>NC_064639.1:1115826006-1116133611 GCF_023864345.2 Schistocerca serialis cubense | reverse complement strand
AATTTTCGCAGAATGCTATCATCATTTTTTGAAGTGCACTTTCTGTACGCGATGTTCAAGCGAGTAGTATCTCTGTCCCAATATCAGAGCGTTCAGTTCCTACGAATCATTGTGGTCATGTTTTCTTGCTTCTCGAAATGTTTTCATGAGAATTGTTTTGGGATGTTTTAGATGACATACTCTATTACCTTCACAGACGCACTGGTGGCGTATACTGTGCTGCTTGATATATCCGGAAGTGTTTGCGTTAACTGTTAGCTGGATGACGGAAGGATGCACTGTATTGTTCACATACCTACTAGTAGTTATGAAAGTTCATGGTAGATTAAAAATGTGGCCTTCGCTTTTCACGAGCTAGTACCCTAACTACTGAGCTAAGCAAATACGACCCACGACCGGTCCTCACAGCTTTACTTCTGCAGTACCCCATGTCCTACCTTTTGAACTTCGCAGAAGTCCTCCTTTGAAACTTGCAGGACTGTCTCTATTTGAAGAAAGGCTATCACGGAGACCTGGATTGGCTACATCGTGCAGGATGTTAGCATACTGAATCATCGTTACGTTTCGCTCAAAAACAGCGGTCTATTAATTCGTATTGTATACTGGACATCAAGCTCCCGTTTCAACATTGTGGAGAAGCTGGTGATGTGAGTGATGTAACCCATACAATAACAGTAGTTTCACAGTCAAGAGGCGTGACGAACACGACGATGTAGCTATTTATTTTATACTTCGAAATTCATAAAATTGTTAGGTAAAGCCTACAAAAAGTCAGTTTTACAGTTTGTAAGTGATACATTAAGACAGTGTCGTAAGAAGACCAGTCAGTGAAGACCAAATGCGGTCGAGTGTGGGAAATAGTTCGTGCAGTTGCAAAGTTTTGTACAGCGGTGCCACCAAACACGTACTAGAAACCCCGATGGGGCTCAGTGTGGGGTTGGGGGTGCGTTCAAAGGTCACTTCTGTAGGTTTCTGTTCAATACGGCCGCTAGCGAAATCGTCTCCCAGTACAAGACATAAGCACAATGTATTTCCTACAAGAAGGTCTTGTTCATTTTTTCTGTATGACTAATAGCTTGCCCGCAGCGAACCGGGCTATATGGAAATCTTGGGGTCCATTTCTGAAGGCTTGGTATAACATTGCGGGTTGCATATAACTACATCGTCGGGGCAGCTGAATCGCCCTGTACATATTTTCTAACTTGAGTAGGTTCTAACAGCATTTTAAACTTTTAAGTTCCATCAATAATTACCTGAAATACTGGAAATCAAATATTCGTCGCTCCTGGACCCCATTACAAGGGCAAGTCGCATCTGTCATTGCGCTACGTTTTAGCCGTTTAGTAAAACTGGTAAGAGGTTTGTCAGTTGAGAATTCATCGACACCGCATTAAGGAAGTATAGCTTATTTCGTCTCCTAGCATTTTATGTTACGGACTGTCACTGTTGTAGTTGTTGTTGTTGTGGTCTTCAGTCCTTAGACTGGTTTGATGCAGCTGTCCATGCTACTCTATCCTGTGCAAGCTTCTTCATCTTCCAGTAACTACTGCAGCCTACATTCTTCTGAATCCGCTTAGTGTATTCATCTCTTGGTCTCCCTCTACGATTTTTAACCTCCACGCTGCCCTCCAATACTAAATTGGTGATCCCTCGATGTCTCAGAACATGTCCTACCAACCGATCCCTTCTTCTAGTCAAGTTGTGCCACAAACACCTCTTCCCTCCAATTATATTCAATATCTCCTCATTAGTTATGTGATCTACCCATCTAATCTTCAGCACTCTTTTGTAGCACCACATTTCGAAAGCTTCTATTCTCTTCTTGTAGAAACTATTTATCGTCCACGTTTCACTTTCATACATGGCTACACCCCACACAAATACTTTCAGAAACGACTTCCTGGCCCTTAAATCTATACTCGATGTTAACAAATTTCTCTGCTTCAGAAACGATTGCCTAGCCATTGCCAGTCTACATTTTATATCCTCTCTACTTCGACATCATCAGTTATTTTGCTCCCCAAATTACAAAACTCCTTTACTACTTTAAGTGTCTAATTTCCTAATCTAATTCCCTCAGCATCACCCGTCTTAATTAGACTATATTCCATTACACTCGTTTTGCTTTTGTAGATGTTCATCTTATATCCTCGTTTCAAGACACTGTCCATTCCATTCAGCTGCTCTTCCAAGTCCTTTGCTGTCTCTGACAGAATTACAATGTCATCGCAAATCAGAAAGTTTTTATTTCTTCTCCATGGATTTTAATTCCTACTCCGAATTTTTCTTTTGTTTCCTTCACTGCTTGCTCAATATACAGATTGAATAACATCAGGGATAGGCTACAACCCTGTGTCACTCCCCTCCCAACCACTGCTTCCCTCTCATACCCCTCGACTCTTACAACTGCCATCTGCTTTTTGTACAGATTGTAAATAGCCTTTCGCTCCCTGTATTTGACTCCTGCCACCTTCAGTATTTGAAAGATGGACTGTCATATGGTAATGAATAAAACACAGCGTAAGTTCTTAAAATGCATGTACTGCTAAACGCACCGCTTATTGCTATGAAGGGAGTAATTGTGCGTGTGTGCTTGCAGGGGCTTCAAGACGGGCATGTCGTGCATCGACTCCTACTCGCGCTGCATCGACGAGCCGATGCGGCGCCTGTTGGACGAACAGGTGGCGGCGGCGCGCTACTTCTTCATGTTCCTCTGTGACGACCCCGGCTTCCGCGAAAGTGAGTATACTGCGGCACTACGAGGCCCCCACCTCGTGCCACTTCTATTGGATTCGCTCTTCGCTTATTGTGTTATTAGCTAATTGCTTGCCCTGTCTGCTCGACCTCATTCTCATTAGGAGCAATAGTTGTTATTGTGATTGGGTTAAGGACATCAGCAGGTATCGGCTTCTCGCAAAAATTACTTTTCTTTTCAGCTTGCACATTCCTATTGTTTGCTAGCGTGTTAGAAGCCAGCGTAAGTGAAACTGAAATACACTAATCTTAAATTTAAATTAACAACAGCCTAACTTGCAGCGTTAACCTACATTTATCTAGGCTTCAGTTGGGATAACCTAACCTTCTTCAGAATAAAAGCGACTACGATTTGTGCATAATGGAAAATATCAAAAATTTAAAACTATAATACAGTAATACATTGTCATATTGCAATTACCTATCCGTGAAACAGCCTCGGCCTCACTTCGCGACCGCAGTATGGCAGCAACGGATGTCGTACTGGAACTGGCTATAGCCTCGAGAGTTTTTAGTTTTTGACGTTGCCCATTATGGACAAATCCTGGTTCCTTTTATTCTGAAGAAGTTCTGGGTGGAGATTTTTTAGTTTTTAGTTTTTGACGTTGCCCACTATGGACAAATCCTAGTTCCTTTTATTCTGAAGTAGTTCTGGGTGGAGATTTTAATTTGCCGGATATAGACTGGGAGACTCAAACGTTCATAACGGGTTGCAGGGACAAAGAATCCAGTGAAATTTTTTTAAAGTGCTTTATCTGAAAACTACCTTGAGCCGTTAAACAGAGAACCGACTCGTGGCGATAACATATTAGACCTTCTGGTGACAAACAGACCCGAACTATTTGAAACAGTTAACGCAGAACAGGGAATGAGCGATCATAAAGCGGTTACTGCAGCGATGATTTCAGCCGTAAATAGAAGTATTAAAAAAGGTAGGAAGATTTTTCTGTTTAGCAAAAGTGACAAAAAGCAGAATTCAGAGTACCTGACTGCTCAACACAAAAGTTTTGCCTCAAGTACAGATAGTGTTGAGGATCAGTGGACAAAGTTCAAAACCATCGTACAATATGTATTAGATGAGTATGCGCAAAGCAAGATCGTAAGAGATGGAAAAGAGCCATCGTGGTACAACAACCGTATTAGAAAACTGCTGCGGAAGCAAAGGGAACTTCACAGCAAACATAAACATAGCCAAAGCCTTGCAGACAAACAAAAATTACGCGAAGCCAAATGTAGTGTGAGGAGGGCTATGCGCGAGGCGTT
This sequence comes from Schistocerca serialis cubense, assembly GCF_023864345.2. Lineage (NCBI taxonomy): Eukaryota > Metazoa > Arthropoda > Insecta > Orthoptera > Acrididae > Schistocerca > Schistocerca serialis. Next base: position 1,116,129,594 of record NC_064639.1, on the reverse strand, counting down.
CAGTGAATTCGAAAGTAAAGTTCTATGAACTGACTTGGCAGAAAATCCTAAAAAATCTTAGTCTTATGTCAAAGCGGTAGGGGGATCAAAACAAAATGTCCAGACACTCTGTGACCAAAATCGTACTGAAACAGAGGATGACAGACTAAAGGCCGAAATACTAAATGTCTTTTTCCAAAGCTGTTTCACAGAGGAAAAGTGCACTGTAGCTCCTTCTCTAGATTGTCGCACAGATGACAAAATGGTAGATATCGAAATAGACGACAGAGGGATGGAGAAACAATTAAAATCGCTCAAAAGAGGAAAGGCCGCTGGAACATCGGAAGTTCACTGAGAAAAAAATATCCCTTACCATTTAGCTGCAATATAGCAGGTCAGCAACTGGAAGCAGTTAATTCCATAAATTATCTGCGAGTACGCATTAGGAGTGATTTAAAATGGAATGATCATTTAAAGCTGATCGTCGGTAAAGCAGATGCCAGACTGAGATTCATTGGAAGAATCCTAAGGAAATGCAATCCGAAAACAAAGGAAGTTGTTCGCCCACTGCTTGAATACTGCTCATCAGTGTGGGATCCGTAACAGATAGGGTTGATAGAAGAGATAGAGAAGATCCTACGGAGAGCAGCACGCATCGTTACAGGATCATTTAGTAATCGCGGAAGCGTTACGGAGATGATAGATAAACTCCAGTGGAAGACTCTGCAGGAGAGACGCTCAGTAGCTCGGTACGGGCTTTTGTTGAAGTTGCGAGAACATACCTTCACCGAGGAGTCAGGCAGTATATCTCGCGAAGAGACCATGAGGAAAAAATCACAGAGATTAGAGCCCACACAGATGAATACCGACAATCCTTCTTTCCACGAACAATACGAGAGTGGAATAGAAGGGAGAACCGATAGAGGTACTCAAGGTACCCTCCGCCACACGCCGTCAGATGGCTTGCGGAGTATGGATGTAGATGTAGAAGGACATCAGCAGGTATCGGCTTTTCGCAAAAATTACTTTTCTTTGCATCCTGCACATTCCTATTTTTTGCTAACGTGTTAGAAGCCAGCCAGAAATCGGTTCAAGCATAAGTGAAACTGATACACACTAATTTTAATTTTAAATTAACAACACCCTCAGTTGAAATATTTACTTTGATTTGCCTAGGTTTCAGTTGGGATAACCCAACCTTCTTCAGAATAAAAAGAAGCTACGATTTGTCCATAATGGACAACGTCAAATACTAAAAACTATAGTATAGGAAGACATCGTCATATTGCAATAACTTATCTGGGAAACAGCCTCGGCACCACTTCGCGACCGCAGTACGGCAGCAACGGATGTTGTACTGGAACTGTCTATAGCCTCTAGAGCGCATGCGCGATATTGTGTCATGCGTACTTGTTAACACTGGTACCAAGGGGTATTAAATATCCTGGTAGAAGACTAAAAATGCTATTTCCCCTCTGCAATTCCTTGTTGTAGTCCGTACTGTGATATTACCCTTGTACGAATTTTCGTCGCAGCATCGAACGTGATAATGTGAGTGCTCAGTAATGCACTGTTTGTTCCACGTATTTAGATCGTTCTGGACACCCCAAATATTTTTCTGTGTCTTCGATGTTTCCCCATACTTTGCCCTCGCGTTTCACATAACGCTGATACGACGCGTGTTTTTTAAGTAAGTACCGTTTTGAAATTAAAAAAAGACATGCTAAGATATCTCAATAATTTTATTTTTACATGAAAGCCTGTACTATAGTCTACTTTTGTACATAATTTCCGTCAATATTGAGGCACTTGTCATAACGTTGTACCAGTTTTTGAATATCCTCCTTACAGAAGTCTGCCGCTGACTTGTTAAGAACTGCATCACCACTGTTTTCACTTCGTCATTGTCTTGAAGACGCTGACCGCCCAGGTGTTTCTTTAAGTGCAGGAACAGATGGTAGTCACTGGACGCAAGATCGGAGCTGTACGGAGGATGATCTAGAGTTTCCTATCGAAAAGATGTGATGAAATCTTTAGTCTGATTTGCCGCACGCGGACGGGCATTGTCTTGCAGCAAAACGATAGTCTTGCTCAACTTCCATGGACTGTTGCTTTGATTCTGGTGTGACGTTGGCCACCCATGTTTCATCGCCCGTAACAATTTGGCTTAAGAAATCATCACCGTCGTTGTGGTACTGCTCAATGTCAGTACACTGTCTAAACGTTTGGTTTTGTGCACATCGGTCGACATTTTCGGTACCCAATATGCGCACAATTTTCGGTAATTCAAGTGCTCGGTCTCATTGCCATACAAAATACTACGAGAAACATTAGGAAAGTCATCCCCCAAGGAGGAAATCGTAAAGCGTCTGTTTTCTCTCACCTTATTGTCCACTTCCCACACCAAACTTTCATTAACGACCGAAGGACGCCCACTCCGTTGTTCATCATGCACATTTGTGCGGCCATCTTCAAATGTTCTCACCCACTATCTTACCATTCCATCACTAATAATGTTTTCTCCGTAAACTGCACAGATCTCACCATGAATATCGATCGCTTTTAGGCCTTTAGCACTAAGAAATCTGATAACAGCCCGTACTTCACAGTCGGCGGGACTCATGATTATCGGAGGCATCTTAAACAGTCCGTACACAACGTAAACAAGGAAGAATCAGACTGCAACGGCGTCAGTGGGTAGATTAAGGTACTGGCTTTCATGTAAAAATAAAGTTATTGAGATATCTTAGCACGTCTTTTCTGAATTTCAAAACGGTACTTACTTAAAAAAAACACGCCTCGTATATGAGCTTAGACATAACGATGTATATCGAACGAAAAGACCTTGATGCCAACCAGCATGAATTTCGAAAACAATGGTCTTGGAAAATAAAATTTCCGGTTAAACATAAACCTTGGTAGACATGGATAACGTGTATGGACTAATTATTCTGTTCTGGAAAGCATTAACTCAGTATCCCGACGACGCTTATTATCGTAAGTACTATCACAAAGGGGTATCAAGCTAAATTTTACAGTGGATGAGGATTTCTTGACAGAGAAACCCCGGAATTTTATCTTCGTGGAATGGGGACATTAAACTCGGCAGTCACTGTGATGTTCTCTCTTCTGTCATCATGTCCGACACGAACCTGACGCTACATGACACGTATCGATTACAATCACCTAGACTTAACAGGTACAGTTACGGGCACAGCTCTCAAACTTCGTGCCGGAAAGGTGCCTATGGGGGCAAAGCGGAGGGATATGTTGCCAACTAGATGGCTGAATCAGCTCTTCGCAGTCTCTCAGCTATTAAGGCTATACGACTTTACTTTACTTCATCGCAAAAACGGAAGTAACGTCAGGTGTTCCCAAGGGAATTTTGTGAAAGGGTTACGATTTTCGCTGTTCATTTTGTACATTATTGATCTTGCAGGTAATATTAATAGCAGTCTTAATTTTATACAGGTGCTGCCGCTTTCTATAACCAAGCAGTTTCTGCATAAAACTTCACTGACACCCAGTCAGATGACGATAAGATTTCAAAGTGATGCAGAGTTTTTCAACTTGTTTTAAAAGTTCGTAAATGTAAAATCATACATTTCATATAGCGCAAAACCTTAAATGCTATTACCAGCATATCAGTGAGTCACAGCTGGAACCTGTCAACTCAAACAAAGATTTGAGTGTAACAGTTTGTGTAGATATGAAACAAAATCATCACATAGGCAGAATCGTAGGTAAGCCAGGTGGCATAGTTTCATTCCTTCCCAGGGTACTGGGAAAAACCTGTTTACAAAGGAGATTGATTGCAAACCCCACGTGCGAACCGTCCTAGAATAAAGTTCGAGTGTGTTCGATCCATGAAAAATGACTAACAAAGCATTCATAGAAGCACAGCACGAATATTCAGATGCCTGGCTCATGTTAAAGAGTCACGGAATTGTTAAAATACATGAAATGATAGCCATAGAACAACTGCCGCACAAAATTCTACTCAGCAAGTTTCTAAAACCATTATTAGGGGAAGAATTCATTACAGTTCTCAAGGTACGAATACAAGATTTTACTAATTACAGCGTACGCAGGCAAATTTTAGCGATCATTCTTTCCGCAATCTACTCGCCAGTGGAATGGGAAGCAACCTTATTACTTGGTACGATGTACACCTTCTGTCACGCATTTCTTCGCACTACGGGATATATATGTAGATGCATTACGTACCAGTTGATATTATACCTACTTCCGTAAAACCTGTTTACTGATTATTTTTGCAAATACTGGTCACTAATTCATTATAAAACATTAAAATTTTCCAAAAAAGTTGTAGTGTGATAAATACCTCATATGACAATACATGGCATTCACTTAGCATCATAGAAAATAGCGCATTAAGAAGGAAACATCAAATCTAAAAGGAATTTGTTAAAGGTAATGATTCATATGAGAGATTCACTCGATCCCATAAACATTATACATGTACATATACAGTAAGTACATTCAGAAAAATGCAGTGCAACATTAATAACGCGTTGTACAACCTTTTGCTGCAACACACGCTGCAACACGGTCTAGCATCGAACTGGTTAGACGTCTGATATTGTACTGAGGAAGATTAGCCCACAAATATTGAGCAGCCACCTCCAAGTCATGTACAGAGTGACACGGTGGCATCTGGTGTTTCGGCTGTTCCCATATAAGCTCTATAGGGAGAAGTCCGGGGAGGAGGCTGGCCGTGTAAGAGTCGGAATATGAGATAGGAAGTCTTCAGCTACTGGAACTGCATGCAGATTAGCGTTATCTTCTCGAAAAGGGACCCTGGGAGACCATGTAGGAAAGGTCTCATATGGGGTTGAAGAATGTCATCAAAGTAATGCCAGCCCGTTATGGTTGCACGTACCACAATTACGGCTATAGCAGGCTAGAGCCTCCAGACCATTTCTCCAGTTCCTCGGGCGGTGTGGGGCGGGACAGCGTGGATGGAATTGTACCGTTCATCAGGCTGCCTCCATACCCGTATGCAGTTATCATCCATACCAAAAACGAATGTAAATTTAGAACTAAACACCACGTTTTGCCAGTCTGTGACAATCCACGTCGATCTAGCTTGGCACCACTGTGGACAGAGTCGCCAAAGTCTCAGTGTAAACGGCGGTACACGTGAAGGCTGAGTGCATTGCAAATTAACACCTGCTAGGCGCCTGGAAATGGCTTGTGAAACAGTTGGCACGCGTACACACGCTTGCATTGTGGAGCGAGATATTGTACGATCGCTGATCGCTGGCCGGTCGATCCTTCGATTCTCTCGCCTCGTCGTCTTCCTAGTCACTCCCAGATCAAGTACGTGACACAAGAGTGCCATCTCGTATCCTCGGCTCCCAGCATTCTGGCGGAACAAAGGGAACGGTGGGACGATCGATCTGGCGAGCCACATGTCGTGTCGACCAGCCTACTGATTAGCAGTTGATTAGACCCTCCCCCCTCCCCCCCCCCCACCCCGCCCCAAGCACGTCTACCTGGCATTTTACACCTACTAAAGTCCTGCTCTAGTCGGGATATGATCGTCAAGTGTATGAGTCGTCCACTACGCACCGTTTAAATAGTGTCCCCTGCCCCGTTGCGGCGCTACTGCAAGTCTGTCGGCATGCACATTGCCACCAAACTTGTATCACGTGGAGATCGGATCTCACATTGCGTATGCGCAAAATTTCGTATTCTTTCTTCCCTCTGTGTGCGCTATTTTCATTGTTCCTGAGTGTATGTGCCAAATGCGAAAAAGCTGTGTGTCTGAGAAGGACTTTGAGGTTTGATTTTATTGAGGTTATAAATATTAAATTAATAGCATGCTGCTACACAAGCAGCTCCATCTCTAACTAATACAATCCTAACAGTACGGCGCGAACAACGCGCGATAACAGAAGTCCCAATCAAGGTCACGCGCTGCTCGACGCGTAACACATATTTTTTCTTAATTCGATATTTTGACAAAATTTCTCAGCTGTAATGCCGAACATAATCATTGTAGAAAGTAAACTAAACGCGTAACATGTCGTAACACACGTTGCGTACCCAGTGTAGAGCGGCCGCTGGTGCGTGGTTGTTGCAGGGTACCTGCAGTACAGCCGCTGCTACTCGACAGTTTCTGACGACTGGGACTCGTGCGTGTCACGCTTCTCGCAGCTGGTCAACGAGGAGGTCACCCGGCAGTCTACCAGCCAGGCGCAGCGCCTCATAGAGCTCTGCTGGTAAGTGTCTACTGTCTACTGTTGCACCGCAGCTCCGTGGCGTGGTCACACAGGAGACTGAGTCGAAAATACACTTTCTCATTCTCTTTTTATCGCGAAGATGTTGTAACAGTGCTTTCTCCTACAAAGTAGACCTGACCACCACACTAAATATAACGGTTTTAAATGAACTTGGCGATATACAGGGTGGCGCACGAAATGTGCTTCTTTCTGAATATAAACTTTATTGTCAATACAATCTGAAAGGAACATATACTACAATGAAGAGCCGTCCATGGAGATTTGTTCTAACTCAGCACATGATCAGTACGTCCACCATTTCGTTTCATAACTTTCTTCAAACGAACACTGAAGTTAGTGATTACCCTACGGCACATGTCTTCCGTTATTTCACTGCAAGCTTGAAGAATAAGTCCTCTGAGCTCCATTAAATCACGTGCACGTTTCGGGAATTTTTTTTCCTTTAGGTACCCCCAAAGAAAAGAGTCACATGGATTGAGGTCTGGAATATTGGGGGCCAATTTTGTCCGTCATTAAAGCGACCTGGAAACCTGAGTGAAATGATCCGCATGTCGAAATGCTCGTGTAAGAACTCCAACACAGTGTTTGCAGTATGTGGCCTTGCTCCATCTTGCATGAACCACTGAGTGTTGAAGGGCAAGGCAGTAGCAAGAAGCTGTGAAATTTAATGGAGCTCAGAGGACTTATTCTTTAAGCTTGCAGTGAAATTACGGAAGACTTGTGCCGTAGCGTAATCACTAACATCAGTGTTCGTTTGAAGGAAGTTAGGAAACGAAATGGTGGACACATTGATCATGTGCTGAGTTAGAACAAATCTCCATGGACGGCTCCTCATTGTAGTATATGTTCCTCTCAGATTGTATTGGAAATAAAGTTTATATTCAAAAATAAAATGGTAACACATTTCGTGCGCCACCCTGTGTTTGTCATGACGTACAGTGTGCTCAGATACAACCAGAAAGGCTTGTAAGGGTTTTGCGGGGTATGTTGTGCTGAGAAATAACTATTCAGAAAAAAATTATACACTGTGCTATTTCCGCGATAATTAGACTGAAGTTAGCCAATCACGGCGTTGCGTGCACAAAAACAAGCGGCTCACCGTCTGGCTATCGTCAGTTAGTGTCAGTTGTTTCATAGCGTAAATGATAACATAGGTGACTTCTCAGCTTTACTAATGTCCAATTGTTGTATCTTACTGCTTAAACGGCTCAACGTATCGAATTTTTTTTCTTAACGGTTACACCTCTGCACAATCTACCGTGCAACACATTTACAACCTATTCAGACTGTTTCTGACCACCCTGTAGAAGGCGAAATTAAAAACTTTCCTACGATATTGATGGAAGCTGAATAAATGAATCAAAATTCGTGTCATGCCGGATCTCACAACTGGGGCTTCTTGCTTTTTTTTGTGGATCAGGAAGGCAGGGTAAACAAACAATCTTCATTCGTACAATAGTGCTGTCCTAGGGATAAGAAAAGAATCGAGACAGCAAAAACAATTTTGGAACCATGAAATCAACGTAAATGCCACCCTTGTTTTTTTTTTTTTTTTTTTTTTTTTTTTTTTTTTTTTTTTTTTTTGACATGAATAAAGTAAATGCCAATCCTAGTCACGGGCGGGAGTGAAAACGAAGTAACCATCAGCATCAAAATCCCGGCAGCACGCGATGTCGCATCTTGATTCCGGCATCCAACTGTATAATTTTCACCATACCTGCCACTGTCGACGGCATGTATTTCTTCTGCGTCGACCATTCGAAGGACCATTATCTGAGGCGGTGTCGGTGTTTACCATCGTCGGTTTCCCTTTTTTTGTTTTTACACGTTAACATAATCCAGGGCCGCCCGGAGTGTCCAAGTGGTTCTAGGCGCTACAGTTTGGAACCGCGTGACCGCTACAGTCGTAGGTTCGAATCCTGCCTCGGGCATGGATGTGTGCAATGTCTTAGGCTAGTTAGGTTTAAGTAGTTCTAAGTTCTAGTGGACTGATGACCTCAGAAGTTAAGTCCCATAGTGCTCAGAGCCATTTGAACCATGATCCAGGCAGATCTGGCGGCAAGAGATAGGGACCAGTTGTCTTCTCAGTGTGCAATGTGCCAATATATTTGAACCGTGCAGTGCTGTCTCTTGTCGTTCTGCTGCTGGGGTCTTCTCATTTCTGGGACTCCCCAGCTGTCGAGCAGATTGTAAAAAACACTTCCTAAAAATTGGAAAAGTAAGTCCTGTATTTCGTATGACTCCGTATGAGCTCGTGTTGTTCTTGTAAGTATATCCAATAATCCTTCATGGACTTAATATTGTATGAAAACAGATATTATGTCGCATGACCAGCGATCCAATCGACCGCAAACGTCTTTTGTTTGAGAAAAAAGTCTTGTCCGGTAGAAAAAGTACATCCGATGGGATTTCTGTGTAGTTAGTGCACCGAAGGAAGGCGTCAGCTCCAGACGTCCCTCGCTGCGCCAAACATTAAACCATGTTCTTCCGTTGCTAAGAGTCGACATTTTGTGCAAAGAGGAGAGTCGACCATATCAGTTGTAAGTAATCGACTCCTGGTCATAAGTTTACGGTTTATGAGAATATAACACATTGATCTCGTTGCTGTTGACAGTAATGGAGCATGCACTGCACACCAAACGTGCTTCCCAGTTCTCGTTGGATATTTGAATTCCATTATGTTGCGGCCATGGTGATCCATCAAGCAGCGATAGAACTTCCGAGTCAGGGGTATTCTCGTCGAGGGTACTTTAAGACGAACGTAACTATAATCAACAAGAAATGAAGCAATGTGTGCAAGAGAAAGCGAAATGTTGCCCACCGCTATCGGGATTCGTGCGGAAGCGGAACAAGTTCTTCTATCACAGCTGATGTTATTGTATGCATTCGTTGTTGCCAATTTAGTATCATCGCTCGCATGTAAAGCGCCAAAGCTTTGTAATCCACGTTTGTGAGGTTGAGGTCACCGTTCCGGAACTGTAGGGTTAACGTGTCATATTTGATCTTAAATAACATCCCATTACTAACATAATAACCAAAGGCAGGTCCGCAATACCCTTCGGTATTGGTAGGATCTGCGCCAAATGGGGCAGTCGTGACGCTATGTGCACGTTAGTGTATGCCACACTTCGGATCATGTCAAAGGCTCTCAAGGAGCTTTTGCGTATCGTCAGACGAACATTCTGCAGAAGCCGCCAAGAACCCCCCCGCGGATGACCACCGTAGTGAAAGGGTAAATATGATGCCCAGACATCTCAGCGATTCCACCGTCTGAACGGTCCCGGTACGTCTTCCAGGCCTCGTCCAATGTCCATAATTTTGCGTACCGTCATGTTAACGGCACTGCCTGCCGCTGTCCCGTAAGAGTCTAGATGTTCGACAGCCTGACGCACTTCATGTCCTGATCTGACAAGAAGGGTCATGTCGGCCGTATATGCGTGACAAAGGAAAGAGTTCTCATTAAGCGCTATCCCAGTAAGTGAGCGGCTCATAACACACACCAGAGGCTCGAATGCTATCGCAAATAGCATCATGGAGAGTGGGCACCTTTATCGAACCGACTTATTGAAGGGAATGGAGCCCGCTTCCCGATCGTTTACAATCACTTTCGATGTAGCCCCTCGTATTAACCTCATAACTATGGAGATGAAAACAGGTGGAACCGCCATTCGGCATATGACTGACGCCAAGAAGTTACGGTTTAACGTCGAAACGCACGATCGAAGTCCACAGATATCATCGCCGCTCTCATTCTACACGTTTCCGCAAGGGCGATAACGTCGCGGTATTCACTTAACACCGAGGATATGTTGCTTCGCACACCAAGGCAAGCCTGATTGTCCTGGATATCGCCATTTTGAGGCGAAACGCTAGTAGTCGTTCAAAGATATCATAGTCGATGTTTAACACAGTGAGAGGCCCATATTGATGAACACTTCAACTCCGCGCCATCTTCGGGATGGGAAGAAGAAAGCCCGTCACAAAATCCGACAGCAGGTACATGTCAGGACGCATCAACTCACTGTACATCGACACCGACTGTGACATCATCATGTCCGCGAATTCTCGATGAATAAACGTAATCCCATCTGGCCCTGGTGATTCATGGGATGCTCCTTTTGTGAGTGCCACCTTTATATCGTCTTCCGTGAGTGGCTTCATAAGTGCTGCCTTATCCGTCTCTGTCAATGTCGTTTGCAGAAGTTGCAATATGTCTTCCCACTCGACGGTCCGTCGGTGCTCCGGCATTTAGGTGGCGGAAATGCTCTAAAAATCCATTTGCAAAGTCCTGTTGTGTTGTCAGTTGACGGCCATCTAAACTGTGGAGCACCGTGACCAATTCGCGGCAGTAAAGTTTGTGTTCCCGCAACACATGGTGCATTGAGGTACGTTCCCCAGACATGGTGTCGAGACATCTTGCCCTTATCGGGATGCCACCCAGTCGTTGTCGCGTGATCGATAGGATTTGTGCCTTGACACGATGAACTTCTGCATGATGTTCTGCAGACGGCACATGGAATGACAACTCACGAAACGTGGTGTAGTAATAGCCAAGAGTATCTCTTTGCCATATCGTCTTATCGCGATCATACTGTATGACAGCTCTTCTTATTGCTGGCTTAGTATACTCGAGCCACCACTGAAGCACTGGGGCATATGTTGGTAGACGGCGTTGAGATGTGGTCCGTACCTCCTCCATTCTCTGACGACATTCGGGCTCCGCCAAAAGTGACGAATTGAGCTTCCATGTCCCGCGGCTTCTCCACACATCTTGCCTGTCGGGTGATACGGTACAAATGTAAGCTATATGGTAAGTAAATGCCGCAGGGCATCGTTCCGCGTCGACCACCTGATCCTGTAGGCCAACCGAAACATATATTCGATCAAGTCTGCTCATCGAGTGACTGGTAAAAAAAGTATATCCCTCACGGTTCCTATGAATCCTGTCCCAGGTGTCGCGTAACTCCAGGTTCCGGCATAGCACTTGCAGTTCACGACAGCTATTGTAATGTGGAGTCAGGTCTTTTTGGGCTAAAACACAATTGAAGTCACCACTTACAACGAAATGATCGAATCTGCCGGTAAATAAGGGCACAATCTCTTCTGAATAATATCTCGCACACGCCCGTCTGTTGTCTGTGCCGGAAGGGGTATAAACATTGAGAATACGAATTCCATGAACAGTTATCGCCAGTCCTCGTGCCGAAGGCAGACAAGCCAGATCGCGAACCTGAATCCCGTCACGGTCCAATATCGCCGTTCCACTGTCGATGTCCGAGTGAGGCGAAGTGTAGGAGATGTATTCATCTACTTCCTGGAATTCAGGAACGTAAATTTCCTGCACCGACAGTATACACACATCCGCCGAGTATATCATGTCCCTGAACAGCTGCTGTTTCACAGGCGATCGAATGGTATTTACGTTCACTGTCCCTAATCTGTATGCCTGGGGTCGAGTAGCTGTCATCTCCACATGATGTTGAAATGACGAAATTTCACCTTATGGATAGTCCCTTTGCACATCCGCAGAGGGCCGCCAGACTGACGTATCCCTGCGGCATTGGGTTTCTTGAGATGCGGACGGATGCGAATCCCCACCAATGGAAGGGTTGGCATCAATGATTTCTTCGTCCTGCGCATACCAGCTGATCTTATTGGGGTGCTTCAAACTGACCTGTGCTGCACTGATGCGTGACATCTGTGGATCTTTCGCAAATTTAGACTCCGCGGCAGAATGAGTGGCGTGCCCCTGAGCGGATACGTCGTCTGAACCACATGACATCTGTTCACTGTCCGAATTCATATGGTCAGCGACATCCGAAGCTTATGGTTCCTAGTCAGACAGGTTCATATTGTTAGACTCATCAGGGATCCCAAAAAGAGAAGGGAGCGGACAGTTCAGTCGGCGCTTCTTGCAGCGCTTGGCGAGCGATGTTTGCGGGCCCTAACCACGGCCTCTGGTGTTGGCGAATCTTGTATCTCCTGCTGTCCCGCCACCGCCACAACGCCCTGGGGCCGTTCCACTTCAGTTTCCATGCCTTGCGTGATGCTATCATCCTCTTTCTCCACCACCTGCAGTGTCTGGGATTGGAGGTTGATCGGAGCCATTCCCTCTTCAGTGGGGCCCGAAGGTGCCTCAAACAAAGGTGGCGTTGGTTCGATAGTACGCTCCGACATCGGCGTCACCTCCCCGCGAAGCGCCGTCAGCGGCAGCGACGTTGGAAGTCTCCGCTGGGGAGTTGCACGAGTCGCCTCTGCATACATGCAGATCGAAGATGTCCTTCACCATGATTGATAAGTGAATTCCAATAATCTCCGTGTAATTAAGATGAACTTCGTCCCTCAAGAAACGTTCGATTTCGGAAGCCTTCGGTCTTGCCTGCCCGTTACAGAACGTGAGCTGTATCGTGGGTTTTCAAAAGTTGTGTGCCACTGCGTTCGCAAGCAGCAACACAAGCGAGTAACGACGGCGTAAACGCCGCTTCTTCCGCGAACGTTCACAGCCGGGTCGTAAACAAGTCCGAACAGCTTCGCTGCCAAAGGCAGACTGCTTATTAGGCAGAAACGCTAACCATTACACCGCCACAGCACTATTGTGAATAGGGCCACACGAACTACTAAAGTCGAATGCTTCCGTTTAAGGACTTGCTGCAGCGTATATTCATCCAAGTGCGATTCCGGTGCGGTATATAAGCACCAAGTGGAAGCAGAGTGTTATTGCTCCCTTCGAAGGAGCTATACATTTACAACCGCACTTCTACAGTAGTTTCCGATATGAATGGCCTCTCCAAACTGCGTAATGTGTCATGGATGAACAGTACATAATTTAGACCACTTTTATCCTTATATCTGGATATTATACAATACTGGATATTAAAATTGCTACACCACGAAGATGTCGTGCTACAGACGCGGAATTTAATCGACAGGAAGAAGATCCTGTGATATGCAAATGATTAGCTTTTCAGAGCATTCACACAACGTTGGCGACCGTGGTGAACCCTACAACGTGCTGACATGAGGAAAGTTCCCAACCGATTTCTCATACACAAGCAGCAGTTGACCGGTGTTGCCTGATGAAACGTTGTTGTGATGCCTCGTGTAAGGAGGAGAAATGCGTGCCATCACGTTTCCGACTTTCATATAGGTCGGATAGTAGTCTATCACGATTGCGATTTATAGTATCGCGACATTGCTGCTCGCGTTGGTCGACATCCAATGACTGTTAGCAGAATATAGCAGTTGAAGAGGAATGGACATCTCTAAAAAGGTCCATCACTGAAGTTGGGAAGGAAAACATAGGTACAAAGAAGGTAGCTGCGAAGAAACCATGGGTAACAGAAGAAATACTTCAGTTGATTGATGAAAGGAGGAAGTACAAACATGTTCCGGGAAAATCAGGAATACAGAAATACAAGTCGCTGAGGAATGAAGTAAACAGGAAGTGCAGGGAAGCTAAGACGAAATGGCTGCAGGAAAAATGTGAAGACATCGAAAAAGATATGATTGTCGGAAGGACAGACTCAGCATACAGGAAAGTCAAAACAACCTTTGGTGACATTAAAAGCAACGTTGGTAACATTAAGAGTGCAACGGGAATTCCACTGTTAAATGCAGAGGAGAGAGCAGATAGGTGGAAAGAATACATTGAAAGCCTCTATGAGGGTGAAGATTTGTCTGATGTGATAGAAGAAGAAACAGGAGTCGATTTAGAAGAGATAGGGGATCCAGTATTAGAATCGAAATTTAAATAAGCTTTGGAGGACTTACGGTCAAATAAGGCAGAAGAAATAGATAACATTCCATCAGAATTTTTAAAATCATTGGGGGAAGAGGCAACAAAACGACTATTCACGTTGGTGTGTAGAATATATGAGTCTGGCAATATACCATCTGACTTTCGGAAAAGCATCATCCACACAATTCCGAAGACGGCAAGAGCTGACAAGTGTGAGAATTATCGCACAATCAGCTTAACAGCTCATGCATCGAAGCTGCTTACTAGAATAATATACAGAAGAATGGAAAAGAAAATTGAGAATGCGCTAGGTGACGATCAGTTTGGCTTTAGGAAAAGTAAAGGGACGAGAGAGGCAATTCTGACGTTACGACTAATAATGGAAGCAAGGCTAAAGAAAAATCAAGACACTTTCATAGGATTTGTCGACCTGGAAAAAGCGTTCGACAATATACAATGGTGCAAGCTGTTAGAGACTCTGAAAAAAGTAAAGGTAAGCTATAGGGAGAGACGGGTCATATACAATATGTACAACAACCAGGAGGGAATAATAAGAGTGGACGATCAAGAACGAAGTACTCGTATTAAGAAGGGTGTAAGACAAGGCTGTAGCCTTTCGCACCTACTCTTCAATCTGTACATCGAGGAAGCAATGATGGAAATAAAAGAAAGGTTCAGGAGTGGAATTAAAATACAAGGTGAAAGGATATCACTGATACGATTCGCTGATGACGTTGCTATCCTGAGTGAAAGTGAAAAAGGATTAAATGATCTGCTGAATGGAATGAACAGTCTAATGAGTACACTTATGGTTTGAGAGTAAATCGGAGAAAGACGAAGGTAATGAGAAGTAGTAGAAATGAGAACAGCTAGAAACTTATCAGGATTGATGGTCACGAAGTCAATGAAGTTAAGGAATTCTGCTACGTAGGCAGTAAAATAACCAATGACGGACGGAGCAAGGAGGACATCAAAAGCAGACTCGCTATGGCAAAAAAGGCATTTCTGGCCAAGAGAATTCTACTAATGTCAAATACCGGCCGTAATTTTAGGAAGAAATTTCTGAGGATGTACGTCTGGTGTACAGCATTGTAGTGAAACATGGACTGTGGGAAAACCGGAACAGAAGAGAATCGAAGCATTTGAGATGTGGTGCTATAGACGAATGTTGAAAATTAGGTGGACTGATAAGGTAAGGAACGAGGAGGTTCTACGCAGAATCGGAGACGAAAGGAATATGTGGAAAACACTGACAAGGAGAAGGGACAGGATGATAGGACATCTGCTAAGACATGAGGGAATGACTTCCATGGTACTAGAGGGAGCTGTAGAGGGCAAAAACTGTAGAGGAAGACAGAGATTGGAATACGTCAAGCAAATAATTGAGGACGTAGGTTGCAAGTGCTACTCTGAGATAAAGAGGTTAGCACAGGAAAGGAATTCGTGACAGGCCGCATCAAACCAGTCAGTAGGCCGATGACCAAAATAAAAAAAAGTATCGCGACATTGCTGCTCGCGTTGGTCGACATCCAATGACTGTTAGTAGAATATGGAATCGGTGGGTTCAGCAGTTTAATACGGAACGGCGTGCTGGTTACCAACTGTCTCGTATCACTAGCAGTCGAGATGACAGGCATCTTACCCGCATGGCTGTAATGGATCGTGCAGCAATGTCTCGATCCCTTAGTCAACAGATGGGGACGTTTGCAAGACAACAACCATCTGCACGAACAGTTCGATGACGTTTGCAGCAGCATGGACTATCAGCTCGGAGACCATGGCTGCGGTTACCTTTGACGCTGCATCACAGACAGGAGCGCCTGCGATGGTGTATTCAACGACGAACCTGAGTGCGCGAATGGCAAAACGTCATTTTTTCAGATGAATCCCGGTTTTGTTTATAGTATCATGACGGTCACATCCGTGTTTGGCGACATCGCGGTGAACGCACATTGGAAGCGTGTATTCGTCATCGCCATACTGGCGTATCACCCGGTGTGATGGTATAGGGTGCCATTGGTTACAGTTCTCGGTCACCTCTTGTTCGCACTGACGGCACTTTGAACAGTGGACGTTACTTTGCAGATGTTTTACGACCCGTGGCTCTACCCTTCATTCGATCCCTGCGACACCCTTCATCTCAGCAGTGTAATGCACGACCGCATGTAGCATGTCCCGTACGGGACTTCCTGGATACAGAAAATGTTCGACTGCTGCCCTGGCCAGCACACTCTCCAGATCTCTCACCAAGTGAAAACGTCTGGTCAATGGTGGACGAGCAACTGGCTCTCACAATACGCCAGTCACTACCCTTGATGAACTGTGGTATCGTGTTGAAGCTGCATGGGCAGCTGTTCCTCTACATGCCATCCAAGCGCTGCTTGACTCAATGCCCAGGCATATGAAGGCCGTTATTACGGCCAGAGGTGGTTGTTCTGGGTACTGATGTCTCAGGATCCATGCAACCAAATCGCGTGAAAATGCAATCACATGTCAGTTCTAGTATAATATATTTGTCCAATGAATACCCGTTTATCATCTAGATTTCTTCTTGGTGTAGCAATTTTAATGGCCAGTAGTGTAGCTATGGCAGCTTTGCGCCAAAAATCAAGCACTGAGAAATTACTAACAAGAAAAGAATGGTCTCTACGTAGTTCTGTCACGAGAATTTTAGTTTCCTCTTGAGTCGAATTGGTGCGTCATGCTATTCTTCTTATATCCGGATTATCATTGTGCTTTGTACTCGGATTAATCATAACTTACGGCTATGCAATTCCTTTTGCAGTTTTGTTCTTCACACCCTTGCTTTTAATTTCACCGATGTAGTTATAAGCTTAATCAGTCCTTTGGAAAGAGTTCCTTTTTCGATTTCTTCACATTTTTCCTGGGGTAATTCCGACTGACCCCCCCCCCCCCCCCCTCCGCCCCATTACTATCTGTCAATTTCTAAGTGACTCCCACTGCTGTATTCCTATCTTAATCGGAACATTTTTGTATATCCGTTCTTTGTCGCTCAACTTAAGTATCTGTTCTGTAACCCAAGGTTACTTTTCTTGTACAGCTATTTTCCTACTGCCTTGAACTTCAAACGTATCTCATGATTCCTCGGTTCTTCAGACTCTCATTTCTTTCTCCCTTCGTTCTTTCTGACGATTCTCCTTTCCAGTCTACCCCTTCATCATTACTAAACCATGATAAGTCCGATCACGGTGTTGCAATCCAGTATCTGATTTCGGTACATCTGTCTCAGCATCACGTAATCCAACAGGAATCGTCTCCTGTTTCAGATTCTTTTCCGAGTGTAGCTCCTCTTGTGATTTTGAGCAGTATTATCGTTATTACTAGCTTAAATTTATTTCCAAAATAAGTAAATTCTTATCCTGGCTCATTTCTACTACCAAGTCCTTACTCTTGAATAACCCTATCTATTCTTTATTCCCCTGATACTACGTTTCAGTTCCTGATGTTTATTATTTTGTCATGACCTTCCCATACTGCATTACCTGTAACTTCGGCTTATACACTTCATCCACCGCTCTTGCTTTTTGGTCTGTTGTCGAAACTGATGAGAACAACCATGTCTCTGAAAGCTCCTCCGTAAGTCAATCTTTGCACTGCAGTCCTATTCATAGTGAACACTGCATATGTTACACCATTTTCTTCTGCTGTTGATATTATCCTACACTTACCCTTGTCTTCATTTAATTTTACTTTACTGACACTGAATACACCTATACTGAGGCTTTCCATTCCAAATTTTCAGGTTGTCGAAGCACGTTTATTTTCTGACAGTACAAACTCCAACTGGTGGAATGCTACCGTACCGTTATTTAATCGGTCTTTTTCTCATGGTCACCTTCCCCTTGGCGGTATCCTCCGGAAATTCGAATGCGGGACTGATCTAGACTCTTTTTTCCAACGGAGAGACCATGATGACAAACTTTCAGTAGCAGGCACAGGTCGTGTGGATACAAATTACGTGATCCTAATACAGTGGTCTCCATTGCCATTGTTTTCTCATGCCTTTTTTCATTACTGATTCTTCCGCCTTTCAGGGCAGTTTCCCACCCCAAGACCTTATAATGAAAGTCTGCTTCCGCCACTGCTGATAATTTTTCGGAATTTTAGCATTAAGTGTGTTCGACCCAGGACGTCACTTCAGTTGCTTGAAAGATCTTATGTTATACAGTCGCCGTCTTTCTCTTATATTTGTGAACAAATCATGCACGCCCGCATCTCGTGGTCGTGCGGTAGCGTTCTCGCTTCCCACGCCCGGGTTCGATTCCCGGCGGGGTCAGGGATTTTCTCTGCCTCGTGATGGCTGGGTGTTGTGTGATGTCCTTAGGTTAGTTAGGTTTAAGTAGTTCTAAGTTTTAGGGGACTGCTGATCATAGATGTTAAGTCCCATAGTGCTCAGAGCCATTTGAACCATTTTTTTGAAATCATGCACCTGCCGAGCCCTTCTTCGTGCGTCCATTTCACGGTACCATTCGACAAGCATCCGTTCTCTGCTTTAGTTCAAACATGTCAGTCTCAGCAAATAAAACAATACATTCTACTTCACGGCAGGTATATGCTAAAACCCATTTTAAAGTGAAAGAAACGAATCACAGAGATACTTCAGTTTTGCTCTTAACGAAAGTTGCAATTTCTTAGAACAAATTACATAAATTCGTAGGAGAACTCTATGCTTTATACATATATTGAAATACCATTTATAAACGAGTATGTTTCAAATATTTCATGATGATATTTTGAGATCGGCAAGTATCACAGCAAGTTCACGAAGTGAACATCACACAATGGAACGACGGAGCATACAGAAATGAATACTACTCAGACAGATGGTTACTTAACCACAACGCTTGTATATGCTCTCTAGATCCTGTTAGAGGTCTGACGCATAGACATAAAAATACTGTATGTAATATCTTTGATGGCAGTTATAAGAGTCAAGGGGCACGAAAGGGAAGCAGTGGTTGGGAAGAGTGTGAGGCAGGGTTGTAGCCTCTCCCCGATCTTATTCAATCTGCATATTGAGCAAGCAGTAAAGGAAATAAAAGAAAAATTCGGAGTAGGTGTTAAAATCCATGGAGAAGAAATGAAAACTTTAAGGTTCGCCGATGACATTGTAATTCTGTCAGAGACAGCAAAGGACTTGGTAGTGCAGTTGAACGGAATGGACAGTGTCTTGAAAGGAGGATTTAAGATGAACATCAACAAAAGCAAAACAAGGATCATGGAATGTAATCGTGTTGACTCGGGTGATGCCGAGGGAATTAGATTAGGAAATGAGACACTTAAAGTAGTAAAGGAGTTTTGCTATTTGGGGAGCAAAATAACTGATGATGGTCGAAGTAGAGAGGATATAAAAGGTAGACTGGCAATGGGAAGGAAAGCGTTTCTGAAGAAGAGAAATTTGTTAATCTCGAGTATAGATTTAAGTGGCAGGAAGTCGTTTCTGAAAGTATTTGTATGGAGTGTAGCCATGCTTTGAAGTGAAACGTGGACGATAAAAAGTTTAGACAAGAAGAGAATAGAACCTTTCGAAATGTGGTACTACAGTAGAATGCTAAAGATTAGATGGGTAGATCACATAACTAATGAGGAGGTATTGAATAGAATTGGGGGGAAGAGAAATTTGTGACACAACTTGACTAGAAGAAGGGATCGGTTGGTGGGACAGATTCTGAGGCATCAAGGGATCACCAATTTAGTATTGGAGGGCAGCGTGGAGGGTAAAAATCGTAGACGGAGACCAAGAGATGAATACACTAAACAGATTCAGAAGGATGTAGGTTGCAGTAGATACTGGGAGATGAAGAAGCTTGCACAGGATAGAGTAGCATGGAGAGCAGCATCAAACCAGTGTCTGGACTGAAGACCACAACAACAACAACATATCATGCAATTTTGTCTAAAACTGACATGGTGAGACCGTGGCTGTGTAGAATAAATGTAGTTTAATTCTTACAAAGAAGAAAACAGCAACCAGCCACTATTAACACTGCTGTTAATTTAGGCAAATAGTGCCGTTACCGGTTTCGAACTGGCAAGTTCATCATTAGACGGCTGTTCACATGATTTTCAAGGTACACTTGTTTTGCATCTTTTGAAATCGTGAACATTTCTCAGTAGCTGGCTAGGTATGCCTAATGCTATTTTGTCTAAAACTGACATAGTGAGACCGTGGCAGTGTTCAATTTATGTAGATTAATTCTTAGAAAAAATCTATCTTGAAAACCATGTGAATAGCCGTCTGATGATGAACTTACCAGTTCGAAACCGGTAATGGCGCTATTTACCTAAATAAATAGCGGTGTTAATAGTGGCTGGTTGCCATTTTCTTCTTTGTAAGAATTTACCTACATTAACAACATATCAGTTTTCAAATTTAACAGCTAGTTCTCTTGGGATGAAGTAGCGTGAACACAATGTGTAGAAAATAGATATTAATTCTAGACCTTAGAAGTTACAACTGACACAACACAACTTTCAGTTGCTTGCGTGATAGCCCGCACACGCGGACAGGCGTGGGACATGATCGGCTGCAGAGAACGATCTAGCCGGGTAAAAGCTGACTACACCTGCTGTCAACAACAAATCCGACACGGCTCGTTAATCCACAGACAAAATAATCAAAAGACGGGAAACTGAGTTAGGGGAAGAAAGAAAGGAAAACCCAGCCAATAAGGAAAAAAGAAAAAATATGACTTTGCGAAAGCAGGCGTAAATGATTCGAAAATCAGCTTTCCCTGCTGGATCGTATAACCATTCTTAGCAGATGGTGTTCACAGTCATAGAGTTTTGTCAAATACTGACAACTGAGAGTGGAAATTTTTATTTAATATTGTGTAAATTATGGGGTTGTCAAAGTTGTCGGAACTTATTGCTAGTATAGTTCTTACGTTAAGTGTGTGACACATGTACGAAGGTTGGAACTTAAATAGTGGCAACTATTTATTTACAGACGTACAAAATAGATACGTCTCTCAAAGTTTTACTGACCTTCAAAGTAGTCACCAGCATTGTGCATAATCCGTTGCCAGCAATGTGGAAGTCTTAGGATTCTCTTAGCAGTACCAGTTGTGTTGACAGTTCGAGCGGCGAATTTGTAGCAGTTCTGCAGCGAATGCTGTGAAGTGTTTCCTTCAGTTTAGAAATCGAGTTGAACTCACGATGGCTTAAGTCAGGGGAGTGCAGTAGGTGGTATATCACTTAGCAGCCTCATCAGTCAAACAAATCAGTAACAGCTTGCACTGTTCACCAGAAGTGAATCAATTTAATTCCTGGTCATTGTGATATTTCAAAGGAACTGGTGTTTACCTAACCCATCAACAATGTGCAGACGTGACAGGAGTGAGCGAGCAATGCATGCGACGTAAATCAATTGGAGCCAGGTTTATTTGAAACAGTGCGCTATTCACGGTCAATGAACCCTGGACGACGTGTCAAGATGCTTGCTAAGAACATGCAGAACTGTTTTTAGTGTCTGATTCCACGTAACACAGATGGTAATGAGAGGAAGGACTCGCCCTTAACTCAACAGGTATTCGTTTCATTACGTATCATTATCGCGAATTCCCTTCTAGGGTTGACCAATACAACTTACTGTAGGAATATACCACACATTTTTAAACAACTTTCAGGCCTGACAGCACTTAAAAGTAACGTCTACTTTCCAGAATCGAAAAACGGCATGGGCTTGAATTCATATACATACGTCCTGTCGTATCATCTGCCTACCTTTGCTGTAAAAAGGGAAAGTCTTCGGCAGTGGTAGTTCAATAACTCTGCCCACAGCAGACTCTGGTTTTTGTATCGTTTTAGTTCATGTAATCTGATATTATCTACATCTACGTCTACATACATACTCCGCAATCCACCATACGTTGCGTGGCGGAGGGTACCTCGTACCACAACTAGCATCTTCTCTCCCTGTTACATTCCCAAACAGAACGAGAGAAAAATGTCTGCCTATATGCCTCTGCAAGAGCCCTAATCTCTCTTTTCTTATCTTTGTGGTCTTTCCACGAAATAGAAGTTGGCGGCAGTAAAATTGTACTGCAGTCAGCCTCAAATGCTGGTTCTCTAAATTTCCTCAGGAGCGATTCACGAAAAGAACGCCTCCTATCCACTAGAAACTCCCGCCCGAGTTCCTGAAGCATTTCCGTAACACTCGCGTGATGATCAAACCTACCAGTAACAAATCTAGCAGCCCGCCTCTGAATTGCTTCTATGTCCTCCCTCAATGAGATCTGATAGGGATCTCAAACACTCGAGCAGTACTCAAGAATAGGTCGTATTAGTGTTTTATAAGCGGTCTCCTTTACAGGTGAACCACATCTTCCCAAAATTCTACCAATGAACCGAAGACGACTATCCGCCTTCCCCACAACTGCCATTACGTGCTTGTCCCACTTCATATCGCTCTGCAATGTTACGCCCAAATATTTAATCGACGTGACTGTGTCAAGCGCTACACTACTAATGGAGTATTCAAACATTACGGGATTCTTTCTCCTATTCATCTGCATTAATTTACATTTATCTATATTTAGAGTTAGCTGCCATTCTTTACACCAATCACAAATCCTGTCCAAGTTGTCTTGTATCCTCCTACAGTCACTCAACGACGACACCTTCCCGTACACCACAGCATCATCAGCAAACAGCCGCACATTGCTATCAACCCTACACAAAAGATCATTTATGTAGATAGAAAACAACAGCGGACCTACCACACTTCCCTGGGGCACTCCAGATGATACCCTCACCTCCGATGAACACTCACCATCGAGGACAACGTACTGGGTTCTATTACGTATCACTAATACAGTAAGAAAACAACCTGTTCACATACTACCTCAGGAAAGTTTGCACATAAATTAAGAAATATGTATGTATTACGATGCATCACTGCATTTTTAGTTGCTTTTGTAATTTTCTTCACAAATATTAAATCCTTTGGAACAGTGTTTCATAGTTTGGTACAGTTGTAATGCGTAAGCTTTCACGGCCTTAAATGTCGCAGTTAATAAAATATTCCGTGCTATTATGACATGGTAGGAAAGATTTTCTATTAAAACAAAATGATTCATCCCCATTTGCGGAGAACACTTCCAAGGGATATCGTTGATTATTTGAATGTCCAGTTCATACCCTGGCTCGGTACTGAATGCAGAAAAATTCCGTTTACGCGTGCTCCAACTCAGTGGGGTAACTTCAGATGCTTTGATCCGAATATGCAGTTCACCATGGAGGAGGAAACAGGCGAAAGATTAAATGTTCTTGATATACTAGTCTCGAGGAAAGAAGATGGCAGCTTGGGCCACACAGTTCACCGAAAAGTGATTCGAACCACCATCCACAAGGAAAGGGAGGCACCATAAAAATGATGGTGGGTAGAGCAAGGAACATTTGTCAAACAGAGCTGCTTGAAGCGGAATTAAAATACCTGACCTATGCATTGCTTAAGGATGGCGGTTCGTCTACTGAGATAAAAAGAGAGTTAAGACCCCAGCGCAAAAATCACAGAGATGCACAAGCGCCTGTGAAATACAGGGCTTTCCTGTCTTTCAAGAAGGTCGTCACTTACCACATAAGAAAT
This sequence comes from Schistocerca serialis cubense, assembly GCF_023864345.2. NCBI lineage: Eukaryota > Metazoa > Arthropoda > Insecta > Orthoptera > Acrididae > Schistocerca > Schistocerca serialis. The sequence continues at coordinate 1,116,105,998 of NC_064639.1, read as the reverse complement.
ATCTTGGCAAAATGAGACATCGCGGTAATCTACAAACCCATCCGTAAGGTACCCAATTACCTAAATTACGCAACGATGCTCACAAACCACTGTAAAAGGCAGTAATTTACAGGATCCAGTGTAGCTGTGAGGTTGTGTACGTAAGTACTACAAAAAAAACAATCAAAAAGCGACTAATAAGGGCAATTGCAGGAAGGGAGAGACTGGCAGATCAGGTGTTGCGTAACATGCTTTGGAGCCAGAAGACAACCACGCTCATTCTGATAACTGTATATACCCTTGTTGCCTGTTTTGTAAAGACCTGTGGCTGTGGAGGCCGAGATGCCACTGTTGTTACGGTAGGTTGAGTTCGCGAGTTCGTGAAATGGCTTTTGGTGCAGTACACCGCTTATACAATCTCTCCCTACCGCTATTACGTAGCTATGACCCAGGCCACGTAACAGGATAGGGAAACGAAGGTTCTACAACACTCCAACAAATTAGAACAAATGATCGAAGCAGACGAAAATGAATTAAAATTTGTGGTGCGACTGGGACTCAAACCCGGGTCATCTTGCTTGCTAGGTAAAAATGCTAACCATTACACCACCGCAATACAATGGTCAACGTTTCTGCACGAACTATCTAAGCGCAGTGCCCTCCCAAACACAAACTTCGATTCTCTTTTCCTTACATATTGTCACTACTGTCAGGGCTCTCCGATATTGGCAAGCACCCCAGCATTGGACGTAATGGGACGTCATTGTACCATTGGTGATTTTATAGATTTTATAATGAAATGTTTCCCTGATACATTTAAGTCTCTTTTTATTATCTACAATAATGATGGAAGCAGACGAAAATGAATTAAAATTTGTACTGCAGCCGGCACTCGAACCCAGGTCTTCTTGCTTGCTAGGCAGAAATGCTAACCATTACACCACCGCAGTTTCGGTGAAACATTTAATTATATAACTAGAACCAAGTCACACAAATGAGTTAAAAAGGTTTTCTTATCTTTGTGACTTGTGGAATAATAATGTCTGCATCACCGCTTGTAATACAACACAGTAAGACCCTCAAAGGCTACGTGCAAATAATCGTAGGTAAACTTCACAGTACATAGAAATGCAATTTACAACTGTCTGTTCACTTCTAAGAGTTCACTGAACGATGTTCCGTGTCCAAGTCAGGCCTGGACTATGATCTATAATCAAAAGACGAGAGCTGTTCTTTTATCTTCTGAGTAGGCTTCTGTCCGTTGTCGTCCCGTCATCGGCGGATTGTACGCGGCCGGCAATTGGCCGAGGTGAAGTCGTTATCTTCATACTCAGCGCTGCCCGTAACGCTGGTGGAACTCGCTCAAGTGGCGAGTCTCTATGGCAACGGCACCAGATGGAATATTTGTACCTGTGGTGCATTTTCCCTGGCCGTGTCATGTTCAGACAACATAGCAGATATAAGTACCAGGAAGACTATACACAGAGATCATAGAGATCATTGAACACCCCAGGAAATACAGTAGTAAAGAGGATGGCACGAAATTGAATTCCATCTGGTTCCCAGTGCCAAAGAAGATGTGTATGAGGCTTTCACCATGGGGCGATAGCAGCAGAAGATGAGGCAACTGACAATAGCCAATTGTCCCTGGGTATTCATAGCATGTGACGTCATGCCACTGTGCGGGAGCATGCATAAATAGAATTTTACTGCATTCAGTAGCGAGGCAGGATGGGAAAAATAAATACAATCATGCATAATAGCCACGAATATTTTATTAATTGTGATAGTTAAAGTTTGAATTATATTGCGCGGAAGTAGAACGAGACTAATGAATATGGCACTTGGATATCGAAACATATACAGTGGAAACTCGATTAACCGTCATCTTCGGGACCGTGGTCATGACGGTTGAGCGAATAGACGGATAACAGAAACACTGTATTCCTCCAAAACATAACCTCAATCAATTATTTTATGTATAGACACATATCACTCTCACAGTAATATAATATTATTTCGGAACGAAAACAAACTAAGCATGATTGAAATAGCAAATAAAACTATTTATTACATGATAAAAACATCCGTACAGTAGCTACAAAAGTAGCAAAATACGCAACGTACAGAACTGTACTGTACTATAAACTTAGATGTGAAATAGTTTATCAAGCTTGGAAATAGTCAGTCAATGTCTTCTGCCTTTTTGATGTTCGAGCTTTCAACACGGTAATATTTCGTATTTTCGGAGCAGTAGTGCCTGCGTTGCATTAGCCTCTTCTTGACTTTCAAACCATTCTATAAACTTGGACAGCATTGTTTCGGCCTCTGAATGGCTAATACATAGTTTGTTTTTCTTCATGGTTTGAACACTCGTCTTCATCATCCCCTTCTTCTTCTTCTTTGGTGGCACTTACGCTGGCAACAAATTTGAAAACCCCCGTCCACTTTGTCACACTCTGACCACTCTGATACTTCTTCTGACGTCAAATTTGTGCTGATTTGTAAATTATTGCACAATTTGACCATCTCGTCAACTGTCACACACTCAGGTTCCTCCGATTCTTCACCTCTAGGTTGAGGCCAAAGTTTATTCCAGCCGTTCTTGAGATTTGACACTGACAAATCACTGCATGCACTAGCAACATTGAAAATGGCATCTTTAATACTGTAAGACCTCCAAAACTGTTTTACAGATGTTGATTCATCAGATGAGAGAAAACTTTCGATGAATATTTTTCTATAACGACGTTTCATGTTTTTGATGATTCCCTGATCCATGGGCTGTATAAGTGAAGTTGTGTTTGCTGGAAGGAAGAGACATGTTACGTTGCCATCATCACTTTTCATTTCAGAAGTAGGATGCGTCAGGGCATTGTCTAATAGCAATAGCGCTTTCTGTGGCAACTTTTTTTCAGCCAAATGTGCTCTAACTTGAGGTACAAATTGTTTGTGTAACCAGTCAGAAAATATTGATTGATCTATCCAAGCACTCTTCTGGGCGTAGTACTGTGCAGGGAGAGCATTCAAATTCAAATTCTTCAATGGACGAGGTTTTCTTGATCTCCCAATCACAAGTAGGGGTAGCCTATGATTACCGGTCGCATTTGCGTAAAGCACAGCAGTGATGCGATCTTTTTGTACTTTGAAACCTGGAGCAGCTTTTTCAGAGAGTGGTGATAATGTATTTTGTGGTAAAGCCTTCCAGTGAAGTACAGTTTCATCACAATTGTAAACTTGCTCCCTAACAAGATTAAATTCAGCCATTTTTTCTTTAAATTGTTCCCGGAACCGAGCAATTACAGAGCTATCCGCGCTGAGTTTTTCTCCACTGATATCAAGTTGGCGAATGCCATGACGAAATTTAAACTAGTCGAGCCATCTGATACTTGCTTTAAAAGACGAGTCACTATCAAGTTTGTTATTTATTTCAACAGGCTTGGCCATTATTATAGTCCCTGAAAGTGGAATCCCCTGACTTCTTGCCTGTATAAACCATCGGCACATTGCAGTGTCCAATTCATCATATTTTGCAGGTTTCATTGTCGTTCTTGTTCGCACATCTCCATCCATGCTCTGCATTGTTGACATATGTTGTTCTATGTTATCAGCATCACGTTTTATATCATTAACTGTTGTTCTTCCAATACCATAAATCTGCACTACACTTGTCGTAGTTTCGCTCTTTCTTAAGCATTTTATAATTCCAAGTTTTTGATGAAGTCCTAAAACAACACGTTTACGTTTTTCAGACATTTTATCAAGCCACTGTATCACACACACCTGCACTAAATACGGTAGTGTAAAATATTAGTCAATAAAGCTTATTCAAGTGGAAAACACGTAACACGGCAGAGCCCGCTAGATACACTGCGACAGTTACAGTCTTCTCGCCACAACTGGAAAACGATCCAGTGGTGAATGTTGACTCACAAGTGAGACAAAGACAAGAAACAGGGGAGATGTGTTAGCACATCAACTGAAGGTCATATTTTATGTAGCGTTCTAAGGCGGGCGATACATTCACTAAAATAGAGTAAATCAACAAAGCAAACACATCACTGCACCTTAGAGCATTCTGATGTCACAGTATTATTATGCTGTTACAGCAGTGACGGTTTAAAGAGTGACGATTAATCGAGTTTTTACTGTATGAGGAAAAAATACCTTTATTTGTAGACTGTAGAGTTGAAAAATCAGGTATAGTGATCCCAATAGCAGGACTGGAAAGCCCCTGAGGCTGCCTCGACACTCTCTGTGCTAAGACGTGCCGTGTTCGTGTTGCAGTGCCAAGTACGGCTTCCTGCAGTGCGTGCTGTCGGCGACGCGGCTGCGTTGCCAGCGCCAGGAGGCGCTGTTCCTGCACCGCATCGCCGAGACGCTGTCGACGGTGCACGTGTACTCGCCCGTCTGCCACGAGCTGGGCGGTGCCACCTGCAGCGCCGCCGCGCACACCCCCACCACCAGGGCCGCCACCCACTCCTGGCTACTGCCGCCGGTGCTCTACTACTCAGTCTCCGGTCAGTGTCAACAACCATCTCGCAGCAGCTGTTATCTTGTGAGGCAAACCTGTACAGTGTCGTAACACCAATGGATGCTTAATCTGGGAGAAGACAGTTTATTTTAATTTTTCTGCTCATCCGTGCCTTTCTTTGGGTTTTCCGAAAAATGGTAATTACTAACCTCTATGAAGATACTACGTTCAACAATCTCTATAATGTGTTTCACTTTCTTTACCTCTTAACCTCACAAAATGAGCCCACAGAGCGACGCGGAGTGGTCGCATGGTCTAGGGGGCCATGTCACAGATTGCGCGACCCCTCCCGCCGGAGGCATGGGTGTGTGTGTTGTTCTTAGCATAAGTTATTGTAAGTAGTGTGTAAGTCTAGGAAACGAAGACCTCATCAATTTGGTCCCTTAGGAATTCACACACATTTGAACATCTGAGTCCACAGACTGTATGAATTCTTGAAACAACGTCATGTTCTACTTGTAACTGCAGAAATATGGTATTGCAATAGCACTGCTTTAAACAATCTACAGACATACAATACATACTTATCAAGAAAACATAACGAGGGACATAGTCACATTACTCAGAAGACTGACCTCAAAACAAAACATAAATTATTATTATTACTTCGTGGGGCGCAATGGTCTGGTACAAATCTTTCTATTGGACACCACTTCGGCGACAACGGGGGTAAGGGATGTACAGTATAACGCGGAATTCGAAACACCTGTTGTTTCTGGCGACTCCTCTATACGTTGAGAGGTGAAGGCTTCGCTAAAAGAGACAAATATCCGTTGATCGATCGAGTTTCGATCCCACGATCTCTTCCTTTTTTTTTTTTTACAGCAGGACATACTTGAGTACGTGACATGTTGAGTTGAAAGAACGATAATAAACATGACGCAGCTTAAATGTAGGGAATTAAAATTAATTAGAAAATGTTCAACATAAGTACCTGAATATTCGTGCAAACAGGTAATACACCTTACAGATAGACAAATATAATCGTTACAGCCAGCTTCAGGCTGGAGAAGACAAGGAGGGTGGAGGTCGAGTTTCTCGAGTTTCAAGGCCTGGACGGAACGCCTTCCCTCCCTAGTCGCTGAGCTGCTTCCTCACATACTGTCATATCTTCTTTTTTTTGCTGTTGTTGTGTAGGTTTCCAATAATAATACCAAGAACGTGAAAGAAAGGACTGCAGGCAAAAAAAAGAGATGAGAAACATAAAGCTCCTGTTATCCAAAGCCCTTTCATCGGAAGGTAAAATACAGCATGTTGGTAAAGAGTTCTCGAGATCGGGTCAGTTGCAACCAGAACCAGTAAGCCACAGACAATCTGACGAAAAGCCAGATGGTCATCATCACCTCCAGCAACAACGACAAAATGTACAAAATGACCAAACAACCAAATTCCCGTAGACTTTGTCCTTGGAAAAAATGAAGCAGTTGGCAGCAAAATGATATAAACGGAATGGGCAGCTTCAACAGAGCGCCGGCCGGAGTGGCCGAGCGGTTCTAAGCGCTACAGTCTGCAACCGCGCGACTGCTACGGTCGCAGGTTCGAATCCTGCTTCGGGCATGGATGTGTGTGATGTCCTTAGGTTAGTTAGGTTTAAGTAGCTCTAAGTTCTATGGGACTGATGACCTCATAAATTAAGTTCCATAGTGCTCAGAGGCATTTGAACCATTTTTTTTTCAACAGTGCGAGTGAGGAAAGCCAACTGTTTCCAGAGCCAGGACCAGTTTGCTAGGTGACCACGACAACTAAACCGTTACTGCAGCATATTTAGGGACGCATGTGCTTCATTTATCATTATCACTGATCTAGCTACGACAGAGCCGCTCGTTGGTGGAAATCAAATTGCTGACTACCCTTTATCAGGAGGAGTCCGCTGCCATTGATAGAACCAGGAGACTGAATGTGGCCCATTCAATTTTCCAGAAAATATGCGATGATAATTGTTCAACAGGATTGAGGCATGGAATCCCTTCCCAGCGGCTCAAAAAAACTTGGTCCTGAGTATCGGCCGCTGCGACACGTCAGTCCCAAAATAGCACGGCTAAGTACAACTCTCGAATGTGTCTCAAGCTTAAAATGCAGACGACCAGCATCAGCAGGGGGGGGGGGGGTCTAGACTCGCTGGACTCACCAAGGACGCAACAAGGTGGACAGTAGAGATGTAAAGGAATGTAACTCCTGAGTAATCGTCAAAATGGTGCGCCGAACATATCAGGCAGACAACTTCCTCTTAAGGGGCTCCGGAACGCCCTATACGCGCAATGTTAAAATAACGCTTATAAATTACATCTTTCCTCGCAAAGTATTTGAGGTAGGAAGTTGAACATTTTACATATTATTTATTGGAATATGGGCTACAACTTAACACAGGGATTTTACAAAATTTTAGTTCAGTTATTAAAGATGATTTTTTTTCAATTGTAATGAAAATTCACAACATTTTTTTTGCAATTTTTTATTTATATATTCAAAAATATACAGTTTTTTGGAAAAAGGCTGTGTTAAATTATGCAGAAGGTACTGTGTAACATTTACTGAAAGTTTAAAACAAATATGTTTGGAAGATCCTTAGAAAACATGTAATTAGTATGAGAAAATAAAAGTTTTGGGAATCGAGCGACAAAGATTGGATTAACTTTTTAGTGCATTCCAGGTCCATAGGATGGATTATCTTCATCCTCTGCAAAGTTCTCCTCCAGCTTCCTCTTGTTCCACCTCCTGTTTACTCTTGCTTGTATTTCTAGACTCTTTACAGCCCTGTCTGCAGCCCGAAGGCGTTCCTTGTCTAAAGCAAGCATCGCTCGTACCATGTTAGAACCTATCTTCATTTCCATATTTCTAAATACCTTACACCTTACAATGTTGCCATCATTGAAAGTCGCAACAGCATCATACACACCAAAGTGAAGTGTTTCTATTCCAACAAATACAGTCTTGGGGATTTTCGACCATATAACACTATTTACACTTTCATTGGGGTTTTGAGTTTTTCCGTGAATACACTTTTTCAACAGTTCAGGTGCTGCTAAGTCTCTGAAAATAGATTTTATCACCTCCATTATTGCATGAGGCAGACTAAAATGTACCTGATGAACACGGACGTTAATAATAACACCATTTGACAGCAGTTTAACAGCGCCACAGTGGGTCACGCCCATGTAGAACACATTTCAAAAAAAATTTAAAAATAGTTGTAGTCTTCGGAATTGAATAAATTATATATCTATTAAAAGGTAACAGTCTGCAGATTCAGAAAACGCAAAAAGGTAAAAATCGAACTTTTCATGATTTTGAGCCTTTCCGGAGAAAAAGAAAGTCCCCATCCGTCGAGGGAACGTGCCTTTGTCACAATCTCGTCTCGCTACCTGAAGGTATGACGCTTCCATAAAAAGCGACCAGACAACTGCTTCAATTTCTTAACCATCATAGAGGAAAGCGGGAAAAATTGTGCGATGTATCAGTCCTTGCACAACTCATACATATCCAAAATTCGTACCTTCTGAAGAGGGATAAGAGAGCGACGTTGATTTTCCAGTAATGCCCCCTGAATCTCATTGGTATCCGATTTCCAATTGAGAATCGCAATTTGGAGCGGACAACAATCAGAAACAACTCCTTGTGACGTGTGAGACTCACAGCAGTGGCCACGTAATTACCGTTCCATCGAAACCCCGCAAATTATGTTTACTTTTGGTTGCGTGAAGTAGTGCTCCCGAGACACGGCAATACACCAGAAAGATCGCCTCCAGCAGAGGTATCTCTGCATGTCGAAGGTGTACAGGGCTATTACAAATGATTGAAGCGATTTCATAAATTCGCTGTAGCTCCATTCATTGACATATGGTCACGACACACTACAGATACGTAGAAAAACTCATAAAGTTTTGTTCGGCTGAAGCCGCAGTTCAGGTTTCTGCCGCCAGAGCGCTCGAGAGCGCAGTGAGACAAAATGGCGACAGGAGCCGAGAAAGCGTATGTCGTGCTTGAAATGCACTCACATCAGTCAGTCATAACAGTGCAACGACACTTCAGGACAAAGTTCAACAAAGATCCACCAACTGCTAACTCCATTCGGCGATGGTATGTGCAGTTTAAAGCTTCTGGATGCCTCTGTAAGGGGAAATCAACGGGTCGGCCTGCAGTGAGCGAAGAAACGGTTGAACGCGTGCAGGCAAGTTTCACGCGTAGCCCGCGGAAGTCGACGAATAAAGCAAGCAGGGAGCTAAACGTACCACAGCCGACGGTTTGGAAAATCTTACGGAAAAGGCTAAAGCAGAAGCCTTACCGTTTACAATTGCTACAAGCCCTGACACCCGATGACAAAGTCAAACGCTTTGAATTTTCGACGCGGTTGCAACAGCTCATGGAAGAGGATGCGCTCAGTGCGAAACTTGTTTTCAGTGACGAAGCAACATTTTTTCTTAATGGTGAAGTGAACAGACACAATGTGCGAATCTGGGTGGTACAGAATCCTCACACATTCGTGCAGCAAATTCGCAATTCACCAAAAGTTAACGTGTTTTATGCAATCTCACGGTTTAAAGTTTACGGCCCCTTTTTCTTCTGCGAAAAAAACGTTACAGGACACGTGTATCTGGAGATGCTGGAAAATTGGCTCATGCCTCAACTGGAGACCGACAGCGCCGACTTCATCTTTCAACAGGATGGTGCTCCATGATGCTCAGCATTTCTTAAACAGGAGATTGGAAAACAGATGGATCGGTAGTGGTGGAGATCATGATCAGCAATTCATGTCATGGCCTCCACGCTCTCCCGACTTAACCCCATGCGATTTCTTTCTGTGGGGTTATGTGAAAGATTCAGTGTTTAAACCTCCTCTACCAAGAAACGTGCCAGAACTGCGAGCTCGCATCAACGATGCTTTCGAACTCATTGATGGGGACGTGCAGCGCCGAGTGTGGGAGGAACTTGATTATTGGCTTGATGTCTGCCGAATCACTAAAGGGGCACATATCGATCATTTGTGAATGCCTAAAAAAACTTTTTGAGTGTTTGTATGTGTGTGCAAAGCATTGTGAAAATATCTGAAATAATAAAGTTATTGTAGAGCTGTGAAATCGCTTCAATGATTTGTAATAACCCTGTACAAAACCATCACACCATCAGCGTGTGCGCGAACAGCGAGTTTCCTTCGATAAAAGCGTCCAACGCTGAAGATGGGACGGAACCTGCAGTAGCAGCGACTCCAGAAATAAGACAAACAAAGACGTCGACAGTAGGTTCCTCTGTGGCAGTGTCCGGCCGATGGGAATCAGTCCATTCATAACTAATGAAGCGGCAGTGCCTGTGAACACATTCGATAACCCTGTACAAAACCATCACACCATCAGCGTGTGCGCGAACAGCGAGTTTCCTTCGATAAAAGCGTCCAACCCTGAAGATGGGACGCAACCTGCCGAAGCAGCGACTCCAGAAATAAGTCAAACAAAGACGTCGACAGTAGGTTCCTCTGTGTCAGTGTCCGGCCGATGGGAATCAGTCCATTCATAACTAATGAAGCGGCAGTGCCTGTGAACACATTCGATAACCCTTTGTGAGCCTCATTAGCAAACCCGATCTTATCCAAAATCCGGAGCAGGAAGACATGATTTACACCGTTAAAAGTATTATTGAAATTCAAACAGGCGAAGGCAAATAGAAGTAACGGTAGCAACCGAAATCACACCAGGGAATTCGGTCACAGTGCTAAGAATAGAGCAAGCAGGGAGACAACTCTTATACTCGCCGACAACGAATTCTATAAAGGCAGACATCTTGCAATTTACCGCCCTCGCCACTGTCATCAGAATCCAATAACGTGAGAGGACGAAAATTATCAACAGTATTACGACCGGGATGTTTAGGTATCAACACAATTTTCCCCGCCTTGAAAGGAGCGAGCACAGCTTGCCCCATGATCATTTCATTCAACATGGACGTTAATTTGACGCCCAAGAGGGGCCAAAAACGCACATAAAATTCCTTGGCGAGTCCATCCGTACAAGGCAATTTGTGAGACGGAGAGGTAACAATAAGATCGTGTACATCATCTGGGTGAAACGTGGCTAGGAATTCGATGTTCTGTTCAGGCGTGAGAGGCGTATCTAGGGTCTCAGTAGCCAGATCGTAGAGAAAGTCTCTTGGTGTACCCACGTCGCAAAAATCCACACAGTACTGATGTAAGGAGTGAAGTACGTAAGGAGTGAAATACGTCAGTTTGCGCTGTTAGCTGATGGCCGTCAGCTGCCGTAAGAGACGTACTGCAAGGGCGTCGACTCCGAGCTTGGTGTCAGTGCAAATGGTATTACTAAACCAATTCCCCCGCCACTAATGATCGTGGTTACGATCGTACACGCAACCACTGCATCTGCCTACGCTTCAACTGCAACAACTTTGGAGGGCGGTGCGGTCCGCACTGTCATACAAGTCGCACAAAAAAGTAATAACTGAATACTTAGGAACTCCCTCGCCCTATCAACACAATAAGTAAGCAAAGTTTGACGGAGCTTCGATTTAGCCAGGGCAGTCCACCATTCCAAAGTGGTAGATTACCTCTCAGCGGATCGAAGACTACGCTCCCAAGAATTGTGTGTCACATCATCGAGAGAAGGATCTGCCAAGTGAGCGACATTTAACATACACGGGAAACAGAATAGTTTCGCAGGTTGCCGATCAAGTTCGAGAGTGGCGGCCAAAGCACAGTGATCAGAAAAGCAAGGAGGGATAACGTCGACTGCAAGAATGGGATCACGCATCCAAATCGATAAATGGAACACCTAATAGAAGTCGCAGTAAAATGCGTAAATTTAACCAACGTCGAATATTTACACTCCCAAACATCTTTCAAGTGCATCGAGCTATCATCTCGTTTAAATCTCGACAATACTTAAAATTGGGATACTGATCAACAATACGTAGAAGACAATTAAAATCACCACCCAACAAAAGACCCCCTAGACTCCTACGTAAAAGATAAATAACTCCTTTTTAAAAAAAACGCGAAAGTTCCACTGTGTGACCAAAGCCAGGCTGAGCATGTAAGACAACCAAGCTGAGTTAAAAAGGCTACAGCCTGTTTCTCTTTCAGATTCAAGAACCTCTTCCTCATCAAAGGGAATACCTCCTCGACAAAATAAGGCGGTTCCCCTCGAAAATTCGGGCACCACATTAAAAACGCTTTGAAATCTAGGAAGAGGGAACCTGGTAAATAAAACCTCTTGCAGGAACACTGTATCTGCCCCAGAGACATACACCAGGGTTGGAACTTTATTAGTGGCACTATTTGTTTACAGCTAGTACAAAACAGATACGTGTTTCAAAGTCTTACTGACCTTCACTGTAGTCACCAGCATTGTGAATAACCCGTTGTCAGCGATGTGGAAGTCGTAGGTTACTCTTAGCAGTGCCAGTTGTGTTGACAGTTCGAGCGGCGCGGTCTGTTTCCCGACGAATGTAGAACTTCTGAAGCGAATGTCCTGAAGTGTTTCCTTCAGTTTCGAAATGGAGTAGAACTTAAAAGGGCTTACGTCAGGGGAGTCTAGCAGGTGGTATAGCACCTAGCAGCTCCATCAGTCAAACAAATCAGTAACAGCTTGCACTGTACGCGCTTAAGCATTGTCCTGCAAAATGATGGTCAGGACCTGCAGAAAGTGTCATCACTTCTGCCTCTATGCTATTTGTTTTTGGAAGACAGCCTACGACCAACTTGTTTTTCGCGCCGCTGCGCATTTCTGCTGTAATAGCCTCTGCAGAAGGCGGCGTAGGCGGATCCTTCACCACATCCATATTAATACGTGACTGCCTGGGGTCAAAGACCTGCCCTGCAGAAGGATCACGCTGAAAACCATGCCGACTACCTGATGGAAGGCAATCAGAGTGAATCTCAGAGACAGCGGGAGGCAAGCCTGGGTAACAGCTTCCGAAACGGGAGTCTCAAGAAGCGGAAAATCACGGTCTCCATCGTCGGGAGCAGACAGAGGAACTGGAGGGAATTGTTGTATTGCCGTTTGTACCTGTCACAGTGGCTGCGAAAGAGACGACCCACACTCTCTCCAGGACGAAACAGGAGTACATGATATTTCCTCAACGTTCTCCACCTCACCAGGGGCAAGTCGTACCACACTACTGGTAGGAGTGAGAGACAAACATGGCCCAGGGGGAGGTTCAACTAGATCACCAAAATTTTGAGTGCAGCGCGCTTATTGTGAATTGCGCGCGCAGCCGTCCAAGCAGTAGCAGGAAGCAGGTCAGGCTTTGTTGCAACGGCGCAAAATCGCCCGCAGTGACAATGGGAACAGTCGGATGATCTCCAGACACGAGGGAATATGTAGCCCCAAGTTCGTTACTAGACGAGACAAGGTCAGTAGCCGTTAACGTGCGTCGTTGTTTCAAGGAAGACAGTAAATCAAAACCTCACCGCTGGCAGGTAGTTCAAAGATGGCCACTTTCGTTGCACACTAAATAGGTGTCCACCCGTCCGCTATACGTAACATGAATACGATAGCCACAAACTCGGAAATGAAACGGAATGTTGATTTGATCTACACCGGAAGTATGCCGCTATAACACTGTAGCTTGTCTTGACTTGACTAGCGTTCACGGCGAATGCATCTTACGTCACGACGTTGCGACAAAAGTTCCTTAAGGTAAGTATCCTCTACCTCCGGAGGAAGACTGAATATCCGGGTGTTCGTACATTCAATGTCCGCATTCGCAAGCATGCTGATCGAACCATCTCTATGCCGGTTCAAATGGTTCAAATTGATCTGAGCACTATGAGACTTAACATCTGAGGTTACCAGTCCGCTAGAACTTAGAACTACCTAAACCTAACTAACTTATGGACATCACACACATACATGCCCGAGGCAGGATTCGAACCTGCGACCGTAGCGGTCGCGCGGTTTCAGACTGAAGCGCCTAGAACCGCTCGGCCACACAGGACGGCTCTCTATACAGGAAGAAAACCTGAGTGCCATGCTTGATTAGGAACTTGTCTACTTATAGGGGATCTACGAACACGTAATTCACACTATCTACATAGGCGATGTGTACTTGGTCTGAAGGAACATGAAAAGTACCAACTAACCAGTTATGGATTTCTAAAGAACCGGGCTGCACGCTACGTGTCGACTTGTTAAACGGAAAACTCACAGTACCTTTCCGCCGAACGCTCTTGGACAGGATGAGAGACAAACAGGAGCGGACGAGCCTCCGCCATCCAAACACCGGACTAAGGACAAGACGAGACCACAACGAGGTCACACACACTAATTGCAGGCGCTGCGGCAGAACGAATACGTAAACAACGACGTGCTCGCTCGGAGAACAAGGTAGAAGAGGGCATGCACTTTGCCGTTAGACCCCCAGGAATAGTTTTCAGTAGGAGGGGCCCCATAGCTCTCATATATTTGAAAAAATGTCATATTACTACCTTGAGCCACTAGTAAAATTATGTATACATCCAGTTTCAGTCGACTGACCATCATCAGGTTTCTATATACCAAATAACGTAAGACACAAGTAAAGTTTGATAAGATATTGCAGTGCTTGTGTTATGAACTACGATGCAATGTCCCTTTGGACATGAATGCGTGCATTTATCCGCCCAAGCCGGGCAAGCGACTCCCAAGTAAAATGTCTCACCTGTACGGGAATATACACTGCTGGCCAATAAAATTGCTACACCAAGAAGGAATGCAGATGATAAACGGGTATTCATTGGACAGATATATTATACTAGAACTGACATGTGGTTGCATTTTCACGCAATTTGGTTGCATGGACCCTGAGACATCAGTACCCAAAACAACCACCTCTGGCCCTAATAACGGCCTTGATACGCCTGGGCATTGACTCAAACAGAGCTTGGATGGCGTGCACTGGTACAGCTGCCCATGCAACACGATACCACAGTTCACCAAGAGTAGTGACTGGCGTATTCTGAGGAGCCAGTTGCTCGGCTACCATTGACTAGACGTTTTCAGTTGGTGAGAGATCTGGAGAATGTGCTGGCCAGGGCAGCAGTCGAACATTTTCTGTATCCAGAAAGGCCTGTACAGGTCCTGCAACATGCGGTCGTGCATTTTCCTGCTGAAATGTAGGGTTTCGCAGGGATCGAATGAAGGGTAGAGCCACGGGTCGTAACACATCTGAAATGTAACGTCCACTGTTCAAAGTGCCGTCAATGCTACCAAGAGGTGACCGAGACGTGTAAACAATGGCACCTCATACCATCACACCGGGCGATACGCCAGTATGGCGATGACGAATACAGGCTTCCAATGTGCGTTCACCGTGATGTCGCCAAACACGGATGCGACCATCATAATGCTGTAAACAGAACATGGATTCATCCGAAAAAACGACGTTTTGTCATTCGTGCACCCAGGTTCGTCGTTGAGTACACCATCGCATGCGCTCCCATCCGTGATGCAGCGCCAATGGTAACCGCAGCCATGGTCTCCGAGCTGGAAGTCCATGCTGCTGCAAACGTCGCCGAACTGTTCGTGCAGATGGTGTTGTCTTGCAAACGACCCTGTCTGTTGACTAAGGGATCGAGACGTGGCTGCACGATCCGTTACAGGCATACGGATAAGATGGCTGTCATCTCGACTGCTAGTGATACGAGGCCGTTGGGATCCAGCACGGCGTTTCGTATTACCCTCCTGAACTCTCCGGTTCCAAATTCTGCTAACAGTCATTGGATCTTTACCAACGCGAGCAGAAATGTCGCGATACGATAAACCGCAATCGCGATAGGCTACAATCCGACCTTTATCAAAGTCTGAAACGTGATGGTACGCATTTCTCCTCC
This sequence comes from Schistocerca serialis cubense, assembly GCF_023864345.2. NCBI lineage: Eukaryota > Metazoa > Arthropoda > Insecta > Orthoptera > Acrididae > Schistocerca > Schistocerca serialis. Next base: position 1,116,090,672 of record NC_064639.1, on the reverse strand, counting down.
TTACACGAGGCATCAGAACAACGTTTCACCAGGCAACGCCGGTCACCTACTGTTTGTGTACGAGAAATCGGTTGGCAACTTTACTCATGTCAGCACGTTGTAGGTGTCGCCACCGGCGCCAACCTAGTGTGAATGCTCTGAAAAGCTGATCATTTGCATATCATAGCTTCTTCTTCCCGTCAGTTAAATCTCGCGTCAGTAGCACGTCGTCTTCATGGTGTAGCAATTTTAATGGCCTGTAGTGTACATAATGGCTGTGCGAGTACAAGTTGTAGACGCATGGTTGTCGGCATATGGAAGTTTGTGTCTGACATTGAGTTCAAATGGCTCTGAGCACTATGGGACTTAACATCTTAGGTCATCAGTCCCCTAGAACTTAGAACTACTTAAACCTAACTAACCTAAGGACATCACACAACACCCAGCCATCACGAGGCAGAGAAAATCCCTGACCCCGCCGGGAATCGAACCCGGGAACCAGGGCGTGGGAAGCGAGAACGCTACCGCACGACCACGAGATGCGGGCGTGTCTGACATTGAGTCTTGCAGGGATAGCCAAAGTGTAAGGCGACCGCACGCAATAAGTGGGAAACCCTAGTTAGATTCCCGGTCAGACACCAATTTTCATTGTCGTCATCGCATTCTGCAGCTGAATGTGGCCCATATTTGCCATTGTGAATATATTTGATCCATGTCACAAATCTGATAACTGATGTAAATATTAATAATAACACACCCGAAATGAAATGTCACGCACTGACATAAAAGTAATTGCAGCTTCGTCATAAGCGTAATATGACATCTTTATCATCAGGAGATAAAATGACGAATAATGCACTGAAAATATAAGTATACAGTACCACAGTATTATCTTATTAGGTATACAGGAATCTGATGATGGTCAGACGACTGAAAATGGCTGCATAGAAGAAGCGATGTTTTTCGGACATAGATACAGAGAGACAGGAACTGTCGATGCCATGCCTCGCTCAGGCCTCCCAAGAATTACTACTGCAGTGGATGACTCGGAGGAACCCTGACTGCAACGCCACCATGTTGAATAATGCTTTTCGTGCAGCCACAGGATGTCGTGTTAAGACTCAAACAGTGCGCAATAGGATAGGCTGCATGATGCTCAACTTCACACCGACGTCCATGGCGACGTCCATCATTGCAACCACACCACGCAGCGCTCGTACAGATGGGACCAACAACATGCCGAATGGACCACTCAGGATTGGCATCACGTTCTCTTCGCCGATGAGTTTCGCATATGCCTTCAACCAGACAATGACCAGAGACGTGTTTGGAAGCAACCCGGTCAGACTAAACGCCTCAGACACGCTGTCCAGCGAGTGCAGCTAGATGGAGGTCCCTGCTGTTTTGGGGCATGTGGGGCCGAAATACGCCCCTGGTGTTCATGGAAAGCACCGTGAAGGCAGTACGATACGCGAATGCCGTTCTCCGACCGATAGTGTAACCATATCGGCACCAAATTAGCCACCAAATTAGCAAGGTATTCGTCTTCGTGGACGACAATTCCATTGTGCACATCTTGTGAACGACCTCCTTCAGGATAACGACATCGCTCTACGAGAGTAGCCAGCATGTTCTCCAGACATAAACCCTATCGAACATGCCTTGTATAGTTTGAAAAGGACTGTTTTTGGATGACGTGACCCACCGACCACTCTGAGGGACCTTCGCCGAATCGCCTTTGAAGAGTGGGACAATGTGGACCAATAGTGCCTTGATGAACTTGTGGATAGTATGCCACGACGCCATGCATCAATGCATTATGACTTGCTACTGGGTATTGGAGGTACCGGTGTGTAAAGTAATCTTGACCACCACCTCTGAAGGTCTCGCTGTAAGATGGTACAACATGCAATGTGTGGTTTTCATGAGCAATAAAAATGGCGGAAATAATGTTTATGTTGTTTTCTATTCCAATTTTCTGTACAAGTTCCGGAACTCTCGGAAACGAGGTGATGCATAACATTTTTTATGTGTGTAGAAAGAACTATGGCATTCATGAAACAGACACCACACCTGAAATGGAGTTGCGTACAACTGTCGGACAAGGAGACGGTCTCTCACTGACTATTATTCAACATATTGTTGGACGGAATTACCAAGCAAAAGCATGAAGAAGTAAAAGGGATTCAGATATGAAGAACACGTTTAAATAAGACAGTCACAACATTCATGGCATTTGAAGGTGAGCTGGAAATGCTCTGCAACAATAGACAAGGAACACAAGAAGTACTGGAATACTCACATGAAGTCTCTGACACAATAGGTCAACAGACATCATATGAGAAAACACGGTACAGGGAAAGGAAGAACAGCAACAAACAAGAGACGGAATGATTAAAACAGTGGAAAAAATCAAGTATGTAGGGGGTATACACGAAAAGGAGATCGACAAGTCATCCAACATAGAAAGAACAGAAAAATTTCGCAAAGCATACAATCTCAGATGGATGCGCTATAATGAAAAGAATATTACAGAATAGTCCGGACTTACGCATTCCAATACTGTTGTACTAACAGCGGTATTTCACACATCACAAAAGGTAACAGTCGAAGCATAAGGCATCGCATGGAAAGAAAAGAGTAGAATGTAAAATCACTGTACAATCTTTTGAAGCAATAAATAGCGATGATATATGAATGAAACGACAAACCAAGGAATCGCCAGAACACACAGACAGACTCACAAACGTGATCAGAAAACTCCGACTAACATTCTATGGACACATACACAGAATGAATACCAACAGAGTCCCAAAGAGGATGTGTGATGTAATAAAAAGCTCAATAAATACAAAAGGAAACTGGCTTAAGAAACAGAATAAGAGTTACACCATGCGAGAATCAATAGTGAAACGATAAATGTAAGAGACAAATGCTGAAACAAAATTATGAACAGATAATTTGAAGTGAAAGAAAGGTAGAAATTTGGGAATATATGGATATAACAAAGTAAACTGAAACCCAGTCAAAGAATCAAGAGATTTTGGGAAGAGAAAAAGAAGGAAAAATAAAAAATTGAATGAGTATTTTAGGTTCAATTTTGAGCCTTGTTTTAAGGGCTAAAATGTGTTACAAGAATAAACGAAGATAACAAAAACGCGTTTCCCCGTTAATGTGTAATCTGAGGTTAAAACTTCATAGGCAGCACAGTACAATGTATGCAAAATACACTCGTCACAATATTGAATAGTGCAACAATGAAAGAATCATAACATTCCTAAGCAGCTAAGAAACAGGGTGATGGTGCGGAAGAAATGTAAATAACCATAAAATAAAAAGCACGTTATTGTTGTTGTTGTGGTCTTCAGTCCTGAGACTGGTTTGATGCAGCTCTCCATGCTACTATATCCTGTGCAAGCTGCTTTATCTCCCAGTACCTACTGCAACCTACCTCCCTCTGAATCTGCTTAGTGTATTCAATAGAAACATATTGCTTAAGTGCACTGCATCAGAAACAAGGCTGTTTTAGATGTAGCATATACGTGCAACAGCATTACTAGATGCTGCACATACAAAAGTGTGTACGTAAGATCCACGGCTTCAAACAGTCCAGAAATCTGTTGCTTTTAAGACCCGTTTGTTCAGTCAGATTATGATTAGTTTGTTACTTGTAGGTGCTGTTAACAGGTTGTAAAGTATGACATAACAAGCATTACCTGTAAGATAATTATGTAGGCCAAAGCCATGAATTAAAATTTGTATTAGCAACGGGATTCGGACATGGGTCATCATTTTACTACGTTGGGACCGTGATCACCACAACCGCACGGATTAGCGTAGCACTCCCCCTCCGTGATACAAATTTCAAGTCACGCCTCTGCCCACTGCTATTCCCATTCTACACTTACTGGCGTTCCAGCCCGGCCTTACGTGAGTGGCATTATGTAACAGGCATTAGATGGCTTTTGTGGCGTAATGTATTTGTTACGGGGCACTGCATAGAGTTATAAATAGATTTCCGACATATCACTTTCACATAACGATGTAAGCAGCACATGGCAGGGAAGATATCAGGAGGCATAAATGTTGTGTTTTCCATACTGAATTGGCGTTTGGAGTGACGCCCCATGGCATTAACGGGAGCACATTTTCACGTTAGTAACATGTTTACAACCAATATAAATATCGAATGGGAATCACAGGGTGTATTTGTTGTCCTGGATAAGGTGGCACAAATAAAAGAAGTAAATTTAAAAAAGCATGCGTGATGTAGTTGTGAAGATTAGTATGCGCTGTCATGCATAGTTGAGACTCACTCCTACAATTATTCATCGTGGACACTGTATGGTAGAGAGCTTCGCCGTACCATCTATGTTTGATTCAAGGAAGGCGGAAAGATCTCGTGCATAGTTGAAACGCACTGCGACAGCTGAAAGCTGAGTCATTTGCTGCGCTACTGAATGGATAAACTGTATGTAAACTAAGCAAAGCTGCCGTGTTAGTTCTTCGGAAAGGTTTCACTTGTAGCATAAAATAAATAGCTCCTTAGATATTAAGTACTCCCACGGTTTTCGCTATAAACTTGTTCTCACACAATTGCAAGGAAACTGTTGGTTAAAAATATTTGATTATTTCAAATGTAAGTCTCATATCACACCCTGATTTCGAAACTTCAAAACTGAATAACTCACTACTGGTTGTTTGAAGAATTTACAGTGCACTGAGAGAGCAAATTGCGACTACTAGTCACTGGAAACCAGAGATTGGCAGTTTGAAACAGTCGTCATATTTCTAAATGTGTGTCTCCACATCACTGAGAGGTGACCTCAAGGTTGAAAGGCAGTGTGTAACAGAGTGACCCAGTGCGGATTTGAGGCCACAACCTTTTGGCGTCTACCCACACTCTACCGCTGGACCACCTCAGCAGTCGCAAATTACATCTCACTTGCTTATTTCTCGAGCTACTGCTCTTCTCTCGAGGTGTAGGGGCTGTTCACTGGGTGGCAATGACATTATTTTCACAACTCAATTTTTATTTATTATAGGTCAGACATTTTGTATGAAATATTTATAAGTTATATACAAAAATCTTCCTCTTGAGTCTGTGTATCTACTCGTGAAAACCGTAAGAAATTCCCTACATTAGTGCCTGAGATTATATATACAGACTGATATGAGCAACCAACTTCAATTTATGTATAAAGAGATAGAAAAAAATTTTATGCAATGAGATTACACCAATTATTTGCAGGTGAGTGCTTGTTAACACATCCGTGAGTTTACTGCTCAGACTCGTGTTGTTTTGATACGATTGTATTGTATGTTTGTAGAGGCTTGACTACAGTGTAACGCACAAAGTGAAATAGAAAAGAAAAACTATTCCATCACAGATAAAGATGGCATCAACGACTGCAGTTTTTTTTCTGCCCCTACTGCTTTTCAACCCCTCTTGATCCCTCTAGCGACAAATTAGATGTTTCTGAACACCATAATCATTCTCTCAGTACCTGTCTCTCCTTCAGGTAAGATCTACCATAGACTCCTACCCTATCTTCCTGTATTTCTCAAAACATTGAAATCATAAGTTTTATTCCTATCGACCGTTTAATGTCATCAACAGAGGCCAACAATGTACAGGAAACTATGGTGAAGATCCAAATTATTATGTTAGTAAATCATTTACCTTAATTCCAGCAAAAGAATATGTGTAAGTTTACACACTTTTTTCATTGATACTTAAGTCAATAATTCATTAATATTTCTCTTCAGTTGTTAAATATTTTGTAATTAAGAATTGTAAGGTTGTTGTCATCTTAATATCTGGGAGCTAATTATCTATTCTGCACAATGGAAGTGTTATGAAGCATTCTCTTATAAGATGTGTTTTTATTTCATGTACAATTTTTTTTATTAGTATGTTTCCTTTTGCTTTCAGAACTCATTTGGGACTGAGATGTTGAGGCTGTTCATAGCTCCATGCTGGATATCAAGACAGTCATACGCCAACATTCTGTACTATTGATTTACAAATCTAAAGGATTTTGTAAATTATTGTACTAAATTTTCACTGCAAAAAAGTTAGTGTATTGTAAACCAGTGAGGTTAACCTGTTTTGTACTACAAAAATAAAGTTTATTTATTCATTATATGATTTATTGTAATTTGGCCAGTTTTCCTTGGTTTGAGATTCGTAGCTCAGCACAGAAACTGTGCGTCATAATGGAACATGTTATAGAGGAAATATAAAACTTTTATACCAATAGTAAATTTCTCCAAATGACATTTTTGGTGCATGCGAAGACCAGGAAATATTTGAGGACTTAATAGGTTGAAAGAAAGGTTCAGAATTTGGCTATTGACAACATATATCCACACCTCAGTGTAACAGTAGAAGAACTCCTGCCGATATATATGAAACTCAGTACTTGGAAGATTTCAGAAATTACTTCATGATCCTTTCCGTAATGGCGCTAATACGTCTAATATTAGTTCCTCGGATACATATATTTAGTAATTTCGGTATCGATAGGTTACAAGGTAGCTGAAGAGAAGGGGTCATCATTTATAGCACAACAATGGTATGAGTCGTTGTTTCTGCAAAAATCCGCATCGTATTAGAAGCCCTGATGCATGAGAATGGGGGAGTTGGCCACAAAGCGACCTAGTTATTATCACTTAGAATCGGTTCATAAAGGGGACTCTTACCAACAGTATTTTAATAAAAGAGTAGAGGTGAGACCATATTAGCATTTTTATCATTAATGGCGCACACATTACCATTTCTCACAAATCTATCAACCACATCCATAAAACAAGTTAAGTTACCAATTTAGAACTCATTGAAAGAAGGAACATAACATTCTTAAAATAAAAATAAAAAAACGTAATTCGCCTATTTGGGCAAGAAGAACCGGATAGTGAAGGATAATTGCATCCTCAATGTATTTGCGGAGAAATCATGGATTTAGTACTAGGTAGATGGGGGAACATGCAGAAAAGAATCAAACTCACACACATACACGCGTAAGAGCCGCTAGCAACCTGCATTCACTTCATGTACTACTGTAGACGTAGCCCCCAGTAGTAAACGTGTGGCACTAATGTCACCGACCGTCACGTGTTCAGGGTGACAAAAAAGGCGATGTTTAAATGGGATAAAATGAGCTCACGACATACCAGAAACAAAGTTGAAACATTTTCTGGGACACGTTTAGAAAAGGAGAGATACTACGTATGAACACGCTACATTCACAAGTTTGCCAGGCGCCCCGTGTTCATATTTCACAAAGGAAACCTCAGAATTGATATTGAAGTACTATCGAAACATTTTTAACACAGAAAAAAACTGTGGAAAGCTGTCTAGGACCACGGAAGATTGAAAAAACTACTTGACGCCACATGTACGAGATTCACGAAGGAAAATTCGATTAAACCGAGTAAACCACACTTGCTAAATATCAGAAATGATGTTTAGGCGTTATTGATACGTATGTAACACAGAATAACCACTTTACAGAGCTCTTTATGACCACGAGATATCCGAAAGATTGCCAGATGCCACGTGTACGAGTTCACAAAGAAGCGTCGGTTAAAATTACGAATTAATGCTGCAAGAAATCAAAGATAATGTTGTAGAACAACTGAAACATATTTAACGGGAAAATCCTTACCCATAACTAATTATCCGCAAACGGCACTGGACCCAACGGTCAACCTTAGCAGCAGCCACCCACCCTCACCGACTCAACCTCAACCAGTCTTTTGCCAGCGGAGATATCATCAGGACACTCTCTCAGTTACAATCCACATATCCTATGGATACCCGTTATGTGTCATTAATGTAGTGGTTTCCATTACCTTCTGCGTCCACATGATGCTGATAATTGCTGATTCCTCTGCCTTTTAGGGACACCCCAAGGGCAAGGGAGTGCTCTAACCTCTGCCCGCTCCTCCGCCCTCTTCTACAAGGCCGTTGGCAGAATAAGGGTGACGTCTAACGCTGGAAGTGTTTGGTTGCCAGTGATTGTGATTTTTATTCAATATTTAAGCAGTTCGAAAAAGAGATCGAGGACGTTTCGTTGATATATATATAATTATCCACTGATATCATGAATAGGTCTTTATTGTTCAGAGTTCTGATTGTTTCGGGTGCAAGAAGTGTTTAATTTCTGCAATTTCTGTACATCTCACACGCGATCTTTGGTTGCTTACGCCCCCGCTCAATAGAAAATAAACCATATATTTATATCTTTGGTTAATGGATAATCTTTGCATTGCGAACAAAAACGTCAAGCTATAGCACACAAGCGTACGTTAATAGACTGGCAAAGACGCAGTCTTTACTGGAGACTGACATTTGGTGACATAAGATGGGGGCGTCAGGAAGGTTGTGTACGGCATTAATACGAGTTTGCGAAACGAAATGCTGTTGTATGCTTTAGGGGGTGATCTAAAGAAACTCTGCAGTTGAGCAAATATTTGTGTACTAGATCAGTTTACGCATACGTTGTAGAATCGTCTTATGAGAGGAACATCAAGTAACATATATACATGTTTAAAGCAGACTGCAGTTTGAGTAAGGACACTCTAATGAGTACTGATACTTGCTATCAGTGACAAATAACACGTTATACTTGTAGAAGCCCTTTTATAAGGAGAATACTATTTCACGAAAAGCAAGAGTTGATTAAAATTGGTTAAGAAACAATCATTAAGCTACATCTGTCAGTACTAGATTATTAAAGCTCTCAAAATAAGCATACATTACTTAGACAGCGGCGGTATTATCTAGGTTTACATACAGAACAAAAGCAAAGGTACCTAAGACGTTTGTGGCTATGCTTGCTGTGGAACATGTTCCTTTGCTTGTATCTTCCGTCTGTTGTACGAAAAATTATAGCTACGCACGACGTATATATTGACCATAATGTCAAAACTCTAAGAGTAACGTAGTTGTATCAGTTTATTCCCATTTCCTACGACTGTTTTATCAGTAAATAAAAAGCTGTTTGCGCTCTCCGTCAAATTTCAGTGACAGCAGTGATACTGTATACAGTATTGCCAGTCTAGTAATGCAGGTGTATACTATAGCACATACGTGTCGCTCAGAATTGACAATTGGCATATTATGAAGTGTGCCACAGTCATTTATTTACAATATTTGGGCTATCTCCACTTTGGCAACATATACGTACATCGACCTAGAAGACCATATGAACTACAAGAAAACAAATCATCATCCACCGGAAGCCATGTAAGTGAATACAACTATTTCACAATACCCAAATAAAGACAAGTACTTCTGCGTGTATTTATTAATGATCCAACTTATGAAATGGCACTGAATGTTCAAATATTCTTGTACACTGCAGAAGCAGGTGACATGCTGTTAATCAAAGTTTGAGATGTAACTAAAAACATTAACCCTCTGTAAATTGGCATGGTAGCCCAAAACTGGTTAAGGCAGTGAAATAAAAGATTTTAAAGAGTAGTAATGGCTGGTAGCGTTATTAGGCCAACTAATGTTAATGGCCGTTGAGTTCACAAGACCCAATATGGAAAAATCAGCACTGCACTAAGTATTTGATTCGCACCACTCTACAAATCAAATGTGTTATAATCCGATCACAAATCACTACTCACTTCTTTAGAACCAAATAACTGATACGTCTGTTCTAATAGTAAATGGCTGTTTTATGTTCTACTTAAATGAAGGGATGAGACTCAGCCGTATTACGTATACGAAGATGGGGAGCAATGCATTAAAACAAGAAAACTTTCACTTCATTTGGTTTTATATTATTTGAAATAAAAACCCACTACAGACGGCACCTTCGTCCACGGCACCCGGCTGCGGAGCTACATGGGATATGGCACAATTAAATTTCATACCAGAGCACCACCGGCTGAACTCGCTCTTCCACCCCGCACGCTGTATCCGATAGAGGGGGGGTTTGGGGGAGGGGGTCATGCGTACACGCCACCAGACGACGCTGAAATAACATCACCCCACTGCCTGGAGCTCTGACTCTCCTTGCGTCTTCTTCAAGAGCTGCACTCAGAGCTTCCGCCCCAGTCTCAGGGAATCTAGAGACTCATGTCAGCCTTAGTACAGAAGATTGTATTGAGGAAAATTACAGTGAGGTAGTGCGATGCTTCTAAGCATTACTATCAGCGACTTACCTGATTCTATGTGCATTCAACACTATCTGTTTCTACTCTACAGCACTTCAGTGTTATGCATATCTCAATTATCAAGTGTACACATTATAAATAAGCTTATTCCTACAATACATTTTGTATAAGTTGCTGACAAAATAAGGAACATAATCACAGAGAACAAAACCACCATAAAAGAAAACACAGGAACAGCTGAAGAAAAAAACTATAGAAAACTACAGATCAAATTAACACAAGAAAATCCGAGAAGGGTAATTCGATTGTAGTCATAAACAAACAGGAATACGTTGACAAAACACTAGAATTCATCCAAAGCAACAACATCACAGAATTAAGAAGTGATCCAACAAACTGATACCAAAGTAACTTACAGAAAACTCTGAAAAATATATAAACATTTTTACAGAAAAACATATTAAAAGAATGATACTGGGAAATCCCAAGGCCCTCACCCAAAAATAATTGCCTAAAGTTCATAAACCTTGAATACCTATGTGTAAGTTGATGAATTTCACCAAAGCACCAACATGTTACTTAGCCAAACACACACACACACACACACACACACACTCACAAACACACACAAACACACACACACACTCACACACACACACACACACACACACACACACACACACACACACACAGACAATATACAAATACACTTAAAACAGAAGTCTAAAGAACTCAAGTGACTTAATAGGAAAATAAGAAATGAAAACATACCAAACAAATTAACATTAATTTCATTTTACATAATTTCCGTGTACACACACAACCCAACAGAATAAACCATTAACATCATAGAAAGAAACTTTCAGTTATAAGGAAACATAGCCCCAACAATTATATAAGAAATATCAGCCATACTCAGGCTCATCACACAGCAAAACTATTTCGCATTCAACAACAAATTTTACTCTCAACAAGATGGACTTCCCATGGGATCCCCAATCACTGGACTCTCCACTGACATTTTCCTCAGTCACATAGAAAAACAAACCTTCAATGAAATAGTAATACCGAATCAGTACTAAATTAATATATTCGTATGTATGTAGATGATATAATTTGCTCAATAGATGAGCTACAGCATCACATAAAAGAACTTCATGACAACATAAACTCCATCGACCCACAAATACAGTTCATCATTGAAACACAAACAGGTGGATCTCACCATACACAAGAGAAACTACAATCATGAATTCACAATCAACAGGAAACCCACAATCACCAGAACCACCTGATCCAATCACCCCACTCACACAGAAGCCAGCTTCAGATATTTACTACACTGAGTGAACAAAACACCCGTGAACAAACATGATTAAAAATAAGATCTGAACACAATAAGCCAAATTGCAGAGGAGAATGGATATGATGCAGAGAGAGTAGATAAAATAAACCACGAAATACAAAATAGGTAACACATAACCACGAAACACACACAAACAAACAAAACACAACACACAATGAATCAGCCAACAGTAAGCAGCACATGGCATATAATGACTTAAAAAATCTAGTAAAACAAGTACTAAAGAAACAAGGACTCAACACAGCATACAGAACCAACAACACAATACAAAGCAGACTTGGAAGAAATACCATCAACATAGAAAAATACAGCCAGTCTGCTATATACCAACTTACTTGCAACTGCTGTCAATCTGTATATGTGAGTCAAACATGCAGGGATTTCAGAACCAGGTATACAGAACATCTCAGAGCACTGAAAAGCAATAGCTCACACTCGACATTCGTAGATCACATGGTAGCACACAATCGCCACCCAACAAACATTGAAACTGACTTACAGATCCTTAAAACAAGTACCAACCTATATCAAAAATTAGTTACAGAAGAAAACTATCACATCCCAAAATCAATAGCTGAAGGAAAGAAAGTACTAAATGAACACACATCACTGCACAGTAAAACCCTCTTTGTCACAACTGAAGAGCTATACAAATATCACCCACATCAAAACTACTCATACAAAAAAATTCTCTCTCTCTCTCTCTCTCTCTCTCTATATATATATATATATATATATATATATATATATATATATATATATCAGTCTCTCTCTCTCCCTCTCTGCCCCAGTCCTGAGAACATACAGTCGCGCACACACCACACACACACACACTCAATAAAAACACTAACACATAAACCAAACACCACAAAAGCCAAATACATTTCAAGCTGGCGCGCCTCACCCAGACAAACACTATGAAGCAAATGAATGCTACACAGCTACAACAACACGTAATGGTGGCGAAAACTCTGCCCACCTTTGAAATTTCGTAGATTGTGCGTTGTCAAACGACCATACATCACATAAATCAACAAAAAACGTGAAATATACTCCTAAGTTATAGATTGTGTAGCAGGCTACCGACGAACATAAATACCCAATATCTTCATGAAGGTACGTAAATTTATGCATACATCCACTCCATTGCCAATAAAACTATAATTAGAACTCCAGACATAATGTAATAAACAAGATACAGTGTGTCAGCTCGCTAATACGCATCTCAACTGTTAACAATAAACAAATGATGTATAAATTTTTACAACCATTACTCATTCAAAACTATAAATACTTTTACCAAAAGTTTCTCTAAATGTTAATATGTAACAACAACTTTACACTAAAAAAAATAAACCCCAGAAGATATCACAAAAGTGCTGAAACATGTCTGGGTAAAACGAAACTGAATAGGTGCCTTGTATGAGGCGGAGTTCCTCGTCCTGTTTTGGTTATCTCTATTGGCCGCCTCAACTACCGATATATCAAAGACCAGTCACCACCTTTTATAAGTATACACTTTAAATTTAAAATTTAAATTATCAGGGCAAATTGTATTCAAATAAAAGGAAAAGGATTTGCACCTTGAGACTTGATAAGCAGTGCACACACCGCCCTAAAACTTCCCTCTTTTATCTGTGACGTATTATTCTTTAAGAACCAAAGAGAGTTTCAGATCAGTTTTTACTTTACAGCAAAAATAGTTCCTTAACGAACAGAAACTAAGCATGTGAAATTTAAACTGGATAATTTAATTTATGTAATCTCATATTAACATATACGTCAATGCACACTCCAACTACCTGACGACGTACAAAGGACGGAGTACAAACTTGTACACAACTAGCAAACACTGTAACAGAACAATTGAAAGTTTAATTAATTAACCGATCAACCATCAGTACTTTATACACCGTATAGAGGATCCTAGTGAAGGTATGTTCATTGTAGTAAATGAAAACGTTACAGAATCCAGTTTTGGAAAGATGTTGCGACGTACAATACTTTCCGGTGTCGCGTTCTTGTAGATGTAGAGTCTTTGACTACGAATCAGAAACGCTCTAGGCCTCTGTTGTGATACTAGCCACTGCTTAAATTTTTAACGAATTTTCGTTAGAAATGACAGCCGAAGGCTTTCAGTAAGGATAGTCACCATCGTTCGGCCAACAGTATTGTTAAACAGGGTAGAAGAGTGGACAGAGGTTCAACGCACCCTCCACGATCCCTGAAAGAAACTGGTACACCTGCGTATTATCGTGTAGGTTCCCAGCGAGCACGCACAAGTGCCGCAACACGACGTGGCATGAAATCAACCAATCTTTGAAGTAGTGCTGCATGGAACTCGCACCATGAATCCTGCAGGGCTGACCATAAATCCGAATGAGTACAACGGGTGGGGGGGATTGAGACCTCTTTTGAACAGCACGTTGCAAGGCATCCCAGATATACTCAATAATTTTAAAGTATGGTGAGTTTGGTGGCCAGCGGAAGTGTTTAAACTCAGAAGAGTGTTCCTGGAGCCAGTCTGTACCAATTCCGGACGTGTTGGGTGTCGCATAGTCCTGCTGAAATTGTCCAAGTCCCTTGAAAAGCATAATGGACATGAATGGAGGCAGGTGATCAGACAGGCTGCTTACGTACGCGTCACCTGTCAGAATCCTATCCAGACGTATCACGGATCCCATATCACTCCAACTGCACACGCCCCACATCATTGCAGAGCCTTCACCAGCTTCAACAGTCCCTTTGCTGACATGCAGGGTCCGTAGTACACGTCCATCAACTCTACGCAATTTGAAACGAGACTCGTCCGACCAGGCAACACGTTTCCAGTTATCAACAGTCCCATGTCGGTGTTGAAGGGCCCAGCATAGGGGTAAAGCTTTGTGTCGTGAAGTTATCAAGGCTACACGAGTGGACCCTCGGTTCCGAAAGCCCAAATCGATGATTTTCTATTGAATGGTTCGCCCAGCATTGAAATTTGCTGCAGTTTGCTGATGGGTTGCACTTCTACCGCATTGAACGATTCTCTCCAGTCGTTGTTAGTCCCATTCTTGCATGATCTTTTTCCGGTGGCAGCGATTTCGGAGATTTTATGTTTTACCGGATTCCTGATATTCACGGTACACTCGTGGAATAGTCGTACGGGAGATTCCCCACTTCATTGCTACCTCGGAGATGCTGTGTCCAAGCGCTTATGCGGCAACTATAACACCAAACTCAAAGTCATTTACATGTTGATAACCAGCCATTGAAGTAGCAGTAACCTATCTAAAAACTGCACCAGACACTTGTTGTCTCGTATAGGCGTTAACGACCGCAGTGCCGTATTTTGCCTGTTTAGGTATCTCTGTATTTGAATACGCTTGCCCATGCTAGTTTCTTTCGGACTTCAGTATATATATATATATATACAGTATGTTTCAGAAGTGGTGGTCAATATACAGTGATTTTGACAGGAATGATCATTGAAACAAAAAAATCAAGTAAAGATGGGTTGTAAAATGAATACCTTAAGAGCTATGAGCAAATTTTGAGAGACACCCTCTATATGCACGGTGTTTCAGAAGTGATGGTCAATATTCAGTGATATGACAGGAAAGATCATTCGAAACAAACAAGTGAACTAAACATGGGCTCTAAAACACATACCTAAAGAGCTATGGGCAATTCTTGATGTTCGATACTGTGAAACAAATCTCTTCTACTGTAAGTTCTTTGCTTTCCATACTTTGAGAAGTGGTAGTATGGGACAAAGCAAGACAGATGTCGAGTAAATATGTGCTCTAACCCACATACCTTAATTGTTATGCGCACTTGTTCGTTAGAAGAGTTGTGTTTCAAAGTAGCGAAAATGAGCGCGTGGTCATAGCTCTTGAGGTATGCACTTGAGTGCACACGTTTACTGGTCTTTTTTGTTTTGGTCCATACTACCACTTCTCAAAATATGGAAAGCAAAGAACTTATAGTAGAAGACATTTGTTTCACAGTACCGAAGATCAAGAATTGCCCATAGCTCTTTAGGTATGTGTTTTAGAGACCATATTTAGTTAACTTTTTTGTTTCGAATGATCTTTCCTGTCATATCACTGAATATTGACCATCACTTCTGAAACACTGTGCATATAGAGGGTGTCTCACCTAACTCTGCCGCCTCAAATATCTCTGGAACAACAATAGATATTCAAAAACGGTTTTCACCAGCATGAACTTACGGCAGGGGCTTAGGAAACCAAATACTATGCGAAATTTTAAAACGTAAACAAATCGCATTTTCAACACAAACTTTTCTATTTATAAACGGACTCCCCTTATTATTTTCTATGCAATTAACAGCATCCAAAGTAAAAAAAAATCATGGCGTTGGTTGCATCGCAATACGTCAATTACATCCCAAGAAATTGCGAAGCAAAGTTGACGCTTGAAATAAATGAAGCGCACAGCTAGCGCACGTCCTGAGACTCAAGCGTGTATCTCACACTGCCCGTGTCAGGGGTTCACACAGTGGGAAGGTATGTGTTGTGTGTAGACAAGACAGCCTAGACACAATGAGAGGAAGCCGAAAGGCACGCGCTAAGCTAAAGCAGGATGGCGTGAGGTCTGTAACAGGATACGTAATGAACGCTATCAAGAAAAGTACGTAGCTTCTGGAATACTTAACTTTAATCCATCCTTTTGGTACATCTGGAGATAGTGGCGATACAAGTGAGACTATTTAGATACATGCAATGTTACTAATGGCGTGCGACCGAACCGCCGAATCTTTCCATCAGTAAATGGGGTATGTTCTCAACTCTGACTCGGTTGTTTTAACCCCCTCCACTGACGGAATGACCCGCTTCCTACTTCCGTATGTATGAAGCCAATACGGCCTTGTAGCTGTCACGCCTTTGCGCTTACTGCTACGTATTTTAACCGCAAATAGCTCAGTCCTAATGGTAAGAGGTAGTAGTGAATTCACGTTATTAATCTTTGAATACAGCACAGCTGCCACAAGCTCAGCTCACTTCTACTCCACTCCTACCCTCGCCATTGCACCACATTAACTAGGTGCTACATGGACCTTGCTAAATTCACTTGCGTATACATTTTTGACCGTTACTCGCCAGTATTTACCTAATGATTAGTACACTCCTAACCAGACTATTTCCCAAAGAGCTGTGATGATTGAACGGGTTCGATCCACGGCCTACAGTGCCCTACAGTTCACACGGTAACACTGCCTACCTGACCCACTGAGCTTGGTAGTGAGCTTATGTATCCAATCACCACTGCTAACAGCAGTGGATAATCCTATCAGCACGACGAGAGCAGCAGACTTACCGTCGAATCCTCCTGAAAATACTTATAACTACGGTCGCCAGCTCTGAAGGAGCAAAAGAATAAATCAATTTTTTGGCTCGTTTCAAAGTGAAACGGCTTGAGTTGAATTTAAACTTAATTCTGAATATTACTATTTCTGATCATTCTAGGTGATTCTACAAAGCAAATACTCTATCAATTTCTGTGAGTTGGCTTGGTAATTACCACCAAGACAATTTATGCAACTTAGGTTAACAAAATTCTATCCTTCAACTTATTTAATGATTTTGGATATTACTCTTTGGACAATTGATATAGAATTAGTTAAGTGACTTTTCTTGAAAGGTTACTCAGAAAAATTTAAGTAACTATAAATAGGCGACTCATTCTGGTGTGACCATTGCTCTTTTCAACATTCTTATACGCTAAAGTATTCTACAACCAAAAGAATTGTAAATGAAAGAGGCGATGGTGGCCTCAGTCTGATTTCACTACACTATGTTTCAGGTTACTACACTTTACAATGAACAACATGCGTCGTAATTTTACTCATTACTATATTCTGTCCTCTGCACTTGCATAAAAGAAAACTGGTATTCTCCTTTTACATGTATACAAAGTTCGACTTAACAATTGCAAGCAGTCTTGCCTTGGGTAGACGTGTCGGTGCTGGTGGTGAGATGCATGTGGCTAACGCAACTCTTCACGCCTCATGCCCTTAATGGTGGCTGGAACTACGAGCTGTAGCACTCGTATAAGCTACTGCACGTCCGCCATAAAATCTGGGCGCAGGAACTCTTACAATCAGCACCAGTGGCATAGAGACGGCTTCGACAACCATTCGTCGCATTCTACTCCACAAACGGCGACGATATTCGCCTCTTCGCTGTTGCACAATCACTTTTGCGTGAGCACAGTTACGCACGTCCGATCACGTCAACACTCCCCAGGCCATTTCATTATTCAGTCCCTGTGTCTCCAGCTACCTCTAGCTACGCTCGTATCACAAAGAGTGGGGGCGTTCCCCTACCACCTTTTCACCGAAATCATTTAGTATTTAAGAATATTTATATTTATTACCCTGGAGTTCATACCAGTCATAATAATTTACTACTAGCGCTTTATAACATTAAATCATACAGTAATAACTTATAATTACCAAGAAAAAGAATACATTTGACTCCGAGAGCTTAGTGCATTGTCTGACAGGTAGCGCTAATTCCCAGTTTCGCCAATAGATGGCATCAGGGTGCACTCCCTGGCAGTCTCACACCAGCGCGCCCGTTTCCGAAGCGCGGGCTCCAAATTACTGTCAGCCCACCATCATTTCAGTTCCGTTACAGGCGCCTTGCTAGGTCGTAGCCATTGACTTAGCTGAAGGCTATTCTAACTATCGGCTCGGCAAAGGAGCGAGGCTTCGTCAGTATAGCGGCTAGCTACGTCGTCCATACAACTGAGGCGAGTGCTAGTCCGTATCTCGAGACCTGCCTTGTGGTGGCGCTCGGTCTGCGATCACACAGTGGCGACACGCGGGTCCGACATGTACTAATGGACCGCGGCCGATTTAAAACTACCACCTAGCAAGTGTGGTGTCTGGCGGTGACACCACAGTATGTATAATCCACAAAAATAAACAAGTAACACGTCCCACGCAAAGTCACTTTTCCCAATTGTAAATGTATGTTTATTCTAGCGAAATGATAACTAGAGCTACAATTAGTGATAAGACACTTGAGTTCACTTCGCTATACACATTTACTAGCGCCCTGTCGCCCACTGAAACTGTATTGTTGTAGATTACATCCAGCATAAAAAATACACCCACCTGTTGACCAATGAAACTGCGTCACTTCAACATATGTTCGAAGTGCCCTCCGTTCGCATCAGTACACGTTTGCAGACGGGTAATGAGAGAGCGTTCCACAGATGGTAGAATTTCTACAGATATGGCCGCACACGCGTCAGTAATACGATGTTGCGTATCCTCTGCTGTCATTGGGGTTTCTTGATACACTCAGTCTCTCACTGCGCCCCGGAGAAAGAAGTCTAATGGCGTCAAATCGGAGGACCGTACTGGCCGTAGCACAGTACCTCCACTCCCGGTCCACGTATTTGGAAATGTCGCATCTAGAACGTCTCTGGCAACTTTTTCGTTGTGTGCGGGACATCCATCATGTTGGAACAACATTCATAGACGAGTTTCCAATCCTACATCCTCAATGAGGAGCGCTAGTGTGCATTGAAGAAACGATGCATATCGCTGTCCATTCAACGTTCCACGGTAAAAATAGGGACGTACAATACGGTTAGTAATGATACCGCACTGAAACATTGACACTCCACTGTCGTTGATGTGCAACTTGGCGAATCGAGTGGGGATTTTACACGGACCATTAGTGCATGTTCCAAACATTCACATTTATAAATGAAGCCTCATCCGTAAGCAACGTATTGCTTAGGAATACTGGACTACCTTTCAACAGCTGAAATGCAAAACGACAGAATGCAATGCGGGATTCAAAGCCATTCCCGTACAGTTGTTGGTGCAGTGAGATATGGAACGGATGAAACCGTTGCCAATGTAAGATCAGCAAACACTACTGTGGCGTATTCCTACACCGCGTGCAATTTCTCGTGCACCCACCTGAGGATTGTGCGCTACAGCAGCCAGAACAGCAATTTCGTTTCCATTTCCAGCCGCTGGCGTTGTACGTCGACATTTATGGGAGCCCAGCTTTCTGTTTCCGCGAGTGTCTTGCAGATGTTGCGAATGATTCGACTTGACGAACACAGCACGATCTGGCTAGCGTTCAGCATACAATGTCACAGGTGTGGTTGCATTTCTGGGACATTCACAATAAATTAAAATAATATCTAGCTTTTCTTCATTGCTGAAGGCCGGCATCTCGACTATATAACGGCAATGTAATAAGCCACAACAAAGCATGTTTTAATGTGGCAACGTATATGAATTACGTTACAGTCCCACAGTCTGGATGATTCACTGATCTGGCCTTATGACATTAACCAAAATGGCCATGCTGTGCTGGAACTACGAACGGCTAAAAGCAAGGGGGAACTACAGCCGTAATTTTTCACGAGGGCATGCGGATTTACTGTATGGTTAAATGATGATGGCGTCCTCTTCGGTAAAATATCCCGGAGGTAAAATAGTTCCCCTTTCGGATCTCCGGCGGGGGCTACTCAGGAGGGCGTCGTTATCAGGAGGAAAAAAAAACTGGCGTTCTACGTATCGGAGCGTGGAATGTCAGATCCCTTAATCGGGTAGGTAGGTTAGAAAATTTAAAAAGGGAAATGGATAGGTTAAAGTTAGATATAGCGGGAATTGGTGAAGTTCGGTGGCAGGACAAAACTTCTGGTAAGGTGAATACAGGGTTATAAATAAAAAATCAAATAGGGGTTATGCAGGAGTAGGTTTAATAATGAATAAAAAAATACGAGTGCGGGTAAGCTACTGCGAACAGCATAGTGAACGCATTATTGCAGCCAAAATTGACACGAAGCCCACGCCTACCACACTAGTACAAGTTTATATGCCAACTAGCTCCGCAGATGAAGAGATTGATTAAACGTATGATAAGATAAAGTAAATCATTCAGATAGTGGAGGGAGACGAAAATTTAATCATGTAATCATGAAAATTTAATCAATCGTAGGAAAATGAAGGAAGGGAAAGTAGTAGGTGAATATGGAATTGTGGTAAGGAATGAAAGAGGAAGCCGCCTGGTAGAATTTTGCAAAGAGCATAACTTAATCATAGCTAAAGCTTGGTTCAAGAATCATGAAAGAAGGTTGTATACAAGGAAGAGGCCTGGATATACTGGAATGTTTCAGATAAATTATATAATGGTAAGAGAGAGATTTAGGAATCAGGTTTTAAATTGTAAGACATTTCCAGAGGCAAATGGCGACTCTGACCAGAATCTGTTGGCTATGAACTGTAAATTAAAAAAGAAGAAACTGCAAAGAGGCGGGAATTCAAGGACGTGGGACTTGGATAAACTGATTGAACCAGAGGTTGTAGAGAGTTTCAGGGAGAGCATTGGGGAACGACTGACGAGAACAGGGGAAAGAAATACAGTAGACGAAGAATGGGTAACTTTGAGAGATGAAATAGTGAAGGTAGCAGAAGATCAAGTAGGTAAAAAGATGAGGGCTAGTGGAAATCCTTGGATAACAAAGGAAATATTGAATTTAATTGATGAAAAGAAAAAATATACAAATGTAGTAAACTGATGCAGGCAAAAAGGAATACAAACGTCTCAAAAATGAGATCGACAGGAAGTGCAAAATCGCTAAGCAGGTGTGGCTAGAGGACAAATGTAAGGATGTGGAGTCATATATCACTACGGATAAGATAGATACTGCCTAAAAGAAAATTGAAGAGATCTCTGGAGAAAAGAAAACCGCTTGTATGAATGTCAAGAGCTCAAATGGAAAGTCAGTTCTAAGCAAAGAAGGGAAAGCGGAAAGGTGGGACGAGTATATAGAGGGTCTATACAAGGGATATGTACTTGAGGACAATATTATGGAAATGGAAGAGGATGTAGATGAAGATGAAATGGGAGATATGATACTGCGTGAAGAGTTTGACAGAGCACTGAAAGACCTGAGTCGAAACAAGGCCCCGGGAATAGACAACATTCCATTAGAACTGCTGACAGCCTTGGGAGAGCCAGCCCTGACAAAGCTCTACCATCTGGTGAGCAAGATGTATGAGATAGGCGAAATACCCCCAGACTTCAAGAAGAATAATTCCAATCCCAAAAAAGCAGGTAATGACAGATGTGAAAATTACCAAACTCTCAGTTATTTACAGACGGGTGGAAAAACTGTTAGAAGCCGTCCTTTGGGAAGATCAGTTTGGATTCCGTAGAAATGTTGGAACACGTGAGGCAATACTGACTATACGAGTTATCTTAGAAGACAGATTAAGGAAAGGCAAACCTACGTTTGTAGCATTTGTAGACTTAGAGAAAGCTTTTGACAACATTGATTGGAATACTGTCTTTCACATTCTGAAGGTGGCAGGGGTCACATACGGTAAGCGAAAGGCTATTTACAATTTGTACAGAAACTAGAAGGCAGTTATAAGAGTAGAGGGGCAAGAAAGGGATGCATTGGTTGGGAAGGGAGTGAGACAGGGTTGTACCCTATCCCCGATGTAATTTAATCTGGATATTGAGCAAGCAGTAAAGGAAACAAAAGAAAAATTCGGAGTACGAATTAAAATCCATGGAGAGGAAATATAAACTTTGAGGTTTCCCGATGGCTCTGTAATTCTGTCAGAGACAGCAAAGGACTTGGAAGAGCAGTTGAACGGAATGGACAGTGTCTTGAAAGGTGGATATAAGATGAACATCAACAAAAGCAAAACGAAGATAATTGAATGTAGTAGAATTAAATCAGGAGATGCTGAGGCAATCAGATAAGGCAATGAGACACTTCATGTAGTAGATGAGATTTGCTATTTGGGAAGCAAAATAACTGATGATGGTGAAGAGGATATAAAATATAAACTAGCAATGGCAAGGAAAGCGTTTCTGAAGAAGACAAATTTGTAAACATCTAGTACAGATTCAAGTGTCAGTAAGTCTTTTCTGAAAGTATTTGTATGGGGTGTAGCCATGTATGGAAGGGAAACATGGACGATAAACAGTTTGGACAAGAAGAGAATAGAAGTTTTCGAAATGTTGTGCTACCGAAGAATGCTGAAGATTAGGTAGGTCACATAACTAATGAGGAGGTACTGAACAGATTTGGGGAGAAGAGATATTTGTGGCGCAACTTCACTAGAAGAAGGGATCGGCTGGTAAGACACGTTCTGAGGCATCAAGGGATCACTAATTTAGTATTGGAGGGTAAAAATCGTAGAGGGAGACCAAGAGATGAATACACTAAGCAGATTTAGAAGGATGTAGGTTGCATTAGATACTAGAAGATGAAGAAGCTTGCACAAGGTAGAGTAGCACGGAGAGCTGCATTAAACCAGTCTCTGGATGAAGACCACAACAACAATATGAGAGCAGTTCAGTAGACCACATGAGGAGACCCTTGTACACTGAAGGTGGAGCGTGCCGTGTTGAAATTGGTATGGTTACAGGTGCCAGTGCAGGCAACCCCTGTTCTGAGCACAGTGCTATATGCGACTCATTACGTCAGAAAATGTGACGCCGTTGCTATCCTTTACAAGCCACATATTTCAGAATACATGAGGTCTATAAAAGTGAAGCCAAGTGTGTTACCACTAATTGTATCTATAGTTGTCATTTCGCAATAATAAACATTATGCGCAGGACATCTATCATTCTGATACCGCATTATTTGACACATTATAAGAGGTGGGCCAGTTCAAGTAAGGTACAGCTCGAGAAGGGGCTAAACTATCCCCCTTTAGCAGTGCCATCAATCAAATATGGGCCAATGACGTGTTGCGCTACAATACCACACCACAAATTAACACTCCACTGACGTAGTACGTCAATCACATCACGATTACCGGCAGCGTAAGGTGCACGCTTGAGACTCAGGGCGTGCGCTAGCAGTGCGCTTCATTTCTTTCAAGCGTCAACTTCGCTTCGCTATTTCTCGGGATGTAATTGACATATTGCGATGCAACGAGCGCCATGATTTTTTTGATTTTTCATGTTATTGACTGCATATGGAATAATAGGAGGTGTCCATTTAAAAATACACTTGTTTGTGTTGAAAACAGTATTTGTTTACACGCAGTTTCACTACAAGCCGACTGTGTGCTACAGTGTCAAAAGTATTCCGTAATTCACAAATACGAAATCAATCTGAATTCGCTTGTCAATAGCCCTCATTACTTCGTACGAGTAAAGAGCTGATGATGAAATAAAATAGTACATGTGAATATCACGGTTACATTTAAAGTTGAACCTCGGTTTGGAGAAACAGCCTCAACGAGGGCCACACATACACGCTTACGCCCTTAATATAAAATCACAAAACACAAATGCAATTGAATAATCCGAACAGGATATATTTAATATTCCAAAATCAGAGCAATAAGTAATCTCTAGGACAGAGACAGGGGACCACAGGAATGTTAGGCTCCCAGTTAACTCGTGTGGCCACGTGGTTCGCAGAGAAACCATTTCTACGTACCGTGGCCAAATTTTAGCAAAATTAAACCACGCAGCCGCGAACATTAACATTTTACAGAGGACACATTTGAATAGACAATGGGTAGTGGCAGAGGGCTAACAAACTCTAATATTAACCCACGGGGATGGTTTCCAACGGACATATAGTAATGAAACAAAGAACATTCACAAAGAGGCAAAAATTATCAAGACTCGAAAAAGATAATAATGTATACACACGCAGTCGTAGGCACACAAACATTCACACTGAAACGAAGGCGCACTTCCTAAGTGAGATCACTTCAACATGTGCAACACCTCTATGCTACAATCTTCTTACGGATCAAAGTATGCATTAGAAATGAAACTGAAACTCTGCAAAAGCTTCGCATTTCTTGCTGCGGCCCAGCGAAACAGTCTTTGTAAGAAAGACAAAACGCGAGGCCAAAAGCTGCAAAAGATGCTAGTTCAGTGAGACTGAATCACAAAAAACTCCCCTCTCGCTATGAGACAAAGCGCCACGCGGTTAAATCAACTCACCCTTCTTTGAAGAGACCTCGGCGGCAGACCCTCGGAGAGCTGGAAGCAGACTTCCCATCTCATACTAAAACTTCTCCCAACTAACCCCGTGGCCAGGAAAAATCAGAGATGAGGCTTCTGCCACCACCCTAACACCGGTAACTTTCACACAAAGGGAACAAACGTCTTTGCCTACCTGAGAACTACGAGGGTTTTCCATTCTGTAAGACAACCGCTGATTCTCTGCAGCAGACTAAACCACCGTACAGCAAAATGAAACACACCCACATACATTCGCTCTCGCATGCCAGAGAGTTTTGGAATAGAAGGACAAGGGATAAACATATTATGGGATCATAGTCGAGAGTTGGGCTACAAATAAATACAAGGAAGACTTACAATGGCATTATAGACGTATTTGCATGTTTGAAAAGAACGAACATATCGTAGAAAGAAATAGGCTACGGCTGGATTGAATCATAGCTCAGTTTTCTCTTGTACGAAATTTAACAACGAACACTCACGAATTGTCCTGTAGCATACAAAGTGCATTGGAAAGCAAATAAAATGACAGTGAAAGGAGACCATTTCATCAAACCTATGAATTTTTAGAGGGGGATGGGAGGCTAGGCAGCTACGTGGAAAACGAAGGTAGTTGTGCATTAAAGTACCTTTCTAACCAATATACCATTCGATAAGCGAACGGAAAACTACACTCCACCCCACTGGAATTAGTTGGGTCAGCTGGAGAAGACATAAGTCAGAATCCGAGCAAATCCATTGACATTAATGAATTCCGTATTTAGCAAACTAGTCAACGAATACAGTGTCATTCAAAAAGAATGGGACCGAAAGGAAGATTTCGTGTGACCACAGTAATGACTTTACTTCAGAAATATACTTACACATTGAAACGTTAACTCCCACAGTGCCCATGTACATTCAAAGACATTCGAAGTGACATGGCATTTCCGCCAGACCCGTTCCAACGTAACCCGATTACTTGACTCACCCGCGCCGAATATGCAGTACCTTAGCTGCTGTTATGTCCTGCGGATCATGACATCTGTCATCAGTCATCTGACTAGTTTGATGCGACCTGCCGTTAATTCCTCTCCTGATCCAGTCATCTAAGAGTAGCAATATCACCCTACGTCCTCAATTACATTCTGGATGATTTCCAGTCGTTGCATTTCACAACGGATTTCTCCGCCCGTATAGCTGAGTGGTCATCGTAACGGATTGCCGTCCTACGGGACGAGGTTCGATTCCCGGCTGCTGGCCAGAGTGGCCGAGCGGTTCTAGGAGCTACAGTCTGGAACCGCGAGACCGCTACGGTCGCAGGTTCGAATCCTGCCTCGGGCATGGATGAGTGTGATGTCCTTAGGTTAGTTAGGTTTAACTAGGTCTAAGTTCTAGGGGACTGATGACCTCAGAAGTTAAGTCCCATAGTGCTCAGAGCTATTTGAACCATTTGAGTCCCGGCTGGATCGCAGATTTTCTCCGCTCAGGGATTGGGTGTTGTGTTGTCTTCACCATCATATCATCCCCATCCGGCGCGCAGGTCGCCCAATGTGGCGTCGAATGTAATAAGACCTGCACCAAGACGGCCGGACCTGCCCCGCAAGGGGCCTCCCGGCCAATGACACCAAACGCTCATTTCCATTTACTACAGTTTGTAGCCTTTTCAACTTCCTTTAGTACCACTTCAGTTATTCCCTGATGTCTTAACACACGTCATATCATCCTGCCCATATAATTTTCAAAATTCTGCTGTAGCACCACATCTCAAATGCTTCGATTGCCTTCTGTATTGCTTCAATAGCACATTCTCAGAAATTTCTTCCGCAAATTAAGGCCTATGTTCGACATCAGCAGATTTCTCTTGACCAGGAATGTCCTTCTTGCCAGTGCTAGTTTGCTTTTTATGTCGTTCTGGCTCTGTCCGTCATGGGTTATTTTACTGCCTATGTAGCAGAATTCCTTAACATTATTTACTTCGTGATCACCAATTGTGATGTTAAATTTTGTACCCTTTTCTGCTACTTCTCATTACTTTCGTCTTTCTTCGATTTACTCTCAATCCTTATTCCGTGGGCTGTTCATTCCATTCAACAGATCCTGTAATTTTTCTTCGCTTTCACCCAGGATAGCAATCTCATCGGGGAACCGTATCATTGATATCCTTTCAGCTTGAGTTTTAATCCCACTCTTGAATCTTCCTTTTATTTCAGTCATTGCCTCTTCGATGTACAGGTTGAACAGTAGGGGTGAAGGACTGCCACTCTGTCTTACACTCGTATTAATTGGAGCACTTCGTTCTTGATCTTTCACTCTTATTACTTCCTCTTAGTTCTTGGTCCTTACAGATACCCAAAAGTAAAAATCCAGTGGTGTAAGGCCAGGCGACCTGGGGACTACAAACTGAACAGCACATCACTCAACCTAGCACTACCAATCCACCGCTGTGGAAGATAATCGTTCAAGTGACTAAGTGAGAGACTATGACAGTGAGGCGGGGCCCCGACCAGCTGCAAAATGAAGTCTGATCGGTCTTCTGTCAACTGAGGCAACAACAGGAAGAGAGTATATCGAGATGGGTTATGCTTGTAACGGTAGCTTCTGCGAAGAAGAAATGACGAAATGATCTAGTGTTGGTTATGACGCAGAAAATATTAAGTTTCAGAGAATCACGTTCCAGAGAAATATACGGATTTTGTGTACCCCGTATTCTCAAATTACCCTTTTTCACTTTGCCACTTAAATCAGACTTCGTCAGAGAACACAAGTCTGTCCGCTAAACCATTCCGTACATCTGTGCTTGAAAATCAATGCATAATTGTCTCCATTTTGGTTTATCGGCAGGTTTTACCGTTTGCAGCATTTCATTTTATAAGTCTTGAACTGCAGACACTTGTGTAACACATGCCACACTGTTAATTGTAATTCATTCCCTTCTCTGCTGGCACGAAGAGTGGGATATTTTAGGTTTTTTTTTTTTGTAGTTCGTAAGAATGTTTTCCTTCAGCAAAATACTAAAAGCTTGTTCTCAACAGATAAGTAAGATTCTCAGCCACCTGTGTAATAGCTCTCTAGAACAGGGCATTTTCCCTGATAGACTGAAATGTGCTATTGTTATACCTTTGCATAAAAAGGGGGATAGATCTGATGTCAACAATTACCGTCCAATCTCCCTTCTAACAGCTTTATCCAAAATTTTTGAGAAAGTAATGTATTCAAGAGTAGCTTCACATATCTGTAAAAATGAAGTACTAACAAAATGTCAGTTTGGTTTCCAGAAAGGTTTTTCAACAGAAAATGCCATATATGCTTTCACCAGTCAAATTTTGAATGATCTGAATAACCGAACACCACCCATTGGGATTTTTTGTGATCTCTCAAAGGCTTTTGATTGTGTAAATCATGAAATTCTGCTAGACAAGCTCAAGTATTGTGGCATGAGTGGGACAGTGCACAAATGGTTTAATTCGTACCTAACTGGAAGAGTGCAGAAAGTTGAAATAAGTAGTTCTTGTAACATGCAAAAATCAGCACATTCCTCAAACTGGGGAACTATCAAGAATGGGGTTCCACAAGGGTCAGTCTTGGGTCCTTTGTTGTTCTTATTACATATTAATGACTTGCCATTCTATATTCATGAAGAGGCAAAGTTAGTTCTCTTGGCTGATGATACAAGTATAGTAATCACACCTGAGAAACAAGAATTAACTGATGAAATTGTCAATACTGTCTTTCAGAGAATTACTAAGTGGTTCCTTGTAAACGGACTCTCACTGAATTTTGATAAGACACAGTACATACAGTTCCGTACAGTGAATGGTATGACGCCATTAATAAATATAGACCTTAATCAGAAGCATATAGCTAAGGTAGAATATTCCAAATTTTTAGGAATGTCCATTGATGAGAGATTAAATTGGAAGAAACACATTGATGATCTGCTGAAACGTTTGAGTTCAGCTACTTATGCAATAAGGGTCATTGCAAAATTTGGTGATAAACATCTTAGTAAATTAGCTTACTACGCCTCTTTTCACTCATTGCTTTCATATGGCATCATATTTTGGGGTAATTCATCACTGAGGAATAAAGTATTTATTGCACAAAAGCGTGTAATCAGAATAATAGCTGGAGTCCACCCAAGATCATCCTGCAGACATTTATTTAAGGATCTAGGGATATTCACAGTAGCTTCTCAGTATATATACTCTCTTATGAAATTTTTTATTAACAACCAAACCCAATTCAAAAGTAATAGCAGTGTGCATAACTACAATACTAGAAGAAAGGACGATCTTCAGTATTCAAGATTAAATCTAACTTTGGCACAGAAAGGGGTGAATTATACTGGCACTAAAGTCTTTGGTCACTTACCAAATAGTATCAAAAGTCTGACAGATAACCAACAAGCATTTAAGAAGAAATTAAAAGAATTTCTGAATGACAACTCCTTCTACTCCATAGAGGAATTTTTAGATATAAATTAAGAAAAAAAAAATATTTAAAAAATAAAAATAAAAAATAAAGAAAAACAAAAAACACAAAAAAAAGTTGTTATATTAACTTAAGTATGTTGTTAAATTAAGCTAACTATGTCATGTATTGGAAAATTCGACTCGTTCCACATCATTACGAAATATCGTATTCATGATCCATGGAACTAGTATTAATCTAATCTAATCTAGTCTAATCTAATCACTTCGTTCTCGACAGAAGGCCGACCGTTGGTTTTCTTCTTGGATATGTATCCAGCGTCCTCGTGTTGCTTTGTCCATCTAGGTGCGTTGTGATGGTGTGGTGCCATTTTACATGACTCAGTCCGAAAAGGTTTTGAACAACGATTACTGATGATGTTTTTGCGTATTCTATGACAACACGCCTGTGTATGTCAGATGCCAAAATTTTGAATTCTAACGTCAGCAGCGAACAACTACGACGTCTTTCAATTGTTTTATTGTTGCCAGTCTAAACTGCGAGAATGCTGCTGTATTTCCGAAGTAAAGTCATTACTGTAGTCACAGGAGTACTCTCTGTTTGACCCACTCACACTGAGTAACACTGTATTACTCGAAATAGGGCTCATCCCCATCACCTTAAATGTTCTGCACAGTAGGACAGCTTGGACTTGCAATCTCTTGATTTCAGTCACAGATGCGCTGCACACAGAATCGTGTCTGAAAGTGCGAGAATGAACTCCCGATTTGTGAGAGCTCGTTCGAGCAATGAAGTTATAAGTATGCGAGAGACTGCTGAAGGCCATAACATCATCTATTAGTTTTCACACGTGGCTCATCACACGAACAAATATAAAACAGATCACAATGGGAGAAATTACTCAGATCGAAAGTAACTTTGGCAAATTTGAGCTAGTACACCTCTCTCAAGCAACATATGGAATGTAGTTAATCAAACGAGAGACCACTGCTGGGTGCGTGCACATATTCGGTTCCGAAATGGACACAACCAAAGTGCCTGACCGTGCTTTGCTCCCGAAAATTAACTAAAGAAATTTGTTAAAATGAAACAAAAGCACTCCTCCGTGTTCTAAGAACCGAACGAAACTTTTCGACCACTTAATTAATACGCTAACATAAATGAAATCGTCTTAAGCTTCCAAAGTAACATCAGGCCTTACCATTGCAGTGTCTACTACCTGGATACCGTTTTCAAAATGGTGGGGCCTGGAAGTAACATAACGTCGATTGCGAAAAAGTGGTAAGAGCTCTAGTTCAAATGGTTCAAATGGCTCTGAGCACTATGGGACTTAACATCTGAAGCCACCACTCCCCTAGAATTTAGAACTATTTAAACGTAACTAACCTAAGAACATCACACACATTCATGCCCGAGGCAGGATTCCAGCCTGCGATCGTAACAGTCGCGCGGTTCCGGACTGAACCGCCTAGAACCGCTCGGCCACCGCGGCCGGCGACCTCTAGTTTATGAAAGAACAAACGTCTTGTTGAAATACTAGATTAACGCAACGTTATCTTGAAATCCAGTTTGTGCACGACCGGTTTCAGTCATAACTTAACCTAACAATGATGTACACATAAAATGAAACCAACTGAAAACTGTGACCTTCGAAACCGAAATACTGTTTGCATAGGTTATTGTAAACGGAGATGTTAAACATTTACTAAAAATGCCTTTTGCGAAGGATACATTGCACCGAATTCATGCTCTTCGAACATGACAGCACCATAAGTACAAAGAATTCCAGCACAGTCAACAACAACAACAACCACAAGTAGATTACTGGTGATCAATGTTACAAGTACGATCTAAGAGGTCACAAATGTACACCAAAGAACATATGGCCAGAGACAAACAGAGTAAGGTGAAGTATAACATAAAATTATCGTAGGGACGCTTACTATCGTTGGAAAAAGTGCTATTACTCGAACAGGGATTGTAATTCTCTACAGTTTCCTTACACACTTTTTTGTCTAATACAAGTCGAAAGAGGTATAATAAAAACAAAAGACTTTATGTCATATTGACAATAAAACTTACTCAAGTAAATCGTCTGTAAAATGTTAAAATCCATTGAAACAGTAAAGGCCATCACTCACATAATTTTAAAACTAAATGATGATGCGGCCGGCCGCGGTGGCCTAGCGGTTCTAGGCGCGCAGTCCGGAACCGCGCGGCTGCTACGGTCGCAGGTTCGAATTCTGCCTCGGGCATGGATGTGTGTGATGTCCTTAGGTTAGTTAGGTTTAAGTAGTTCTAAGTTCTAGGGGACTGATGACCACAGATGTTAAGTCCCATAGTGCTCAGAGCCATTTAAACCATTTGATGATGCGCATATATCATTATGTTCCTGTATAAAACAAGTAGACTACACAGAAAACATCATGAAGACTTTATTATAAACTTGGTCCAAATGTCAAGCCTAAGTACGAACTGAAAGATAAATATGATGTACCAATACGAACAAGATTTACATGTCGTATGACGGTGTCTTATGAAAATTTATTACATGTTGGTGTAATGTAAACCAAAGTACAACGAAAAAGTTGTGAGAAGAGACTCACGGAACATTTACATAAGCAGTAATAACATTGTTACTTACATTAAGCCACATCTGAACAAAAAGCTCCAAACATCAGTAGACAAAAGTACAGGCACAATACACTTCTTCTTATTCATTATATTTATATTTTTAATTATGTGTACAGACTTTTCATTTTGAGCTCTTTTGACCCGACTGAAAATTATGCTACGGTTGGATCACTGATGGTTCAAGAGAATACGTTGGTAACTGATAGATCCCTGACAGGTATGTCATATCGAAATCTTGTTCAAAAATGATTCCATTTAAGGAATAAGGACGTTACAGCTGATATCCGTATGCTCTCTTCTCTTAGCTTCCTCGTTATACTTTGATTTACATTATACTAAGATGAACAAAGTTTTCATATAACACCCTCACATGGGATGTAAATGTTGTTCCTTTTGGTATATCTGCTTTATCATTAGGTTCGTACCTGGAATTGACATTTGAGCTGTGTTGAAGTTCATCCCTCCACTACTTTACAAGATACGTTTAACTAGAATGAACTGTCTTGTGGCTGTCGTAATTGATGTTATTGCATACCCTATTCGATGATTTCATAATGAGCAGAGGCTCGAAACTGGTCATCAAGGAATAAAGAAAACTGACATTGCATCTTCGACGGCTCTCTTCAATTTATTGCATAATTTGCTAACCCATACTGTTTCTGACGTAATGGTTTCCAGAACGCTGGAAATTAGTAAATCTTTATGATGATTTCCGTATATGCTAACTGTTTTACAGAGGGTCATATATATATGTAATTCATCATTTAGTTTTTACCTTACATGTATGATTGCTTCCGCTGTTTGATAAGATTCTAATATTTTCCAGACTTATTACTTGAGTAAGACGTATTGTCGGTACGGCATAAAATCTTGTATTTTTATAACATTATTTCAGTTATACTCCTTTCGATTTGTATTATATAAAGAATTTATAAAGAAACTGTAAACAATGAGAGTTCTCATTCGATTAACAGCTTACTTTTCCAACGATTGCAAACACCTTTAAGACAGTATTATGTTGTTTTTGATCTTATTCTTAGTTTTTCTTTCGCCGTATGATCAGTATTGATAATATATGGCACAGAAACACACAAGAAAACCTCTGCTTCACTCACAGATTCAAACAGACATGCTCAGAGATTCTAACTGCGCAGAGAGTATCTGGGGAAATGGATAAAATGTGGAAAGAAAGCTGGCTGACAAGTGAAATAAATATACATTCACATCATGCACTTTTTCTTCACATGGTACGAGGACCCAGAAAAGTAATCTTTGCCATTCATATGTAATTATTGATTATCATCAAGCTATCAGCAATGGAATTTGTCTTATTCATCGACCTCTCTGCAGTCCCAGAAAAAAGTTCAAAATGGTTTCAATTGGTGAGTTGTGACCAAAGGTCTCAGGAGAATGCACTTGATTGTAGGGCAAATGCTGGAAATGGTAACCCTACCCATTTATGTCCATTTGGGAACACCTCGGCCCAAACGCCAGCTCGCTTGGTCGTTGGGTGAAAGAATCCGTGACTGAATAAACAAGTCGTACCTCGAACACTGAAAAAGTAGCGCACGTAACTGGAGGGACAATACACCTTTCAGGTATCCACATTGAGCTCCCTCAATGGCTGTGTAATCGGTATCGGGTTGAAACGTCCCCTTTGAACAATTTTACAAGACTGTGCTTAACCTGACACACAATATTTTGTTAGCGCAACGCAATCTGACTTTCAAAATTCCCTACAAAAGAATAGCCCTGACTAACATTAAACTATACCTTTCACAAATCACTTACCTCACAAAAATCTTCGCTGCTCAAGCTACTGCAATACAGCGAGCGCCACTACTGCCAGCTAAATAAAAGATTCAAACTACTGAAGGCACTAACTACTGATAGGGGTAGTTAGCAAATGAAAGATATTAATAGAGAACAAACAATGTATTTACCTTGATATCATCATATATAAATATACCAGTTCATGAAAAATTACAAAACTCCGCCATCTCTCTCCCCACATCCACCACTGCTGGCGGCTCACCTCCAACTGCTCAACGCTACGCGCTGTTCACAGCCAGCTGCCTAACACTACAATGGCGAGTATTACAACAATGCAAAGCAGCCACAGACTGCCCACAGCACAGCCTAGAGGTGGCGTTATTAATAAAAAACCTAAACAGCCTACTTACATAGAGAAAACATAAACAGCCTACTTACATAGCCCCCATGCTCCCCACAAAAAATTTTTACAAATGGTGTTGGGCACTGGCCAATACAGATTTGACAAAAATTTTTCACAATTACAGTAACAAAGATATAAAATGCACACACTTATTGATACAATGTTGGTCAAAAGCTAAAATTACAGTCTATAAAGACAGTCCTAATCGTACATAACAGGAGAATAGCAGTGTTTTTCTCAAAGTCTGAGCAGTAAAAGAAAATGCACACGGAAGTAGTGGATTTCCATGCAGTCTTGAAGAAGTAGTGTTGTCCTTCCAATGGAAAGACAGTGCTGACTCTCGACATGCTGACAGGTAATGGGCCACAACAGAGCAAACCCACTGCAGAGTCAGTCGAAGTTCTGACGAATATTGGTAGGTAGGTCATCACAGAGCAGACCCACTGTAGTCCTGGTAGAGATTACGGTATTGGTGGGCCATCGAAGGTGCAGACCCACTGCAGTCCTTGTAGAGATAATGGTATTGGTGGGCCACCAGAGGTGCAGACCCACTGTAGTCCTTGTAGAGATGGCCAGCAGCCATCTGTTGCAAATGTGCAGGTGCACAATCACCATCGAAGAGTCTTGCACAGAATATAGCAAGTCCATAAACCACCACTTGTGCACTCACAACGTTTTTGGAATTGTCCTTAGAACCAGCAATGCTGTTATCCAGTCCCTTGCTGAATTATTAACACACGTGCAAACACTAACAGTCCCTACTTCTCACATATTGTCCATATACTATGACCAACAGAAACGTGTGCAGTGAAATGTAACTAACAAGTTAATAATGTCATGAACTGGTGACAATTACAATTTTATAACATAAGAATACAATTACAAAGGTACAAAATACATCATTAAAAACATAATAATACAGATAACATTTGTAGTACAGGCTTTACAAAAGAATAGAAATAAACATATACATCAGTGTTACAAAAATAGTGACATAAGTACATACATAAAATAATGAGAATAGTTTTCGAAACATTAATTTCACACATGAACATTGAAACAGAACAGAATTGTAGACAACTTTACAAAGAAAATAACATATTATTAATGCAACTTATATTTGAGGATAACAGTATTCCTCCTCATAGTGAATGTAGCTTAATATTAAAAGAGAAAAAAATTCTATGAAACTACACAGAGACAGGAAGAAAACAAATACACAAGGGTACACACACACATAGTGGGATAACACCAATAGGAAAGGACAGGGTTCGTTTTCAGTGTAATATTTGGTACTGCAGTCCAACCCAAAACTTCATATATCTTTCCTCTTATTTCATCCTTTGTTTCCACCAAAAAAATCCTATCCAAGCATGCTTTCTGTATTCTGTTCATATTTCTTTCAAAATAATTATTTCTGATTGTACAATACTCATTTGGGCCCAAATCCTTTTTATATAACTTCGCAATGCATTCTTTACCTATTCTCCATAGTCAGTTTCTCATATAGTCTACCCCCTCTTAAGCTATCTTAAATCTACTGAGCTCAGATGCTAAACTAAGGGATGAGGCAATGCAGCAGCACGTAAAACAATTATTATAAACAGCAATGAAAAAAATGGAAAATTGCAAAGCAAGCTACAGTATAAATTAGCAAAAGTCAAATTCAATAACACTATGCCTGGCAAACAGCAGCAACTTATACCTAAACATGACATAGCGCAAGCAGAAAAAATATTACACTAAAATGGCCATGTCTAATACCTATGTCACATCTTAACATTAGAGTGATGCATCACGAGAACTTACACTAGCAGATAAGTTACCAAATGGTAAAGAAATTATTTATGCAATTCCTGTGACGGGAAATGTCTATTTATGTGCCCTCGTTTTCTTGTAAGTAGATCATAAATTTCTTATTGACTGGATCTGTAGGCATAAAATAACTATATTAGTACATATATTAAATTTTATTTTAACCAATGCTGCAGTGCAGCTAGAAACTTGATATTAAACAAAATGTGTAAATAAATACATAAAGCAAGCCATCTGGCATTTTTCTTAACTAGCAAGGCAATAGCTGTGAAATGTTTCTCATCGTTTCATTAGGCATTTCAGTAAATATCATAAATTACGAGCTCCACAGTATGCTTTCAACAAGGAGATGTCAGTAGCGCGGACAATGGCCTTCCCTTTCTTTTTTTTTTCTACCTGTGCCGCTGAAAAGGGCTCGCAATAATGGCTTTTTCTCCAGGCGTCTGACACAGCTGGGTGCCCGCGACGCATTATGTGCAGGTGGTGACTTTGGTTTCCAACATCCTGTTTCACAAGTCAAGAGTCCCTACCCACTATTCATTACTCCTTACCTTATTACACATATACGTATCCATCGACACTCGTCAATATTTCGTCATTATAAATATGAAGCATATTCAAATAACTCGTATAGCCTCAGCCTATTAATCATAAACATACCTCAGCAGCATAATTCACATCGTCGTCGTAAAAATAACCTCATAACACTTCAGTCAAATCTTAAAATCGTCGTAGCTTCCTCCAATAATTAAAAAAAATTCTCTGCTCACGTCAAAAGTGTCCTCTGCCTCAAACGTACTTTAAAAATCATAATCCCTTTACCAAATACATCATTCAAAGCTCTCATAGTATCACAATGGTTCCAAAAAAATATGAACAGTTTCACAAAGTACAGACAAAATACAGTTTCATAAGTGTGAAGTTACCCAACTGTGTAATTGCGTAAACATGTGTCACTGATGTAATAAAATAAATGTTTGTCTCTCTCAGATAAATAATCAGATAGCTGTGTAATTCTGTGTTTTAGAGAAATATGGTACCGATGTGTAAAGTTGTATAAGCAAATACCATATTAGCTAGGGTTCCTTGTGGTTGCCACACACATGGTACACAAAGTAAGTGTGTACCCCCCTGAGGATAAATGTAATTATACCCTCAGGTGTTACAAATTACAGCAATGGAATGAAATGTATCACGGAAAACTTTCTTTGTAATAAAAAAATCTTTGAAAATAAGTGTTTTAAGTATAAGATTAATCGCTCAAATGCGTGTCCTGTAGCGCTAAATGCGCGTCTTGCTGTAAGATAATTCTGTGGAACTGTCGTAGTTATCGTCCTCTGTAAGCAAGGTTCTGCTAAAGTCAATGTACTTACCTCATGAAACACAAAAGTGAAATGCTTTGCGTATAGATATCTTAGTTATTACGCTTATTGCCGTGATGAAGAAAGTACGGTGCAGTAACGCATTGTTATGCCACGAAAAAGGCTGTCTCCTTGTAGCTATACCACAAAAGTTACTAATAAAACATGTTTTGATTTCCAGAAGAATTCAGAAAACTGTGCAGATAGAAAACAGATACACCGCAAAAGCAACATTGTAAATTGTCACTCATTAGTAGCGTCGTGATAAAAATCGTGTAGCTGTCACATAAACTAACCACTGTGTCGTCTGGTATCTCACAGAAAGTACTTTAAACCCAGAATGTATTTTCAAGTGAACCAAAATATTGCATTAAAATCTCATGAGCAGTACCAGTACATGTTCTATGTATGTAAGCCTGATAGTCGTTACGTAATCGTGCAACTAGCAAGCAAGAACGTACAAATACAACACTGTGTCGTCTGTTCACTATAACAATGCATTCGTAATTTCTGTTTAAATAAGTTCTCATGGTTCTTGGCTGGATATTTAACTTCAAACATTGTTGCATGGTAACAGTTTCTAAAGCATACTAGTAACGTGAAGTGAAACGTTTTATGGCAAAGACAAAGTTAAAAGGCAGATTATCTGTCAATAAATGGTTTTACATGAGAAATGTGGTGTAAACCTTTACTCTTCCTAGTACGCAGAGTTTCAACTTCAACGCAATTATCATGCGGTATTCGTCCGTAAAGAATGCTGGAATCTTGCTCAAGGTTAGCGTCAATGTTATTTTTCTCTGAGCCAGCCGGCGCACGCGGCTGCCTGCGGTGTGAGTCATTGTCTGGCTCTTTGTTGCCGCGCGTCGTTACTGGGATTAGGAGGCCTAACTTCCACAAATTCACCTCCTCGAGAGGGCCCAGCTCTGTTTAAAGCTCGCCAGTTCTGATGGAATTCAGGTCTGTCGTTATGTCGGTAGTTTACATAGTTTCTTGTTTGTCGGTCATGTGGTGGAGAATTTCTCCCTGAATCGTAACTCTGCGCCGAACTGTTGCGTCTGAAGTTATTCTGCCTCCCTTGATAATAATTGTTTTGGTTACCATATTGTCTATTTCTATGGTTATCTCTGTCATATTCATTTCTACGGAAATGCGATCTTTCTCTGTAACTATTACTACTCTGCCAACGCTTGTCATACGGGTGGTGTCTGTTTTGGTCACGATATGTGTTGTGAGAATAGCCTTGTCGTGTCCAGTTATTACTTCTTTCATCGCGGAATTGCGACGGATGTGACCTGTAATTGTTGTGTTCCTGGTTTCGCGTTCCGCGATTGTCAGTGTCAATTTCTAATTCTTGTAACAGTCCCTGAAATGCTTCAATGTCGTCTTTGCAACGTCCTGCCAAAATAATATGTCGTAAATGTTCAGGCAGTTTGATTAAGCAAATGCGGATGAGTTCTGAGGGGCTGTATGGGTTTGAAAGATACTGATTCTTATGCAACATGTCTTCAAAATATTTCACAAGACTGGAGAATTCAGATTGTTCGAAATGTTTCATCATTATGATGCCATGTTTTACGCGGTCTTGTGTGGCTTGAGACCAATATGCTGAGAGGAAGGCATGGTAAAATTCTCCTTCACTGTGGCAATCGTGAATTACCGATCGCATTCTTACAGCTGGTTCATTCTCTAGGTAGCCACACATAAATTCTAATCTGTGTTCCAACGACCAGTTGGGAGGAAAACAATGAGAGAATTGATGGAGCCATGCTTGTGGATGAATGTCGTTGCCAGAATTCTTAAATGTTTTGAATTTACGTGTAGTAATGAACAGCTTATAGTCAAAATCATCATGTCGTCGAGTCGCATATCGGTCATTGTTAGGTCGTGTCGGCCGTTCCATCTCAAAATTCGGTGCACATTGCCAATTTCTTTCATAACTTCCGAAATGCCCTGTGTTATTATTTTGCGGCTTTTCCGTATTTCTAAGTCCCTCTTCCCGTGTTGGAGCGCGAGTGTCTTCTGAAATACGTAATTCTTGTATTACCTGTGTCAGCTGATCTTGTACTTCCCGGATTTCTCTTTGGTGTTGCGTATCAATTTGATTCAGATTTTGTTTCAGTTTCCTAATTTGTTCGCTCTGTTCTGTGTCATTAAAGACTACCGGTTTTGCGTCATTCAGATTATCATCTACCTTCGTAGATAAATTATTTAGCTGATCCGAAAGTTCAACTACTTTCTCTGATAATGAACACATTTCCTCAGTGTGTTTTTCTGAACCAAGTTTCAGAGTGTCCATTTGTGTTGAAATCGAATCTACTGTGTCCTTTAAGTTATCCTGAGTTTTTGCAAGTTGCGTAACCGAATCGGTAGATGCAACTGAGTCAAATTTAGCTTGCAAGGTCTCATGATTTTCATGAACAATAATTTGCAGTTCTTTTATGGCTGCTTCGTGATTCTGTAATGCATTTTCATGCCGCGAAAAAATAGGTTGAAAATGCTCACAAATTTGTGTTTTTACGTCATTACAGACTTTTTGACATTTAGATTCAATGTTATGTAACTCAGTAGTTAAATCTTCACGTGTTTGTTCAAGTGTGGTGTCTAACTTTTGAAGATTTTGTTCCATTGTGTCTAACTGTTGCTGTGTTTGTCTCTGATGTTGTTCCATTGTGTCTAACTTTTCAAGCTTTTGCTGTGTTTGTCTCTGATTTTGTTCAAGTGTTGTGTCTAACTTTTGTAGCTTTTGTCCCATTTGTTGCATTAACTGTAATAACAATGCACTGGTGTCTGAAACATGTTCCTCAGTGCTTTTCGGCAGTGAATTTGCACCGGCAACATTGACATTTTGACATGCAGAAAATGTGTCTTGACTTATTTGAGAAAACGGCGAGAACCCAAAACCTGAGTCTACAGTATTCGCAAAATTGTGTCCTGTCATTCCCGATTCCTGAGGCAAGCTGTTGCCAACCGATCGATCGATAATGCGTCCCTCTTCACTAATTGTTTCACTGTCCACGCCATTGTTTGCCGCCTGCTCCATTTCCCTATGAACAGTTACCAAATTACTACTTTGAACATCAGTTACTTCATTACTCGGTGGCGCTAACACACTGCTTTCATTTTCACTGTCATTTCTCAGTTTACTTTGGAGCCTAGTATTACGTTTTTCACACGCCATAATTGTCACAGTATTTCACACGACAACACAGAAAAACACAATTTGAAGATCAAAAATAAGAGAACACATTAACATAGCACTGAAAATAATATCTAGTTAATTACCAGCGCAGCTGCGAAATACTTGGTGCAAATCTATATACATGCCACAACTGTTTTACTGTACAACAATGAAAGGCTACAACTACAAAGGAGATTCTCTCTACAATTACGCGCTAGCAATAAACAAAAGCTACACTAAATACACAAACTACAAGAAAAAATCAGAAGATTCCAGTGAGGTATCCTAGGCTAAGGGTCGACATATGAAACGTCCCCTTTGAACAATTTTACAAGACTGTGCTTAACCTGACACACAATATTTTGTTAGCGCAACGCAATCTGACTTTCAAAATTCCCTACAAAAGAATAGCCCTGACTAACATTAAACTATACCTTTCACAAATCACTTACCTCACAAAAATCTTCGCTGCTCAAGCTACTGCAATACAGCGAGCGCCACTACTGCCAGCTAAATAAAAGATTCAAACTACTGAAGGCACTAACTACTGATAGGGGTAGTTAGCAAATGAAAGATATTAATAGAGAACAAACAATGTATTTACCTTGATATCATCATATATAAATATACCAGTTCATGAAAAATTACAAAACTCCGCCATCTCTCTCCCCACATCCACCACTGCTGGCGGCTCACCTCCAACTGCTCAACGCTACGCGCTGTTCACAGCCAGCTGCCTAACACTACAATGGCGAGTATTACAACAATGCAAAGCAGCCACAGACTGCCCACAGCACAGCCTAGAGGTGGCGTTATTAATAAAAAACCTAAACAGCCTACTTACATAGAGAAAACATAAACAGCCTACTTACAGGGTGACTTCCGAGAAATCAACTGCAGCAGCCTACAGTGTAACGGCCGACATCTTCTCTCGTTCCCGTCAAGACGCATCTACATGTGTATCATTACTCCGCAATTCACAGTTAAGTGCCTGGCAGAGGCTTCATTGAACCACCTTAAAGTTATTTCTCTACCGTTCCACTCTCGAACAGCGCAAGGGAGAAGAGAACACACAAATCTTTCCGTGAGTGGTCCGATTTATATTATTTTATTACGATGGTCATTTATCCTACGTAGTTGGGCGCTTAGAAAGTATTTTAACACTCTGAGGAGAAAGTTGGTGATTTAAATTTCTTGAGACTGTCCCGCCACAGCGGAAAACGCCTATGTTTCCACGAATGCCACCCCAGTTTCTTGTATCATGTCCGTCACACTTCTCCCTTAATTTGCTACCCTTCTTTGAACATTTTCGATGTCCTTCGTCAGTCTTGTCTGATGCGGATCCCACAGCGCACAGCAATAGTCCATAAGACCCCGGACATGCGTAGCGTTATCAGTCTCTTTAGTAAGCCTGTTGCATTTTCTAACTGTTCTGCCAGCAAATCGCTGTACCTGGTTTGCTGTCCCCACAACATTATCTGATCGTCCCAATTTAAGTCAATTGTAATTGTTATCCCAAAGTATTTAGTTGAGCTTACAGCATTCAGCTTTGTGTGATTTTTCGTCTAACTGCAATTTGGCAGATTGCTTTTATACTCATGTGGATGACTTCAAACTTTTCATTATTCAGAGTCAATTGCCACTTTTTTGTACCATTCTGCAATTCGTTTTAATCATCCGATGGCTTTACAAGACAGTAAATGATAGCATCAGCTGCTCAGATTGTCTCCTAAATTCTTTATGCAGACCAGGAACAGCATAGGGCCCGTAACACTTCCCTGGGAAACGCTAGATATTACTTCCGGTTTACTCGCTGTCTTTACGACAGTTATTACGACCAGTGACTTTTCTGACAGGAAAGCACGTATCTAGTCAAACAACTGAGGAAATAACCCATAGGCACGGAATTTAGTTAGAAGGCATTTGTGAGGAACGGTATCAAAAGCCTTCTGGATATCTGAAAATATGGAATAAATTTGACGTCCCCTGCCGACAGTATTCAGTACTTCCGGTGCATAAAGAACGATATTTTCTGAATTTGTTTTGGCCATTTGTCAATAAATGGTTTTCTCCGAAGTGGTCGAGCATAGTAGACCTACATGTTCCAATATGCTACTGCAATTGACGTTAGTGATTGAATCTGTAATTCAGCGGATTAATCCTATTTCGTTTCTTGGGTATTGATGTGACCTGTGCAACTTTCCAGTCTTTGCAAACGGATCTTTCTACTAGCGTGTTGTTGTATATGACTGCTAAATATGGAGCTACTCTTTCAGCATACTCTGAAAGAGACCTGACTGTCATACAATCTGGACTGGAGGCGGTCTCTTTCTTAAGTGTACTAAGCTGCTTCGGTACACCGAGGATTCTACTTCTAAGTTACTCGTGTTGGCAGTTGTTCTTCATTTGAATTCTGGAATATTTACTTCGTCTTCTTTTGTGAAAAAATTTCGGAGAACCGTGTTCAAAAAATCTGCTTTAGTGGCACTGTCATCAGTATCATCACCATTGGATTCGTGCAATGAGGTCATTGATCATGGCTTGTCACTGGTGTACGTAATATACGCAAGTGATTAATGTGCCTAACATCTACATCTAAACTCCGCAAGCCAGCTGACGGTGTGTGGCGGAGGGAACCTTGAGTACCTCTATCGGTTCTCTGTTCTATTCCAGTTTCGTATTGTTCGTGGAAAGAAAGATTGTCGGTATGCTTGTCTTTGAGCTCTAATCTCTCTGATTTTATCCTCATGGTCTCTTCGCAAGGTATACGTGGGAGGGAGCAATATACTGCTTGACTCCTCGGTGAAGGTATATTCTCGAAACTTCAACAAAAGCCCGTACCGAGCTACCGAGCGTCTCTCTTGCAGAGTCTTCCACTGGAGTTTATCTATCATCTCCGTAACGCTTTCGCGATCACTAAATGATGCTGTAACGAAGCGCACTGCTCTCCATTGGATCTTCTCTATCTCTTCTATGAACCCTATCTGGTACGGATCCCACACTGCTGAGCAGTGGGCGAACAAGCGTACTGTAACCTACTTCCTTTGTTATCGGATTGCATTTCCTTAGGATTCTTCCTATTAATCTCAGTCTGGCATCTGCTTTACCGACGATTAATTTTATATGGTCATTCGATTTTAAATCACTCCTAATGCCTACTCCCACATAATTTATGGAATTAACTGCTTCCAGTTGCTGACCTGCTATATTGTAGCTAAATGATGAAGGATCTTTCTTTCTATGTATTCGCAGCACATTACACTTGTCTACATAGAGATTCAAGTGCCATTCCCTGCAGCACGCATCAATTCGTTGCAGATCCTCCTGTACTTCAGTACAATTTTCCATTGTTACTACCTTTCGACATACTACAGCATGATCCGCAAAGAGCCTCAAGGTCATTTATATATATTGTGAATAGCAACGGTCCTGTGTCACTCCCCTGCGGCACACCTGAAATCACTCTTACTTCGGAAGACTTCTCTCTATTGAGAATGACATGCTGCATCCTGTTATCTAGGAACTCTTCAATCCAATCACAGTTGGTCTGATAGTCCATATACTCTTAGTTTGTTCATTAAGCGACTGTGGGGAACCTTATCAAACGTCTTGCGGAAGTCAAGAAATACAGCATTTACCTGGGAACCCGTGTCTGTGGCCCTCTGAGTCTCGCGGACGAATAGCGCGAGCTGGGTTTCACACGATCGTCTTTTTCGAATCCCATGCTGATTCCTACAGAGTAGATTTCTAGTTTCCAGAAAATTCATTATACTAAAACATAATACGTGTTCCAAAATTCTACAACTGATCGACGTTAGAGGTATAGGTTTACAGTTCTGCACATCTGTTCGACGTCCCTTCTTGAAAAGGGGACGACCTATGCCATTTTCCAATCTTTTGGAACGCTATTCTCTTCTAGAGACCTACGGTACACTGCAGCAAGAAGGGGGGCAATTTCCTTCGCGTACTCTGTGTAAAATGGGACTGGTATCCCATCAGGCCAAGCAGACTATCCTCTTTTGAGCGATTTTAATTGTTTTTCTCGCCCTCTGTCATCTTGTTGTGTACATAGTACCGGGTAGTCAGCACGTACACAACTTTCCCACTAGAGCGCGCCCTGCTAAGCACAACAGCGCAGGCGCAGCGCTCGTCCATCTCCACACTACTAGATGGCACTGCCTTAGAGACGGACCAAATTCTGCTTCCGCTTGTCCGCATATTAATATGTAATGCAGCCAATGAGATTGCTGCTAACGTAGAACCTTTTCTCCTCGCGGATCACACTCCCGCAGTGATGCATTAACGGGCGAGGTATTATAACGAGTGTACAGACATCCGGTTAGTCAGTCTGCATTTGTCTGCACGAATCCGTACCAGTCTATAGTCAAGTTTCAGTCTGCGCCTAATAACATTATCAAAGCCATGAAGATAAATGTATAGGCACTTTGTCAAGTATCAGAGATATGTGAGAATAAGATTAATGTACCAAGATCAAAGAAACTTCAGATTGTCAATTGTAAACATCATCCAGAATGAAGTTACCTAATCTCTATTCTTTTTATTATTTTAATAAATGAGTGTGAAAATTAATCAAGTTCTGTTTAAAGTTGGTCACCGTCAATCTGCTACTCTTAGCGTGCAAGTGGCATTTCTTTCGTCTGACCTAATGGCAGAAGATAAACTCGCCGCGATAAGACCACGAGACATATGAAGTGCATTCAAGTTCTAAGGCCTCCAATTTTTTTATCTCCGGACTGGAAAGAGATAGAAACATATGCATTGTTTTAAAATGAGGCCGCATTCATTGTCAA
Source organism: Schistocerca serialis cubense (assembly GCF_023864345.2). Classification (NCBI taxonomy): domain Eukaryota; kingdom Metazoa; phylum Arthropoda; class Insecta; order Orthoptera; family Acrididae; genus Schistocerca; species Schistocerca serialis. The sequence goes on along the minus strand of NC_064639.1, from coordinate 1,116,045,813 downwards.
TACGACCCAGAGATGGCAGCACCATACGGCAGATGGAATTTTACCGCCAGCGGCGAGCATGAGGACTGTTTGAAATACTTAAAATGGCGACGTTTTCCTTACTTGAACAGCGTGCAATCATTCGTTTTCTGAATTTGTGTGGTGTGAAACCAATTGAAATTCATCGACAGTTGAAGGAGACATGTGGTATTGGAGTTATGGATGTGTCGAAAGTGCGGTCGTGGGTGAGACAGTTTAATGAAGGCAGAACATCGTGTGACAACAAACCAAAACAACCTCGGGCTCGCACAAGCCGGTCTGACGACATGATCGAGAAAGTGGAGAGAATTGATTTGGAGGATCACTGAATGACTGTTGAACAGATCGCCTCCTGAGTTGGCATTTCTGTGGGTTCTGTGCACACAATCCTGCATGACGACCTCAAAATGCGAAAAGTGTCATCCAGGTGGATGCCACGAATGCTGACAGACGACCACATGGTTGCCCGTGTGGCATGTTGCCAAGGAATGTTGATGCGCAACGACAGCATGAATGGGACTTTCTTTTCGTCGGTTGTGACAATGGATGAGATGTGGATGCCATTTTTCAATCCAGAAACAAAGCACCAGTCAGCTCAACGGAAGCACACAGATTCACCGCCACCAAAAAAATTTCGGGTAATCGCCAGTGCTGAAAAAATAATGGTGTCCATGTTCTGGGACAGCGAGGGCGTAATCCTTACCCATTGCGTTCCAAAGGGCACTACGGTAACAGGTGCATCCTACGAAAATGTTTTGAAGAACGAATTCCTTCCTGCACTGCCACAAAAACGTGCAGGAAGAGCTGCGCATGTGCTGTTTCACCAAGACAACGCACCCACACATCGAGCTAACGTTACGCAACAGTTTCTTCATGATAACAACTTTGAAGTGATTCCTCATGCTCCCTACTCACCTGACCTGGCTCCTAGTGACTTTTGACTTTTTTCAACAATGAAAGACACTCTCCGTGGCCGCACATTCACCAGCCGTGCTGCTACTGCCTCAGCGACTTTCCAGTGGTCAAAACAGACTCCTAAAGAAGCCTTCGCCGCTGCCATGGAATCATGGCGTCAGCGTTGTGAAAAATGTGTACGTCTGCAGGGCGATTACGTCGAGAAGTAACGCCAGGGTGAGTAGTTAATTATTGCTGACACTCGCCTACTTTGTTAGAGCGACAAGTCAAATAATCTGATGTTCTGTGTACCAAAGGTCTTACAGTACGCACACCACACATCTATTTCGGTATCTACCATTTTGTCATCTGTGCGATAATCTAGAGAAGGATATCGATGGGACGTTACTCGGAAAGCCTTCTGGATATCGATGAAGAGACAAACTATTTTATGTGCTCGATGACGGCTAATATAGCTGTTGAAGAACCGATTGGATATAAAAGTAATGAAAAATGCAATTGCTGTCATGTTCGAGAGCAGGTTTGTGCTTCTGTGGTACTTCGTCGTACTAAGAGAGGGCGGTGAGACGTGAATGTTGTGTGCAGCTGTGTTCCGGCCACAGCGCTTCACAGCACGGCTCGGGGCTCGGCGTGACCTGTCGCAGGCCGTGCGCTGCGCCATCTCCCTGGCCGCATTAAGGCTTAACACGCGTGCTAAGTGCTCCGAGGCGCCGGTGACGCGCTGTGGATGGGCTGCGCCCCGGGGGAAATTTTTTCCTCTAATTGTGTGTCGCCTGGTCAGCCGTCACAGTGTCAGCGTGCTTTGGAAGGCGCTGTGGACAGCATCACAGCCTTCACGGTCACCAGTAAAAAACCTAGTGAACTGTCGGGCTGTCCTGGCTTGCGCATAACAACTCAACAGATTCCACACTCTCATTACCACGTCATACGTGTAAATAACAGATATGGAGACAAACGTTTAATTCTTTTCTGAGCTGTTATGTGGACATTGAAACGTCCCCTTAGAAAAATTTCAAATGACTGTGCTTAAACTGACACACAATATCTTTAGCGCAACGCAATCTGACTTTCAAAAATCCCTACAAAACAATGGCCCTGACTAACAATAACCTATACCTTTCATGAATCACTAACCTCACAAAAATCTTCGTTACTCGAACCACTGCAATACAGCGAGCGCCACTACTGCCAGCTAAATAAAAGATTCTAACTACTGAAGGGACTAACTACTGATAGGCATAATTAGCAGATGAAAGATTTTGATAAAGAAAGAACAATGTATTTACCTTAATAGTGTTCAAAAGTCATAATATATATATCAGTACATGACATCTAGTCTCACAAATTTACTCTCTCTGATGGACACACGTCCAGATCATCCGCTCTCAAAACTCCACCATCTCTCTCCCCACATCCACCACTGCTGGCGGCTCACCTCCAACTGCGCAACGCTATGCGATGTCAACAGTCAACAGCCCAACACTACAATAGCAAATTCCAACAATGCAAACCAGCCACAGGCTGCACACAGCACAGCCAGTTATTTTCATATAGAGCGCTACATAGCGTTACCAACATAAAAACCTAAACAGCCTACTTACAATGTGTAGCTCTTGTGTGGCGTAACAGGTATGGGTTGGTTGTAATTGAAGTGCAGTTACTCTTAAAGGTCCAGTGTGGGTTGTAATTATCGTATGGGTGCGAAAATTGGTAGATATTCTAATGCGTAAATGCGGAACCAATTTATGCTGGCAAATCAATTAGTTCAAATAGTTCACATTTTGGCCAGAAGATGGGAATCTGACGGTGTGCATGCCAGAAATACATATAGAAACGTTTCCATGTCTAAAGTGAAAGTATCATGTCCAATATTATCTTTAAAAGTGAAAGTACCTAACCAAAATTGTTTCCTTTTTAATTAGTGGAAGTAACAAAGATAAAATTGTTCCAAATTAATTATTCAACCAACCTGCATCTGACTGCCTCTGTGAACTTGTTTCTTGCACTCCTCCAGTTTGCCAGTAATGAAACATGTATTTGACTCAGCAATCAAGTTTAATAGAATAATGCCGTTTGTGTAATGGCATTAAGATGGTACTGAAAAATTAACTTCTGGCCCTGATATTTACTCAATGAAAATCTTTCCTTGAATAATGGCAATTGTGCAAATGGCATAAAATTAGTTATTTGAAATAACTTTGCTGTGATAACTTAAGTTATACCAAAATCGATTTCAAACCATGAACTGCACATATATATTGCATAGAGGCCTCATTTTCTTTACGTTCTTTCATTGGTGGGTAACTTTACTTTACTACTCATTTTCATGTTCAATACAAGCAAAGGACGTGGATTATGATTCAGGCTGTTAGATTTAAACGCAATGTTAATCTCAGTATATATATCGTTAAAATTTTAAGTCATACACAAAAACTACCATTTCTAACATTTTTGTAGCACGAATCACTCTTACAAAAAATTTTACAAAACGCTTACTGCGCCAAACCTTAGACATACAAATAGTAACTCTGAACATTACCTAAAGAAACCATTTTGAAATCGTTATATAGCGTCTCCCATTAATGTGCTAAATTTTGCTCAGTGTACCGCAAATCCTACCTTAAAGCTGTCACCACACGTCTGCTTCCTCTGGGCACCTAGCTGCAACTCCCGAGTTTTTTACTTCGCGCGCCCGGCTCTCTAAACCATCAAAGACCCTCATACTCAAAGATATTATACTCACTCCACCTTGCGGTTGGCAACTACCAACTTTATTTTCTGGATATACCTTTCAACGTGTAGCTCTTTTGTGGCGTAACACACTGGCTCAAATGGCTCTGAGCACTATGCGACTTAACTTCTGAGGTCATCAGTCGCCTAAAACTTGGAACTAATTAAACCTACTTAACTTAAGGCCATCACACACATCCATGCCCGAGGTAGGATTCGAACCTGTGACTGTAGCGGGCGTAACAGGTATCGGGTGGTTATAATTGAAGTGCAGTTACTCGTACAGGTATAATGTTGGTTGTAATTCTCGTATGGTAGCGAAAACTGGTAGATATTCTAATGCGTTAATGCGGAACCGATTTACGCTGGCATATCAATTAGTTCAAACAGTTCACATTTTGGCCAGAAGGTGCAAATCTGACGCTGTGCATACTAGAAATACATATAGGAAAGTTTCCATTTCTAATGGATTATGTCATTATTTGACATATTTCGGTGATGGGAGATATGTGCCTGTTCATTAAAACATGTATAGATAACCAAATCTTACGTCAGGACAGCTAATTTTCTTTATTGATTGCCAGTTTCGGATCATTGCCGAGCCATCTTCCGATCAATGTAACATTTTGTTCATTCTGAGTCACTCATTACACATCGTGATATTTCCTTAGAATGAAGTCGCCCAAGTTAAATAAAAAATCGTAAAGTGAGAATCTTTGTCGGTTATGTAAATTGAGAACCTTAATAACTAATTACAAACCGCTAATTTACATAACCAACTAACATTTTCCCCATTTTTTTATTTATTTAGGTTGACTTAGCTCTAAAAATTCGACGATGTGTAATTAGTGTCACACGCCGAACAACATTTTAGATTAATCTGTAGATGGCTTGGTAACGGGTCGCAGTCGGTAATCAGTAAAGATTGTTATCTTGACGTAGGATATTATCCACACATCTCTGTAATAATTAGGAATGGGACGTGGACAGAAAAGGTCAAACAAATCAGAAGAGCATAATGCAGAGTTTACTATTAACCTCCGCTCACGCAGTGTGTTCATATGAGCACCGAAGATGTCGAAGAGATGCTGCATCCGTAAAACCACGTGATGAACAGTTGCTCGCAGCAGTTCCACTGGAATATGAGCAACGTGTTCGTGTATACTGGCCTTCTGATCAGTGGAGACCGAACGTGTCCCTGGTAGACGCGTTGTTTTAGGTATCCCCAGAGCCAAAAGTCACATGGATTTAGATCAGGCGATCTTGAAGATCATCTATCTGGAAAACCTCTGGAGATATCACGGGAGGTTCCATTCAGCTGATCTTTCACTGGGCGAGCGACATGAGATGTTGCCCCATCTTCCACAGACGACAGTGGTTTCCACACGGTCATGCTCTTCCAAAGCAAAAATCACATGCTGTACAAGGAGGTCTGCATAATGAGCAAAGATAACGGTACACTTGACTGGTCCTCTGGGTATTCACTTGAAAGAGCGCAATGGCTCTTCGCGCACAATACGTGCCTCAACAGTACCCCAAATTGGGACGTTCTAGGTATTCACTGCCTCCTGTAATGTAAAATCTCCCTCGTCGCATGTCTTCAGTCTCGATCCGTGACAGAAACCAAAGACAAAATTCAGAACGTTGCTACGGATCATGAAGTTTCAGTTGCTGCATTGTATGTGTCTTGCACAGATACAAGTGTAAAATAGACCGTATAACTTCCGTTGCTGTTGACCATGGGATGGGCAGTTCTTGTGACACTGCATGAGCTCTTACACTACCCGGGGCACGTGCTGGATGGTCAGTTACAGCAACAGCAACCTCGTCAGTGACTTCCACGGATACCTTTCGGTTGCAAGTGCACCCAGCTTATTTGCGCCTACGAATTTCATTATCATTATCTGTAATCCATTTGCTGAAATAGTGCCTCTTTAGTTGACGATATTCTCTCAACGTAACACTGTAATCGCTGTCGTTCACTTAAAACAGTTTCACTACAGCGCACTGTCCCTCCTCTCGATACCCATATTGTTTACTCATGTTACGGATTGTCAGAACACAGAGTGGATGTCATACCGACTTACAAACAATGTACAGCGCCAGATCTGTAGCTGGTGGCCACAATTGGAACTAATTTGTTTCCCACGGTAAATCAATTCCGCATTTACGCATTAACATGTTTACGAAGTTTCGCTCCCATATGATAATTACAGCCCACACTGGACCTCCGTGAGTTGCTGTACTGTAATTATAACCACCCGGTAGTTCTAAACTCAGTTTAGGTTCATTATTGTGCTACGATGCGTACCTTGATTACGTGTTTTAAAGAGTAAACGCTGGGAAACATTCGTTAGCACACAGTCAATTACCGAGCCTTAAGCTCTTCATATCAAAAGGCACTGCTAAAATTCTGCTAGAATGATGTTTTTACAGGTGAGAGAATATTGTGCGAAAGGGAGAGAGGCAGCGATTTACAGACATATTGTTCTCGCTTCCACTGACAAGTGCTTAAAATTTATTGTCGCGCGTATATCAAGATGTCAAGTGGAGAACCTACAGCTGCTGTTTCTCCTGGAGATAAATTATTGGCAGAACATTTTGTTGCTGTCGGTTTATAACTGCACGCGCTGGAGAAAAAGAAGGCACAAAAACTTCGTATATTCACACACTGCCTGACAAAACGTGAAGCACCCAGAAGAGAAGAAAGAAACGACACGATACGTCATGCGTAGAGAGGGTCTGTGATGTTATTTCAGTGATTACAAAAACGAGTCAAATTTACAAAGACTTGGCTGTAAAAGACCATTTATCAGTAAGAAGCTACAGCCTGTCTGGACTGGACGCTTGTATTGATTAGGTTGGGAAGTATGAAATGAAATCAGGATGTCTTCTCCTGAGGAAAGATGGCCCCCGACCGTTGTAATTGGTCCTTGGCAACCTGGATCCTGACGCTGAGACGGAGTTGACGTAGGACTTGGACCCACACATGTCTTATCGCGAAGGATGTGGAGATGTTGTTGGCCATCGGGGTGCGTCAGCACCGAGCAGACATAGAGACCAGTGCAATGTCTAGACCAGAACCGTCCTGCTGAAATATGACACAAAGATATTGCTGGGTGAGAGGCAACACCTGCGGATGCAGGATGTCTGTGACGTTCCACTGTGCCCTCAGAGTCTCGTTAAGCGCTACCAGGCGTGAATTAACCCCTTCCAGCCTGGCAGAACTTCGTAATAGTGTCGCCCACTTTCTAGAGTAACATAACAGCACAACGTTGATTCTTGCACTGGCTTCCTGTCCGGACGTCTGTGTACCTCTACTGTAACACAGCAAACACTTTGGCTGTGATAGTTCACTAGCATTGTCCGTATTAAACAGTAAACGAGACGTTACCGTATCGCTACCTTGTGCATTTCGACGTACGAGTTTACGGGTACTGCTCATGTGAACTGACGTTATTGTGAGTGTTTGCATGTTTATTATCTGGTTACGTATTTTTTTAGTTAATGTAAACTGATACTACTAAATCAGTTACATTCTTTCAGTGTAAGTAACGTAATGAAACGAGTGAGCCGTACGTGGATCGTGTCCCTGCCATCTCTTATTTAACACCCATTTACCGTACTGGGGCCTCGTTATGTTTGTTATCAATTGCTGGTGTCACTAACTTGCTGCCTTGCCCGCCTGTGAGTGGCAAATGGCTCTGAGGACTATGGGACTTAACTTCTGAGGTCATCAGTCCCCTAGAACTTAGAACTACTTAAACCTAACTAACCTAAGGAAATCACACACACCAATGACCGAGGCAGGATTCGCACCTGCGACCATAGCGGTCGCGCGCTTCCGGACTGTAGCGCCTAGAACCGCTCGGCCACTCCGGCCGGCCCTGTGAGTGGCAGTAGCAGCCTTTGTCCATATAGGCCCTGCCGTATTATCTTTGCTGGACTGCTGTTCCTTCCTGGTCGTCGTGTGTCACCCAACGAGTTGGAATACGCCAGCAGTGCAGTTCGGACCGGGCAGTGAAGTCAGCTGGAACGCGCCAGCAGTGGAGTTCGGACCTGGCAGTCGGACAGTTGGGACGCATCCGAAGTTCGGTCGGGTTGGAGCGGCAGTGAGGTTCGGATAGCCATGACTCGCCCGACCATTGCCGGCACACATGGTTGGGGACGGTCATGGTTGATCGTCGGTTGGTCGTCTTACCGGACGACGTGTATTTGTTCGTCGATCTCTTATGGTTTGGCGGTGTGTGTCTTAACTCGTGGTTCGTCCTGGTGATTGCACAGTCACTGCTTTTAGCAATGGTCGCATTCTTCATCCAAGTGTTTGTGAAATTGTGTGTAGGCTGTGAAGTTCACTGCCCAGTTATTTTAGTGCTGCATCCGTGCTGATGTGTGGCAGTCGGTCGGTTGGCGTGGGGCAGCGAGGAATTCTCGGTGGCGCATAGTTTGGCCGGGCCAGCTGGCGGTCTCTACGTGGTGTCGGAGAGTTTTTTGCTATTCCCATTGCTACGAGGTCCGTGGCTCACCGACCCTGGACATGAAAGTTGAGTTTTGATTTAACCAACCAGCAAGTCAAGACTGTTCACAATGTGTCGTTTGGAGTTCGTTGTCGGCAACAACGTGGTTTTCAAGTTGGAAAATTCTAGCCACCCTCCGGTGGAGTTTCACTGTATCTGATTATTTTGGAATTGAAGCGACCCAGCAGAATCTTCTGCCTTGTGGCCGTTAACGTTCCGGTTACCTCCCCTGGCCAATGACGTACATTTCAGGCAGTGCAGTTTCCTCATTATGTTGTTGCTGTATAGCATGGTGTGTAGTTTGACAGCTCCGTGTGTGATTGGTTGTGGGCTCCAGTATCTTTTACGTTGTTCCGTTGAACTCTCTGTTGTGCCCTGGTCGGGTGAAGTGGAAGTAATCTTCTCGGTGGGCCCATTGACTGTCGGTCGGTTGGGTTGTCGTCGGTCGTGAATGGTTGTGATTCTGGTTCTGAAACAGAACCTGAGTGTGATACTTCTAGTATTGATACTCGTCGTTTGACAGATTTCTGCGAAACATTTCTGCATCTAACGACGAAATTCTAGGTAAGCAAAGTCGTACTCCTCCTCAAGAAGCCCCATCAAAAGTTCATACAAAATAAGCATACACTGAACCAGAGGGGAAGTGCTGTAACATAAATATCAAACTTACATGTTTCCTGAAGGTCCATCCCATGACGGACGAAGGAAGGAGGACATAAAACGCAGACTAGACCTCGCAGAAAGGGTATTCCTGGTCAAACGTAATCTACTAGTATCCAACATTGAGGAGGAAATTTCTGACAGTGTACATTTGGAGCACAACATTGTACGGCAGTGAAACATGGACAGTGGGAAAACCAGAACAGAAGAGAATTGAAGCGATTGAGATGTGGGGCTAGCCGAAGAATGTTGAAAATTAGGTAAACTTAGAAGGTAAGGAATGAGGAGGTTCTGTGCAGAATCGCTGAGGGAACACATGGAAAACACCTACAAAAAAAGGGACAACATCCGTTAGAAGATCATGGAGTAGCTTCCACTGTACTAGAGGGAGCTTTAGAAGGTAAAACTGTAGAGGAAGACAGAGACTGGGATCCATCCAGTAAATAACCGAGGACATAGTTTGCAAGTGGTACTCTGAGATAAGGGGATTTGTACAAGAGAGAAATCCTGGACTGGGTGATAGGACATCTGCTAAGACATCAACGATTAACTTCCATCGTGCTAGAGGGACTTGCAGAGAGTAAAAACTGTAGAAAAGGCGGAGACTGGGATAAACCCAATAAATAACTGAGGACGAAGGTTGCAAGTGCTACTCTGAGACGAAAAGTTTGGCACATACAGGAATTCGGGCAAAAATCTGACTTTCCTCCTGGAAAATTCACTGGTCACAATTTCCTGGTCTGCACCACCCATCAGTAAAGAACTGCATCAGTGGGTACCAATTCTAAAGAACTTACACGTAAATGACAACCAAATGAAACCCAAAGACTGTAAAAGTTAACTGTAAATCTGCGCTCTTTTATTTACACTATAAACAATAATTTAAAAAGTGTTTATAATTTCATAAGATGTGCTATTTTACATAAGAGTATGAGGAGGTTTTTCTGTATTTGGACGAGAAAAATAGCGATTCTTCATGTACCGTGATATTTTACCATAACAATCATTTTCTTTCCACGTTCTGCACGCCGATTCCCGTAAATGGTACCATGTAAACTACCTAAACAGACACGATTATTATATCCTGTTGGGACTCAGGAGTTCTAGTTGGGTTTCGTAAATCAATTTATAAAAAATTATTACAATGTACAAATCTATTTTTATTGCTTTGGTAAATATTCCCTTCCCCCCTCCTTCCCCCCCCCTCCCCCCCCCCCCCCCCATATATTCATCCTTTGGTACAGTTTTTCATATTTTGGGCAGGACAGGTTTCGAGTCATCAGTTATTTTCGGACTGGAGGCCCCAATGTGAAGGGGTTATGACGTGGTTGGTGCACTGCATAACAGTTCTTCAAAAATGGCTCTGAGCACTATGGGACTTAACTGCTGAAGTCATCAGTCACCTAGAACTTAGAACTACTTAAACCTAACTAACCTAACACACATCCATGCCCGAGGCAGGATTCGAACCAACGACGGTAGTGGTCGCGCGGTTCCAGACTGTAGCTCCTAGAACCGCTCGGCCACCTCGGCCGTCAACAGTTCTTCCTTCTGGTGGTCAGACCTGGTCGCCCAGAAACTTGATAACGAGTGTGTCCTCTCTTATCTTCCGATGCAGTCCAACTGCGGACCACAGTCACATTCAAATGCTCCACAAACCTGCCGGCCAAATGGAGACCTACAATGAGGCCCCTTTCAAATCGTCTAGTGCTAATGACCTCGCCTCATACAAGTGCGAGGCACCTACGTATCCCTCACAGTGATCACCCAGAATCTGCGCTTTTCCCGTCCCTTATGTATCCTAGCATGTAAGAAAACAACATTGAACAACACTAATGCACTCTTGTGGCGGTCTTACCTGTCAAAGAGAATTGTGACTTGTACATCCTCCAATGTTTTGTACATCCACGAGTACGAAGTTACATAAACATCCAACCATGTGTTGGTGCTTTACTTTTCTGGTCAGGCAGTACGGAAATGTGGTTCTACATCGACTAAAAAATTCCTTTTTAACACCCAAACATGTTTCGGTGAATGGTCACAATCGTCAGTACGTTAATATCTTTTCTTAGTATCACATACAATTGTTTAAGTTGTTTTGACATTTGCAGTGCAGCTGATACTATGCTCCTGTTCGTCACGTTTTGTTGACTCCGCTTTTTCAGTCCTCTATAGTTTATGGTAATTGTTCTTTCTAACACGCGGTGTGTGACTGATTACCAAGTATTTGATACATGAAATATATTCGTAGTTGCAAATACGAAGAACCGTCAGTTGTATAAGAGAATAATGACAATGAAAATTTGTGCCGGACCAGGACTTCCAGCTTTAGGCAAGCCTTAACTTTGTTTACCTGTGCATGGCTCACGGCCAGACTCCCAATTTCCATATGGGATCATTCCAGAGTCACAACCTGTACTAGTACATACCTTAATGTGGTTCCCTCATACGGCAGGACGTTGCCCCTGAAAGTCTTCGACTGGTATCAGCGGATAAATACGGTACTGCAGTGACTTTGTTGTTAAGAAACTACGTTGTATCGTTCTTCTTAACAACACAGGCACTGCAACATCTTATCAGATATTTACGAGGGTCACTCCAAAAGAAATGCACACTATTTTTGTAAAAATACAGTTTTCATTCTGAATGTGTGAAAGTTTTACAGTGAGTAGATACATCCTTCCCGCTTGTTTTCAAACCTAGTTCAATCTGTTCCCGTGAGTGGCGCCGTCAAAGCATTTCTTCAAGATGGCTGCTACACTTGACGTTCGTCAGAAGCAACCTGCTGTAATAGAATTCCTGCGCTGTGAAAACGAGACAGTGGGAAACACCCTCAAGAGGTTGAAAAAGGTGTATGGAGATGCTGCAGTCGATCGCAGTACAGTTAGTCGGTGGGCAAGCAGGTTACGTGATGAAAGCGGGCACGGCAATATTGAGGATTGTCCTCGCAGCGGCAGGCCTCGTACTGCACACACTCCAGACAATGTGCAGAGAGTTAACAAATTGGTGACTGCTGACAGGCGCATCACAGTGAACGAATTGTCACGCTACGTTGGGACAGGGAAGGAAGTGTTTGCAGGATATTTAAAGTGTTAACGTTAAAAAAGGTTTGTGCCAGGTGGTTTCTCAGGATGTAGACAGTGGCTCACAAAGAAGCAAGAAAAACGGTATGCAGCGAACTTTTGGAACAGTACGAGAATGGTGGAGATGAATTTGTTGGAAGAATTGTGATACGTGATGAAATATGGCTCCATCATATTTCACCAGAGACGAAGAGGCAATCAATGGATTGACATCATGGAAATTCACCCAAGAAAAAAATTGAAAACCACACCACCTGCTGGAAAAATTATGGCTACGGTGTTTTTCGATTCCGAAGGACTCTTACTTGTGGACGTCATGCCAAGTGGAACCACTATAAATTCTAATGCATATGTGACGACACTGAAGAAACTTCAAGCTCGACTGTGTTTGACCACATCGGCAAAAGCAGGATGTTTTGCTGTTGCACGGCAATGCACGGCCACATGCCAGTCAAAAAACCATGGAAGCGATCACAAAACTCAGATGGACCACACTGAAACACCCGCCTTACAGTCCTCACCTGGCTCCATGTGACTATCATCTGTTTGGGAAACTGAAAGACGCTCTTCATGGAACAAGGTTTCAAGATGATGACTCCCTTGTGCACGCTGCCAAACAGTGGCTCCGACAGGTTGGTCCAGAATTTTACCGTGCGGGTATACAGGCATTGGTTCCAAGATGGTGTAAGGCAGTTGAGAGGGATGGAAATTATGTGAAGAAATGAAAATATTGGTTCAAATGGCTCTGAGCACTATGGGACTCAACTGCTGAGGTCATTAGTCCCCTAGAACTTAGAACTAGTTAAACCTAACTAACCTAAGGACATCACAAACATCCATGCCCGAGGCAGGATTCGAACCTGCGACCGTAGCGGTCCTGCGGTTCCAGACTGCAGCGCCTTTAACCGCACCGCCACTTCGGCCGGCAAATGAAAATATTGTTCCTAAAGGATGTATCTACACGATGTAAAACTTTCAGACATGTAGAATAAAAGATGGAATTTAAAAAAATAGTTTGCGTTTCTTTTGGAGTGACCCTCATACCTCTATTTAAAACATCCTTAGTAGCTAAGAGACGTATTTCATGCAATGCAGTCAGTCATGTTTCCTGATACCCCATCGAAGTTTCTCACTAAAAGGTCTATGAAGTGAAACACAAACAAAAAAATTATCCAACCATATAGCCATATTTGGAAAAAACTATTTGCATACACACTTTCTGAAGATCAATATATGGACAGAAGTGCTGCGTAAGATAGATAAGTGGAAATGCAACTTCATCAGGGTAACATGTATAAACCAGAATGTCATACGTGGTCCATGGTGACAGAAACGGAATGTTACTCGCCAGCAGGTGAATACTGTGGAATCTGGAATACCTTCCAGGTGCCCACATCAACTAGACAGTCAACAGCAACAGCAACGAGGCGCCGCACCAAACAGCATCCACTCGTTCTGTGACGCGGCCGAAGCACTCCTAACATTACGGTTTATAGCATGTTCCCCATTATCCGGCTGTGGAAAATCCGATTTTCGGATTATCCGCGAAAAGTTCGGCGATGTTTGTAATGACAAAAAATGAAACAGCCCGAGAATCCAGATGTACAGGGTGTTTCACAGTTCGTGTGACACATTTCTAGAGGTTATAGAGAGGACTTAGAAGATCAACTTTTACATAGGAAACCACGTCCGGAAACGTCATCCAACGACGCTATAGAGCGTCTAATTTGTAGGCCCCGGATCTGTAACTGTATGTGTATAAAGGTTGATTCCCTGATGATGTCCCAAACTTTCAAGGATGTTGGAGGATAAATGTATGAATTTGAGGTGAGAGTCCCTGTACCGGATACGAATGAGTCGAAAATTATAAGAAAAAACTGTTCTGATATCTCTGACATGGCATACATGTATCGGTACTGTTGTTGCTAAGAATGTAGGGAATGCAACATTCAGAGGTGGTAGCATAGACCAAGACAAGAAAACATATTTAGTAAACATGGAATCTGAATTCATACCTGAATAGCTATTAACACTTGGTCGTCATCGATAGTGTGAAACACATCTTCGGCCCGCCCGCTGTGACCGAGTGGTTCTAGGTGCTTCAGTCCGGTACCGTACTGCTGCTACGGTCGCAGGTTCGAATCCTGCCTCGGGCATGGATGTGTGTGATGTCCTTAGGTTAATTAGGTTTAAGTAGTTCTAAGATCTAGGGGACTGATGACCTCAGATGTTAAGACCCATAGTGCTCAGAGCCATTTGAATCATTTGAACCACTTTTGAAACACATTTTCTGGATTGGACAATAGTTCATAGCTCTTCAGGTATGTATTTTAGAGCCCAAGTTTACTAGATATTTTTTCTTGTGTTGATCCATTCTACCATCTCTGAATGTTGCATTCCCTACGTTCTTAACAACAATAGTACTGGTACATGTGTTCCACTGTCAGACACTGCAAAGTTTTCATTTCCAATAGTTCCATCCAATTGTACAAGTGTATGTCTCTCATGTGTATCGACATACAAGCTAGTGATACTTGTTACAAGAACTTTTGGGATCAAAGTTTATTTAACGTTCCATTTTTTATTTACCTTTCATAATTGTTCAATATCTGTTCCACCAGACGTAAGACTAACATGCAGATGATTGTCAACCTCATCCGCGTACCCCCTGCCGGTTGCTCAGGCGGGAGGAAGTGACCCTTACGCGTCTTCGGATTGGACACTGTCCTCTCACACACAGTTTTCCATTATGACGGGAGGATGCCCCGTTTTGTGATGCTTGTGGTGTGCACATCTCTGTCCGGCACATTTTAACAGACTGCATTTTATACCGTGATGCAAGGGCAGAAGCACAAGATGCTGCGGATCTGCCCTGTGTTTTAGCTAATGATGAGACGTGTGTGTCTAGGGTTTTAAAGTTTTGTGATGTGTCTGGACTCTGGCCTAAACTTTTAGGTTGGAGATTTTAGTATATTGCAAAACGGCTGGCTCGTCCCTTTTTTCCTTACGGTCAGCCAGCCACTTCCATCTGCTACATTGTTTTAGCTCCCTCTACCACTTTCTTCTTGTGTTGTCCATGTTTCACTGCTGACGGCATACTTCGTCCCACGTTCCGGTGTGGGCAGGCACATATTTTTGCAACTTTGTTACCTGTGTTTTACGCTCTGTTTTATCTTACTGTTCTGAGTATTTTCTTGACACCCGTCTCAATCTGTTACTGAGCGGGCGCTGAAGACCTTGCCGTCTTGCGCCCATACAACCCTCTCCACCACCACCACTATACTTCAGCAAGCCTATCTTTAGTTTCTTCATTCAGTGTTCTTGGTATGAGGTGTCGCATTTCACGCAGAGTTGCTACAAGTAGACGGAGTCTTTCATAAACACTCAAATGGTTCAAATGGCTCTGAGCACTATGGGACTTAACAGCTATGGTCATCAGTCCCCTAGAACTTAGAACTACTTAAACCTAACTAACCTAAGGACATCACACAACACCCAGTCATCACGAGGCAGAGAAAATCCCTGACCCCGCCGGGAATCGAACCCGGGAACCCGGGCGCGGGAAGCGAGAGCGCTACCGCACGACCACCAGCTGCGGACCATAAACACTCACCAGAAAACAAATGCGGTGATATCAGGAGATCATAGAGGCCAATGGTGCGAAGTGCGACCCGTGCGTCACCAGACCGATCCATGGTTGAGGCAGCTCATAGTTGCGAAATTCTCTAACTTCGCGTGGGAAGTTGTAACTGGGGTTGCCATCCGTGCCGATACATCAGCACCGTTGCCATTATGGACCATTTTTTCCCGACATCCTGACAAGACCCAATTTTGTCCACATTTTGCAAAATACTTTTACGAGCTTGGCTCAACTACTAGTAGAAACTGTTCTATTACCACACGCAACGTCACTGTGGAAAGAGTTTTATTCGCTGAAGTCGAACCAGTGGACTGATGAAAGAAATCGACTGCTGCCAGGGAGTGTGGAATCGATTTTACAGTGACAGTTTAACTACAAGCTGACTTGCCAGGGGTTTTATAAATATATAAAACGGAAAAGAACTTACTGAAAAAGGGGAAATATTCCGAAAAATATCGTGTACCAGCCACTTCTGTGACAACAAGATCCCGGTAATTGTTTTCTAAATAAAAATTGATTGCCTTAAATAATTTATTTTCATGCTCCCAACTCCTAGTGTCCCGACGAGGTCCCAGACTAATATGATAACCGTAGTTGTAACTGATTTCTCCTGCTGGAACAGAAAACATGGAAAGGGACGCTTCTGTTGCTGTGTTTTCGCCATCTCAAATTGGCACACATTGGTTAACGGGGAAGTGAGTGAAACTCCTACACTCTGAAGGCCACCACTAACGACTATGTGAGCCGCCAACTTCTAAATTGCGACTAATTGAACCTTTATCTTTGGAACTAAGTTAAATTTTACCGCAATTTTCTTTTTTATCCTTCCATACTCTAAACAATAAAAATTAATTTTTTTTATTTTTCTTTTTCGTTCGATTAATAGACGTACGTTGAAACAGAACAATGTGAAAAAGAAGTGCTACATGTTAATTGAATACATACAGGGTGGGTTGAAACGAAGCCACTGTGCATGAACTGTTGATACATTTAGTGATAAAGTAAAATGCAGTTGGTCTTTGCACTTAGGCATAGGGCTACTTGACAAAGAGCATACTTCCATATTCTTCCGTGACATTCCTTCTTTGCGCTACAGTGTACACCGTGCCTTGAGCTACCATGTATTGGTAGGTGCTTTCCTTCTGTTGTATGTTTTTCTACTGGCACAATAGGTTTATATTTTCTTGCTGATGCTTCTTTGCTCTCACTCGTTGAAATAATACAACACTAACAGTAATCGAGATCACTGTCTTCAGAACACATCAGACGTAACACATCATCTCCACTTTTACTGTTACTATCAAACTCAGACGGCATCAAACCAAGTTCCTTTCAAAAGACACCCCCAAAATTTACTCTTCCCTTATTGGGCGAGAGTACATCATGTGAAACTGGAAATACAACATGCGACGTAATGCGCTGTTTCGCACATCGACGGCCGGTCTGCAACATAAATTGTCCACCTACCTCGATACTGCTGCAGATCTGCACACGTAACTCCTGACTGCAGCTACTTAAGAGATCTCAGAAACGCAGTGTTGAAGAAACTGAGATTTCATAACCACAAGTCGGAGGTGGCTATAAGGTGAAAATACTCTTGTTAACTCCAAAGAAATTTCTAAGTTCAAAAGTCCCTTTAAACTTGTATAAGGATTTTTTTATTGCTATTAAGCAAGATCATCAGCCCACATGTGTTCTAATAATTAAAGCTCCTGTCCACAGAACAGAACTTTTCCTATCCAATTCCGAAATCATTTACCCTAACACAGTCAATAAACTGCTATTTACTTTTGCACTCGGCATTCAGTGGTTGTCTTTAAATAAAGTTTTTGCCTGCCATAAATACTCAGTAAAAGTAATTACTTAGCACCGCCACGCTTTTAGTTCAGTGTTTGCACACGCGACTTTCTCCAGAACAAAATATCTCTCGACTCTTAAAATTTCACAAATGGTTAATGGTAAACACCAGCTACCTTTACCACTGTACCGAAACGCGGAAGTTTCAATATCACTTCATTTTACACATAATGCGTTCGGACACTTTCAGCATGACTGGCTCCTTCGGAAGCTAGTCCACCACCTCCTTCTTCTTCTCGGCCTCTACAAGCACCTCTATCTCCTGCGTTAGGTGGCAAACCGTCTCACTTCTTGTTGGCTGTACACAATTACGGCCACTCAATAACTGACTTTCAGAGCGCGGCTCACGCCAAAGAAAGAACCAACCGCTGCTCTCAGCTCATTGACGCCATTATAAGAAGAACTCTCCTGTTAAACAAATAAAATGAAATGAACTTTAAGCTGTACTTTACTTCTGGAATTTAACTATACAGTTGCGAACGTTCTGGCTGTCTCTTACATATTCAAACATGCTTGGACATCCGTCATCTACTAGTAGGGGAACCACTGGTGAATTCGTTCCCACGATACAAAGCTGGAACACTTGCAAGTTCCTATAGAGAATTACAAACTGAAAATTTAATATTGGCGAATGTCCCACATACACTCAAACAAGTAATCTCTTTCACACTGACCCTAACACAAAACACAAATACCTACTTGAAATTCGTAAAGTTATTACATCAGCAAAATTACGAAAGGTTTTCGAAAACGAGAACTTTCCAAGTTTGAATCTAAACACTCAAGGTGTTATCATATCTTTTCAAATAGTCACAGTTGGTCAGCTATTAACATATATGTATAATGATTTCGTTTTTTAAGTGTCTGATGATTAAGTTTTTTATTGAGTTTTCTTTTTTTGTAGCTTCCAAATTATGAGCGTTATTGACTTCAGATTTTGACAGATTGTTCCTTTACACAGCAGAAGGTTATATACCTAATATGAAGTTCCTCAGGCTATTTCTATATCACTTATTAATTTTTGTAGTTCCGGACAATGTACACTACTGGCCATTAAAATTGCTACACCATGAATCTGACGTGCTACACACGCGTGATTTAACCGACAGGAAGAGGACGCTGTAATATGCAAATGATTAGCATTTCAGGGCATTCACACAAGGTTGGCGCCGGTGGCGACACCTACAACGTGCTGACATGAGGAAAATTTCCAACCGGTTTCTCACAAACAGCAGTTGACAGGCGTTGCCTGGTGAAACGTTGTTCTGATGTCACGTGTAAGGAGGAGAAATGCGTACCATCACGTTTCCGACTTTCATAAAGGTCGGACTGTAGCCTATCGCGATTGTGGTTTATCGTATCGCGACATTGCTGCTCGCGTTGGTCGAGATCCAATGACTGTTGACAGAATATGGAATCGGTGGGTTCAGGAGGGTAAAACGGAACGCCGTGCTGGATCCCAACGGCCTCGTATCACAAGCAGTCGAGGCGACAGGCATCTTATCCGCATGCCTGTAACGGATCGTGCAGCCACGTCTCGATCCACGAGTCAACAGATGGGAACGTTTGCAAGACAACAACCATCTGCACGGACAGTTCGACGACGTTAGCAGCAGCATGGACTACCAGCTCGATGACCATGGCTGGGATTACCCTTGACGCTGAATCACAGGCAGGAGCGCCTGCGATGGTGTACTCAACGACGAAACTGGGTGCACGAATGGTAAAACGTCATTTTTTCGGAAGAATCCAGGTTCTGTTTACAGCATCATGATGGTTGCATCCGTGTTTGGCGACCGCGGTTAACGCACATTGGAAGCGTGTATTCGTCATCGCCATACTGGCGTATGGCCCGGCGTGATGCTGTGGGGTGTCATTGGTTACACGTCTCGGTCACCTCTTGTTCGCACTGACGGCACTTTGAACAGAGGACGTTACATTTCAGATGTGTTACGACCCTTGGCTCTACCCTTCATTCCATCCCTGCGAAACCCTACATTTCAGCAGGATAATGCATGACCGCATGTTGCAGGTCCTGTACGGGCTTTTCTGGATACAGAAAATGTTCGACAGCTGCCCTGGACAGCACATTCTTCAGATCTCTCACCAACTGAAAACGTCTGGTCAATGGTGGCCGAGCAACTGGCTCATCGTAATACGCCAGTCACTACTCATGATGAACTGTGGTACCGTGTTGAAGCCGCATGGGCAGCTGTACCTGTACACGTCATGCAAGTTCTGTTGGACTCAATGCCGTATTAAAGCCGTTATTACGCCCAGAGGTGGTTGTTCTGAGTACTGATTTCTCAGGATCTATGCACCCAAAATGCGTGAAAATGTAATGAAATGTCAGTTCTAGTATAATATATTTGTCCAATGAATACCCATTTATCATCTACATTTCTTCTTGTTGTAGCAAGTTTAATGGCCAGTAGTGTAACTACTCTGTAAGGGCCTCCCCGCAACTTTCACATGCTGCAGTCACGCCATACGGTCACGACGCACGTCTACAGAATACAGCTCGTCCGTTGCAGACCTTATAAGATTCTGTCCGCTTACACTGGAGCCCACATACATTCATACAAGAAAGCATGAATACACAAACTGGCGATCGGGCCCTAGCTGCGATGCCTCAAACAACCTATAACAGCGACTCACATTGCCTTTACAGCCGCAGTGGCTTCAAAGAACAAAGCTGTTTTCTGTGCCTAATCCATGTACAATAGGTGGCTTACAGAAAAAATGCAATTACAATCAGAAAACAAAGACAAACGTGAACTGAATATAGAAATGGATTTTACGTTTACTCGCCTAACTGCTAAATTTCGAAACATACGATGTTCAAGCTGCAGCCGCTACGGGGAAGCATCTTCTGGAGACATAAAGAATGGCTATTGAGGTAGCTACTGTGCATATACCACGAAATGAGGAAATCGGAGGTAACCTCAGACTAAACCACATCGTCTGAAAAGGTTAATTCATATGGATAAGGTACTCTTGTAAAATCGGACGAATCACTGTATTTCAATCAGGTTTCAAATTACCTGTGGCGCAGTTTACACACTGTTGTTGTTGTTGTGGTCTTCAGTCCTGAGACTGGTTTGATGCAGCTCTCTATGCTACTCTATCCTGTGCAAGCTTCTTCATCTCCCAGTACCTGCTGCAGCCTACATCTTTCTGAATCTGCTTAGTGCATTCATCTCTTGGTCTCCTTCTACGATTTTTACCCTCCACGCTGCCCTCCAATACTAAATTGGTGATCCCTTGATGCCTCAGCACATGTCCTACCAATCGATCCCTTCTTCTAGTCAAGTTGTGCCGCAAACTCCTCTTCTCCTCAATCCTATTCAGTACCTCCTCATTAGTTATGTGATCTACCCATCTAATCTTCAGCATTCTTCTGTAGCACCACATTTCGAAAGCTTCTAATCTCTTCTTGCCCAAACTATTTATCGTCCATGTTTCACTTCCATACATGGCTACACTCCATACAAATACTTTCAGAAACGACTTCCTGACACTTAAACCTATACTCGATGTTAGCAAATTTCTGTTCTTCAGCAACTCTTTCCTTGCCATTGCCAGTCTACATTTTATACCCTCTCTACTTCGACCAACATCAGTTATTTTGCTCCGCAAATGGCAAAACTCCTTTACTACTTTACGTTTGTCATTTCCCAATCTAATTCCCTCAGCATCACCCAACTTAATTCGACCACATTCCATTATCCTCGCTGTGCTTTTGTTGATGTTCGTCTTATATCCTCCTTTCAAGACACTGTCCATTCTGTTCAACTGCTTTTCCAAGTCCTTTGCTGTCTCTGACAGAATTACAATGTCATCTGCGAACCTTGAAGTTTTTATTTCTTCTCCATGGATTTTAATACCTACTCCGAATTTTTCTTTTGTTTCCTTTACTGCTTGCTCAATATACAGATTGAACAACATCGGGAAGAGGCTACTGCTTCCCTTTCATGTCCCTCGACTCTTATAACTGCCATATGGTTTGTGTACAAATTGTGAATAGCCTTTCGCTCCCTGTATCTTACCCCTGCCACCTTCAGAATTTCCAAACTATCATGAGTAAAACTTACAAAAGTACATATACTTGATAAAACGACCTCTCTCACACACACATTATGTTGCCTACGTACCATAACACTTTGGGTACGTATAACACAGGGCTCCAGTGGCTCCTCCATTTCTTGTTTAAAGATTATCAACCAAGAGAGCAGAACACGCACCGAAAACCTGTGTTGTATGTATGAGGCGCATTCGGAAAGTAAGGTCCGATTAGGTTCGAATTGGAAACCACTGTGAAAATCCGATGTAACTTTGCACAGATGAGCTGGGCCGTGTCTTTAGTGTACCTGTCGATCACTTCAAGTCGCTCTTTTCAGTTCATATCGCAAAGTGATCACGTAGAAATGTCTAAAACAACAGTGTTTCCCACCAAGTATGTGGATCTGGTGAGATTTCGCGTCAAGCTATGCAGCCCACACAACATAAACGTCATGCGTTTCTTCCTTCAAGTCAATTATCAACCACATTCTGCAGGGGCAATAAAGTCGCTCCTACAGCGTTTTCGATGGGAAGTGTTTGATCACCCACAATTCAGCCCTTAATTGGCTCCCTCCATTATTCATCTCAGCTCACATGAGCCGTTGGCTACGAAGACAACAGTTTGGCTCAAACAACGTAAGGCAGACCAGCGTAGAGAACTGGTGGAAAACACAGGTGGTTGCTTTTTGTGACGAAGGTACTGGTAGGTTTGTACAACGCCACGACAAATGTCTAAGCCAGAGCGGCGACTGTTTAGAGAGGTAGCTGGAAGGTGTGACTAACTGTTGCGAATAAAAATTTTTGATTTTCACTTTGGTATTCATTTCGCAACCGATCGGACCTTAGTTTCCGAACAGCCCTGTATATCGAAATTTTGCACAAGATAAGTTTTAGAAAGTGTCTACCTGTCTGATTCTCATATTGGTAACAACTTTACCTTCTTGTTTGTTTGCACTAGTTTCATTAAACGTTCCGTTAATCATTGTATACCATTGAACTATTATGTTTCTTCGTTTCAGCTAGATAATATGTATTACATTTCTATACTGTACAGGTTATTAATTCTTCTCCTTAGAATGATCTGGCTCTATTCCTATACTCGTCTAAAACACTGCAGTCCTATTGACACATTAGTTTCCCACAGATGGCCAGCCGCTGTGGCCGAGCGGTTCTAGGTGTTTCAGCCCGGAACAGAGGTGTTGCTACGGTCACAGGTTCGAATCCTGCTCGGGCATGGATGTGTATGATGTCCTTAGGTTAGTTAGGTTTAAGTAGTTCTGAGTCTAGGGGACTGACGACTTCAGATGTTACGTCCCATAGTGCTCAGAGCCATTATAACCATTTATTCTCCACATATGTTCTGTATCTTCTGCACCGGAGGAGCGATCTCACTCACATAGATTCGGTAGTGGGGTGTAGTTCTAAATGGCAAGGTGCTCTCGACCTCCACATTGAACGTTTTCCGTAGGGCACTCATCAGATGGTGGATTCTGCGAACCGAATACAGTTTACTCAGTATATTTCCCTAATTGACCAGCAAGTTCACAAATGTACGTGTGTGTAGTGTGTCCGCTGTCCGCAATATCTTACGTGTAGACCAGTGTTAACGCGGCGTGGTTACGCCTCTCAGACAGCAACAAAAAGCCAACTGAAATACTGTGCGGGGCGGCGGAGTACTTTTTTACCTGTCCCTAAACGAATTCCGATGTCGTACTGTGTCTGTCTCTCTAAGCTTTAATATCCTGGGCCTGGCATCCAGCTCGCTTTGTACGAGCAAATTGGCAATAAGGTGAACTGCGCGACATCCATTTACACGTGACAACACAAATGAAAGAATGTTCGTGGTGAACAATTCTCATTCTTTGTTCTTTTTTCCTCGATACCTGCGCGTCAGATTCGTAGAATTTCTTTCATTTAGGTTTTCGGTAACGTATATCAGGAATTAATTGGTTTTTTCCTTAAACAAAGTAAACCTAAAAGTATTTATTTTCTTTCATTAAAATCGTTATTAAGAAGGTACATTCTGCTAGACCAATTTTATACAAATGGTGCGAATTAAGAGCGATTATTTCGCCAAATGTCAGTATGTTCATGATACTGATGCTTAATTATATTTCGGGGGAACTGAGAATCTCAGGATGACAGCTAGTTACTGTCCATACTGGCTATGAAATAAAATACAGTAATGGAAAAACGTCGCTTCACCAGGAAGGAGTTGAGAGGCATAAGCGGAATTTGGTAGGCTTGTTTCAGCATCTGAAAGAGGATGTCTATTCAAAATTCGTGCAGTCGCATACGAGTGCCACTACGAAGATGCAAATCACGTCTGCTTTAAATACACGCCGTAGCGCTTGGGAGCGTTAGTTAATTTTGAGATTGGACGTGGCGATTTGATGTTAGTCAAGAATGCCTTTAAGGCGACACTGATGCCATTATCATCACCGCACTGAGCTTGAACATGGTCGTCTAATGGGGCAAGCTGGATGTTCCTTCTGCTGTACTGCAGAAAGACTTGGCTGGAATGCAGTCACTGCACATGAGTGTTGGCAGCGCTTTTCACGAGAGTGTAGGGCCACAAGAAGAGCGGGTCACGTGGCACTTCCAAAAGAGAAGACAATCGTGTTTGGAATATGCCTTGGCCTCTCGTACTGCACCTGCAGCGGCATTTTCAACAACAGTTGGCACTACTCTGACACAACGAACTGTTACAAACGGGTTACTTCAAAGACACCTCAGAGCCACACCCTTTGTAGAGTGCATTTCACTAGCCCCAAACCACCCCAATTTGCGACTTCAGGGGTGTCAAGTGAGAACTAACTGGTGGGCAAGGTGGAATTATGTGTTGGTTAGATGGAGGCTATCTGAAGCCCTGCAACCGACCTCTCTGCTTGCTGGACAGACTGGCTCTACACCTGTAGTTATGGTCGGGAGTGCGATTTTGTATGACACCAGGGGCACTCGTGGGTATCACACACACCCTGACTGCAAATTTCTACGTCAATCTGGTCATTAGACCTGTTGTGCTGCCATTCATGAACAGCGTTCCATTCCAACAGGATAACGCTCGTCTACAAACCGCTGTTGTAACCCATCGTTCTTTACAGGGTGTCGAAATGTTGCCTTGGCCTGCTCTGTTACGAGATCTGTCTCCAATCGAGCACACAGACGACAAATCCACCGTCACCCACAATCTGTATTAACCGTCCCTGTACTGACCGACCAAGTGCGACATCCATGGAACTCCGTCCCACAAACTGACATCCGGCCCCTGCTCAATACAATGCCTGCAGTCTCACATGTTTACTTTCAACATTCTGGTGATTATACCTGTCATTAATGTAGTACATTTCACACTGCAATGGATTATCGCATGCTTACACTAACCTGTGTTCTTGCCATATTAATGACACAAATATCTTACCTAGACAAATGTATTCGCGAAATTTCGTTATTATATATTAATCATTTTCGGTTTTGCCATTTTTCCGAATGGTGTCTTGAGTTAGAAATTTTTTGTAATTAAATGTTTCTATGATTTTCTTTGAATAAATCAAAGTATTGTTAGAAAATTAGCTCGTAAAGTACTGCAGTGTTCTGAGCCTAGCACTTTTGTTTGCGACGCAAATTACATAACAATTCTTAGCCGCATTTACTTTAACAATCAGGAATTGAACCTGCGTATAATAATGGTGACTGCGTTGCGTAAATGTTGTTATAATAAATAAGAATGGAAAAATAAACAATCTCGTGATGATAAGCGTCCGTAACTACGTCTACGTAAGGTTCCTATTTTCGCACCACTTAATTAACTATACCACTGTAAATGACTGTCATTGTAAATATTTCTCACTATAATGGTTTAACAGTGCATAGTCCCACACCTTTCCTTTACAACATGACTTGACATTACGTCTTCGTTAGTTAGTCGCCAGGCCAGATGAAAAATGAGTCATTTATTGTAAACCTGCTTGCTTCGATATAGATAAAATCTAATCCAGGCCCGAGAGCACCTGTGAAATAGAAATTCTATACTACTTTAACGAGCAGTTGCGCGACTGTAAAGAAAAGTTTCAAAATTTAAATTTGCCCCCTAGTGGCGGCTGTATTGTAACTCCTGCGATGCTACATCGTCTCGACGGCCAGTTTGCTACAAGTGCTGTAAATACTTCGTTATTTCACACAGGGCGATTACAACCACGAAAAGAAAGCATTAAATAACAGTTTAAGATAAATCTCTGTTTCACAATTAATAACACGTTATACAGTCAAACAGAACTGGAAGATGCAGAGCAATCTTTTAAAACGACAGAGTCAGAGAAAGAGCGCCAGAGAGAGAATGTCAAGGAGAGAGTAATCCTATCACAATGGCACTTATGTAAACACTAGATTGTAAGAGCCACAGATATAAATATACTGTTTCGTAGCACATTGTATCAAGTCTCTATTGTCATCGTTTGTCTCAAAGTAACATTTAGTGGATTTAACGATCTTATATTCCATGTCCAATGATTTTCCTTTTCGCTAGTTATTACATTACACAGATTTGATTTTATTAAAGTCACCCATTTTATTAATCCAAAACAAATACTGTACAACATGTTCATGAGAAATACATATGAGGACGCTACACCCTTCGACGTATTTCCCATCAAGCGATCTTCGCTTCTGATACTATAGATTCTCTAATCGTACTTCTTAATTTTGAAAAGTACCCTGTCTCAATGTCACCATGTTACTGAAACTCCGAAAGTACAATTGGTATCTTTCTTCAGCTCCATGTTAGTTCTACCTGCACATGATAACCAAAACGTCGCTTTTTCCTAGTCGTAGCTTTGCTCCTTAACTGCGTATCAATCTACGTATCTTAATTTGTGTAATTATAGTCCATTATTCACTTCATATACTATATGTACCTCACAAAGCGATTACAGCAGATCACACGTATTAAGCATTTTTGGGCGTCACTTGCCTGAATACTGAGCAGATAGTGAGGAGGTTGATGAAGCGTATTCCGAGTATGGTACCGTGCCATGATGTCGAAAAGCATTACTGAAGGAAACAACTTTTTAGAGGCCATGCCTACAGTGGCATTCTTCTGGGTCTGGGTCAGTAGACTAGGAAAACGTTGGTTTGTCTTTTACATTATGACGCGGTACCATACTCAAACAACGTTTATGGCTACTGACTGTGGCAGTTTTTTTTCCCTTTTATTTTTCTTTTTTTTTTACAAAAACAGTCCTCCTAGACAGATTAACCCCTCTGTTAAAAGAGACCTATCCAGAAGATAATTACGTTGTCAGTCAGCTGGTTAATAATGAAATTATGTCTTCTTATCACCCTAGCACGCTGACTGCTTAATGTAATTCGTGAGCAGCTTAATACATTGATCTGGACGTGAGTGAAACCATTTAAAGTTTGTGCTTGAATTTTCTTACTGTACGTAACTATCGCCTTCCAAGTCATACTACTGAAAAGTGATAAACGTACACTGCAGTAAGTTTACTATAATCCTTTTTTTTAGTCAAACGCAGAGATACCAAAAACGTAATATTTACATTGCGAATGTCAATGAACATGTATTCGAATCTAATAATACGACGGAGGGTGCCGAACAGAAATGAGAGGAAGCTAATAAACAAACATTGACCGTACACATTCGAATCGTAACAGCGAGGTCCCGATCTACCAGGTAATAACTCGCATGAGAGCGAGAGTAAATTTGTTGGAGGAAGAATATCTCCATTAACGCTGTTTTAATGGAACTTCATAAAACATTTATGGGGGTAGAGCAATTATAGCCGTGCGGCGTAACTTCTGGTGGATCATATTTTGAGTGTGGTACATAAACTGAACATCATGTGCTTTAGATGGATATCTGAAGCTATAAAACAACACATTAAACGTTAGTAACGCTCCAGAAGTATTTTTATTCCTCGTGGTTTTCCTCTCTTGTAGTTACCTTGGTAATGTAGGTGACGAATCAGTCTGTTTTTCGTCTACACCCTTCCCAAGAATATATGAATCCATTGTGTAACAACGGCAGAGACCACCAATTTCAGTATTCATTTATATCATAATATTTAATTTCACTGCAGCTGCAGTTACCGATATGCGCGTGTGGTGTTACGTTTTGAAGTGCGCATAAAAATATGATATGGTTGATATATTGATTCCAGTAGAAAAATCCGTATCGTTTATACTTGTCAGTAATTCCATGAGAGTGTTTGGGAGAAGAACCACAATTGCAGGTGTTATCTTTTTCGTGTTCAATCTCTTTCGTTTTTTAAATTGTACGAAAGAAAACTTTAGCTTGAGTGCAAGAACTGTGCTTCTAGGATTTTCGTTTAACGGCTATTTCATAGGCAGGAAACACAATTGTTGTCGAATATTATTATTACCGCAAAAACGAAATAAGGGCTTTGAAAGATACTGACTGAGATCTTCTCAGATACATGAGAAGTAAATCATACATCATGTCTATGGAATGTTACGATATGAGGGTATAGTATTATGTATGACGACTGTACGTACACTACTGGCCATTCAAATTGCTATATCACCAGGTTGACGTGCTGCAGATACGAAATTTAACCGACAGGAAGAAGATGCTGTGATATGCAAATGATTAGCTTTTCAGAGCATTCACACAAGGTTGGCGCCGGTGGCGACACCTACAACCTGGTGACATGAGGAAAGTTTCCAACCGATTTCTCATACACAAACAGCAGTTGACCGGCGTTGCCTGGTGAAACGTTGTTATGATGCCTCGTATAAGGAGGAGAAATGCCTGCCATCACATTTCCGACTTCGATAAAGGTCGGACTGTAGCCTATCGCGATTGTGGTTTATTGTATCGCGACATTGCTGCTCGCGTAGGTTGAGATCCAATGACTGTTAGCAGAATATGGAATCGGTGGTTTCAGGAGGGTAATACGGAACGCCGTGCTGGATCCCAACGGCCTCGTATCACTAGCAGTCGAGACGACAGGCATCTTATCCGCATGCCTGTAACAGATCGTGCAACCACGTCTCGATCCATGAGTCAACAGATGGGGACGTTTACAAGACAACAACCACCTGCACGAACAGTTCGACGATGTTTGCAGCAGCATGGACTATCAGCTCAGAGACCATGGCTGCGGTTACCCTTGACGCTGCATCACAGACAGGAGTGCCTGCGATGGTGTACTCAACGACGAACTTGGGTGCACGAATGGCAAAACGTCATTTTTTCGGATGAATCCAGGTTCTGTTTACAGCATCATGATGATCGCATCCGTGTTTGGCGACGTCGCGGTTAAGGCACATTGGAAACCTGTATTCGTCATCACCATACTGGCGTATCTCCGGGTGTGGTGGTACGGGGTGCCATTGGTTACACGTCTCGGTCACCTCTTGTTCGCATTGAGGGCACTTTGAGCAGTGGACGCTACATTTCAGATGTGTTACGACCCGTGGCTCTACCCTTCATTCGATCCCTGCGAAAACCTACATTTCAGCAGGATAATGGACTACCGCATGTTGCAGGTCCTGTACGGGCCTTTCTGGATACAGAAAGTGTTCGACTGCTGCCCAGGCCAGCACATTTTCCAGATCTCTCACCAATTGAAAACGTCTGGTCACTGGTGGCCGAGCAACTGGCTCGTCACAATACGCCAGTCACTACTCTTGATGAACTGTGGTGTCGTGTTGAAGCTGCATGGGCAGCTGTACCTGTACACGCCATCCAAGCTCTGTTTGACTCAATGCCCAGGCGTATCAAGACCGTTATTACGCCCAGCTGTGGTTGTTCTAGGTACTGACTTCTCAGGATCTATGCACCCAAATTTCGTGAAAATGTAATCGCATGTCTGTTCTAGTATAATATATTTGTCCAATGAATACCCGTTTATCATCTGCATTTCTTCTTGGTGTAGCAATTTTAATGGCCAGTAGTGTAGTTATTCCTTCTTATTGCGGTATAGCTGAGTTGCTCATTCATTTTTTGTGTACTGTTGCTTGTTGAACACCTATGGAATGACAGAAATGATATTGTCCCCACCAATGGAGCGCGAAATTAATCGAGAGGTGTTGACGCTGACAATATAAATCATCGATTTCACTCGTGTAGTTGAACACACCATGAGGTAAGGAATGATTCGCTTTAATAATTAAAGAATCCGAGGCAGATAACTAGAATTAAGAACGAGCTGAAACTGAAAGGATTAAAGAAGCTAAGGGGGCTCGTGAAAGTTTCCACGATAAAATTGGGTCGAAAGCGAGTGTGGCGCAACGACACTTTCTCCTCCCTTGAGCTGATTAGCATCCGAGAGAAACAAAGTCTCCAAGGGATTGCAGAACGTTTCTGTCGCAGCTCAGGAGTCTCGTGGTCTTCGCTAGCAGCGTTAAAGAAAATTTTAAACTGGTGACTGGATAACAGATGCGTTGACTCTGAGTAGATCCACAATTTTAAGAATTTAGTAATGATTAATATACCTATATATCTACATACGTAAGCAGGTAAGTATACTCAGTAAAGGATTTTAAAGCCTAAGGTGAGCACATGAGACTATTGAGCTGCCCAAGATACCGGCACAATGTGATGGGTGAGGTACGCGGAAATCATTGTAACGAATGAAAATATTGGCTGTATTAAAAAGATGCGTTAAACGTAGCAGCACACCGAGTTCTGTATGTATATGGGTCGTAGTGCTATGAAAGGAAGATTAGTGGACTTATAAGGTGTGGAATGAGAAGGCTCTCCGAAAGATCGCCCAGGAAAAGTTGTAAGTAGGCTGTTTAGGTTTTCTTATTGGTAACGCCACCTCTGTATGGAAATCACTGGCTGTGCTGTGTGCAGTCTGTGGCTGCTTTGCATTGTTGTAATACTCGCCTTTGTAGTGTTGGGCAGCTGGCTGTGAACAGCGCGTAGCGTTGCGCAGTTGGAGGTGAGCCGCCAGCAGTGATGGATGTGGGGAGAGAGATGGCGGAGTTTTGTAATTTGTCATGAACTGCTATATATATTATGACTGTCAAGATAAATACATTGTTTATTCTCTATTAATATCTTTCATTTGCTAGCTGTCCCTATCAGTAGTTAGTGCCTTCCGTAGATTGAATCTTTTATTTAGCTGGCAGTAGTGGCGCTCGCTGTATTGCAGTGGTTCGAGTAATGAAGATTTTTGTGAGGTAAGTGATTTCTGAAAGGTATAGTTTAATGTTAGTCAGGGCCATTTTTTTGTAGGGATTTTTGAAAGTCAGATTGCGTTGCGCTAAAAAATATTGTATGTCAGTTTAAGGACAGTCGTGTATAATTGTTCTAAGGGGACGTTTCATATGTCGACCCTTAGCCGAGGATACTTCACTGGAATCTTCTGATTTTTTTCTTGTAGTTTGTGTAATTAGTGTAGCTATTGTTTATTGCTAGCGCGTAATTGTAGAGAGAATCTCTTTTATAGTTGCAGCCTTTCATTGTTGTACAGTAAAATCGTTGTGGCATGCATGTAGATTTGCACCAAGTATTTCGCTGCTGCGCTTGCAATTAACGAGATATTATTTTCAGTGCTATGTTAATGTGTTCTCTTATTTTTGCTCTTCAAATTGTGCTTTTCTGTGTTATCGTGTGAAGTATTGTGACAATAATGGCGTGTGAAAAACGTAACACTAGGCTCCAAAGTAAACTGAGAAATAATAGTGACGACGAGTGTAGCTTACCAGCACCGCTGTGTAATGAATTAACAGACATTCAAAGTAGTAATTTGGTAACTGTGCATAGGGAAATGGGGCGGGCTGCAAACAATGGCGTATACAGTGATACAGGTAGTGAACAGGGAAGCATTATCGATCGATCGCTCGGCAACAGCTCGCCTCAGGAATCCGAAATGACAGGACACAATTTTGCAAATAATGTAGATTCAGGTTTTGCGTCCTCACCGTTTTCTCAAATGAGTCAAGACACATTTTCCGCTTGTCAAAATGTGAATGTTGCTGGTGCAACTTCACTGCCGAAAAGCACTGAGGAACATGTTTCAGACACCAGTGCATTGTTATTACAGTTAATGCAACAAATGGGACAAGGCTACAAAAATTAGAAACAATGGAACAAAATCTTCAAAAGTGAGACACAATGAAACAAAATCTTCAAAAGTTAGACACACTGGACCAAAATCAGAGACAAACACAGCAACAGCTTCAAAAGTTAGACTCATTGGAACAAACTCTTGAACAAACGCGTGAAGATTTAACTACTGAGTTACATAACATTGAATCGAAATGTCAAAAAGTCTGTATTGACGTAAAAACTCAAATTTGTGAGCATTTTCAATCTATTTTTTCGCGGCATGAATATGCATTACAGAATCACGAAGCAGCCATAAAAGAACTGCAAATTATTGTTCATGAAAATCATGAGACCTTGCAAGCTAAAATTGACTCAGTTGCGTCTACCGATTCGGTTACGCAACTTGCATAAACTCAGGAAAACTTAAAGGACACAGTAGAATGACACATGGAGGAAATTAGTACTTTATCAGAGAAAGTAGTTGAACTTTCGGATCAGCTAAATAATTTATCTACAAAGGTAGATGATAATCTGAATGACACAAAACCGGTAGCCTTCACTGACACAGAAGAGTATGAACAATTTAGAAAATTCAAACAGAATCAAAATCAAATCAATACACAGTACAAAAGAGAAATCCGGGAAGTACAAGATTAGCTGACACAGGTAATACAAGCATTACGTATTTCAGAAGATACTCGCGCCCCAATACGGGAAGAGGGACACAGAAATACGGAACAGCCACAAAATAATAACACAGGGCATTTCGGAAGTTATGAAAGAAATTGGCAATGTGCACCGAATTTTGATATGGAACGGCCGACACGACCTAACAATGACCGATATGCGACTCGCCGACATGATGATTTTGACTATAAGCTGTTCATTACTACACGTAAATTCAAAACATTTAAGAATTCTGGCAACGACATTCATCCACAAGCATGGCTCCATCAATTCTCTCATTGTTTTCCTCCCAACTGGTCGTTGGAACACAGATTAGAATTTATGTGTGGCTACTTAGAGAATGAACCAGCTGTAAGAATGCGATCGGTCATTCACGATTGCCACAGTGAAGGAGAATTTTATCATGCCTTCCTCTCAGCATATTGGTCTCAAGCTACACAAGACCAAGTAAAACATAGCATCATAATGATGAAACATTTCGAACAATCTGAATTCTCCAGTCTTGTGAAATATTTTGAAGACATGTTGCACAAGAATCAGTACCTGTCAAACCCATACAGCCCCTCCGAACTCATCCGCATTTGCTTAATCAAATTACCTGAACATTTACGACATATTATTTTAGCAGGACGTTGCAAAGAAGACATTGAGGCTTTTCAGGGACTGTTACAGGAACTAGAAATTGACACAGACAGTCGCCGGATGCGAAAACAGGAAAACAATCACTACAGGTCACATCCATCACAATTCCGTGACGACAGAAACAATAACTGGACACAACAAGTCTATTCTTACAATGCAAATCGTGACCAAAACAGACACCACCCATATGACAACCACTGGCAGAGTAATACTAGTTACAGAGAAAGATCGCATTTCTGTAGTAATGAATATGACAGAGATTATCATAGAAACAGACAATATGGGAACAAAAACAATTATGATCAAGGGAGACAGAATAACTTCAGACGCAACAGTTCAGTGCGCAGTTACGATTCCGGGAGAAATTCTCCACCACATGACCGACAGACAAGAAACTACAGGAACTACCGACATGACGACAGACGATATAATCATAACGACAGACCTGAATTTCAGCAGAACTGGCGGGATTTAAACAGGGCCGGGCCCTCTGGGCAAGATGAATTTGTAGAAGTTAGGTCTCCAAATCCCAATAACGACACGCGCCAACAAAGGAACAGACAATGACTCGCTTCACAGGCAGCCGCGTGCGCCGGCTGGCTCAGAGAAAAATAACATAGACGCTAACCTTGAGAAAAATTTTAGCATTCCTTACTGACGTATAAAACATGACAATTGCTTTGCAGTTGAAAGTCTGATTACTAGGAAGAGTAAAGGTTTACACCACATTTCACATGTAAAACCATTTATTGAAAGATAATCTGCTTTTTAACTTTGTCTTTGCCATATAACTTTTCACTTTACATTACTAATATGCTTTGTCAGACTTAGAATCTGTTAATATGCAACAATGTTTGAAGTTAAATATCCAGTCAAGAACCAAGAGAACTTATTTAAACAGAAATTATGAATGCATTGTTATAGTGAACTGACGACACAGCGTTATTGTGTGTGTACATTCTTGCTTGTTAGTGGCACGATTACGTAATGACCATAAGGCTCACATACTTAAAACATATACTGGTACTGCTAATGAGATTTTAATGCAACATTTTGGTTTACTTGAAAATATATTCTGGATTTAAAGTACTTTCAGTGAGATACCAGATGAAACAGTGGTTAGTTTATGTGACAGCTACACGATTTTATCACGACACTACTAATGAGTGACAATTTACAATGTTGCTTTTGCAGTGTTTCTGTTTTATATCTGCACAGTTTTCTATTTTATTCTGGAAAGTGAAACATGTTTTAGTAGTAACTTTTGTGGTATAGCTACAATGAGACTGCCTTTTCCATAGCACAACAATACGTTACAGCACAGTACTTTCTTCATCATGGCAATAAGCGTAATAACTAAGATATCTATACATAAAGCGTTTCACTTTTGTTTATCATGAGGTAAGTACATTGACTTCTGCAGAACTTAGCTTTCGGAGGACGATAAGTATGACACTTCCACAGAATTATCTTACAGCAAGACGCTCATTTAGCGCTACAGGACACGCATTTGAGTGATTAATTTTGTACTTAAAACATTTATTTTTAAAGATATTTGAAGTACAATGATACAAAGGTTTTCAGTGATACATTTCATTTCATTGCTGTAATCTGTAACACCTGAGGGTATAATTACATTAATCCTCAGGGGGGGTACACGCTTACTTTGTGTATCATGTGTTTGGCAAGCATAAGGAGCCCTAGCTAATATGGTATTTGCTTATACAACTCTACACACCGGTACCATATTTCTCTAACACACAAATTACATGACTATCTGATCATTTAACAGAGAAAGAAACTTTTTTTTTACTACATCAGTGACAGATGTTTATGTAATTACACAGTTGGATAACTTCACACTTATGAAATTGTATTTTGTCTGTACTTTGTGAAATGCTCATATTTTTCCGGAACCATTGTGATACTATGAGAGCTTTGAATGATGTATTTGGTATGGGATCATGATTTTTAAAGTACGTTTGAGGTAGATGACACTTTTGACATGAGCAGAGAATTTTTTTAGGTTTTGAAATTATTGAAGGAAGCTACGACGATTTTGAGATTTGGCTGAGGTTTATGATGTTATGATAACGATGTGCATTACGCTGTTGCGGTATGTTTATGATCAATAAGCTGATGCTATATGAGGAATTTGATTATGCTATGTATTTATTATGATGAAATATTGAAGAAGTGTCAACGAATACATATATGTGTAATAAGGTAAGGAATAATGAGTAGTGGTTAGGGACTCTGACTTGTGAAAAAGGATGTTGGAAACCAAGAATGGTACTTTAAGAGCTATGAAATGTGTGTAAATGCGTGAATGTATCACAATGCCGGCGAAAATTTTTTGGACACTGTTATATTTACAGGATTTTGTTTCTACACATTTGTAACGTAAATTTTCGACCTGTGAAATTTTCATATGAGACTGTCACTGTAGCAGAAACTGGTGTCGTAAATATTTCGGTAAGAAAGTTAAGTGACCACCTGCACGTAATGCGTCGTGGGCAACCAACTGGGCGACAGTCGCCTGGAAAAAAAGCCATTAGCGTGTGCCTTCCAGAGGCACAGGTGAAAAAAAAAGGGAGGCCATTAACCTCGCTATTGACATTCCTTTGTAGAAAGCATCGCAAATACGACATGCTCGAACTTGAAAACATATGATTACACTGTGGAGCTCTTAATTTATGATATTTACTAAAATGCCTAATGAAATGATGAGAAACATTTTACATCCATTGTCTTTCTCGTTGAGAGATTGCTCATTTTGTTTAATATCTAGTTTCTTGCTGCACTGCTGCATTGGTTATTATAAAATTTATAGATGTACTAACATAAATATTTTCTGTCTACAGATCGAGAAAATAATAATTTTTTTCAAAAAAAATGAGGGAGCACAGAAAGACATTTACCTTCACAGGAACTGCATTCATAATTTTCTTTTCAAGTACTTGGTAACTTTTTTGGTAGAATAACTTCTTGTGGCACCACTTTAATTACATAGACACTAAGATGTGAATATACATTTCCTTTGTCCGCATTGTTGTCTTTAATGTACTATTTTTTCTGCTTGAGCTTTGTCATGTTTAGATATAATTTATTACCTTTGCTTCTGCTGCTGGTTGCCAGGCGTAGTGCTACTGAATTTTAATTTGTGTTACTCTGCTAAGCCAGATTTATTTATCTTGTTTACTGCGCATTGCCTCATATTAGTTGTAATGTTGAATTGCTTGTTAATTTAGATTTACTGTAGCTTGCTTTGCAAATTTCCATTTTTTTTCATTGCTGTTTGTGTTAATTGTTTCGTGCTGCTGCATTGCCTCGCCCCTTAGTTTAACATCTGAGCTCAGTAGATTTAAGTTAGCTTAAGAGGGAGTAGACTATATAAGAGAATGAGTTGCAATGAATTGGAAGAAATGCATTGAGAATCTATAAGAAACAGATTTGGCAAAAATGAGTATTGTGCACTAAGAAATAATTATTTTGCAAGAAATATAAATAGAATACAGAAAGCCGATATAGATAGGACTTTTTGGGAATAATGATGTATGAAGGGAGATCTCCAAGAAGTAGAGAAAGTTTTGTTTGCAAAATACTGCAGTAAAACAAACCCTGTCCTCTCCTTTTGTATTATTATGCTATGTGTTTGTGTACCCTTGTGTATTTGTGTACTTCCTGTCTTTATGTGTCTTTCTGATAAGACTTATGTTGTAGAACTTTTCTAGTACTAAGCTACATTCACTATGATGAGGAATAGTGTTATCCTCAAATATAATTTGCATTAATAATATGTTATTTTCTTTGTAAAGATGTTTAGACATTATTTATTCTGTTTTGTTTTAATGCTCATGTGTGAAATTGATGTTTCGAAAGTTATTCAGATCTTTTATGTATGTACTCATGTCATAATTCCTGTAACACTGATGTATATGTTATTTAGATTCTTTTGTAAAGCTCATATTACTACAAATGTTATCTGTACTATTATGTTCTTTAATGATGTATTTTGTACCTTTGTAATTGTATTTTCATGTTGTAAATTTATAATTGTATAGACACCAGTTCTTCAAATTAAGTTACATTTCACTGCACACGTTTCTGTTGGTCATAGTATATGGACAATATGTGAGAAGTAGGGACTGATAGTGTTTGCACGAGTGTTAATAATTCAGCAAGGGACCGGATAACAGCATTGCTGGTTCTAAGGACAATTCCAGAAACTTTGTGAGTGCACAAGTGGTGGTTTATGGACTTGCTATATTGTCCGCAAGACTCTTCGATGGTGATTGTGCACCTGCACATTTGCAACAGATGGCTGCTGGCCGTCTCTACAAGGACTACAGTGGGTCTGCATCTTTGATGACCCACCAGTACCATTATTTCTACAAGGACTACAGTGGGTCTACACTTTTGCTGACTCACCAGTACCATTATTTCTACAAGGGCAGCAGTGGGTCTGCGCCTCTGCTGGCCCACCAATACCATACTCTCTACCAGGAGTACAGTGGGTCTGCTCTGTGATGACCTACCTACCAAAATTCTTCAAAACGTCGAATGACTCTGCTGTGGGTTTGCTCTGTTGTGGCCAATTACCTGTCAGCATGTCAAGAGTCAGCACTGTCTTTCCGTTGGAAGGACAACACTACTTCTTCAAGACTGCATGGAAATCCACTGCTTCCGTGTGCATTGTCTTTTACTGCTCAGACTTTGAGAAAAGAAACGGCAGTTTCACTGTGATGAATGATCAGGACTGACCTTATGGACTGTGAGAAAATTTTAGCTTTTGACCAACATTGTATTAATAAGTGTGTGCATTTGATATTTTTCTTACTGTAATTATGAAAAATTTTTTCAAATCTGTATTGGCCAGTGCCCAAAACAATTTGTAAATTTTTTTGTGGGGAGCATGGGGGCTATGTAAGTAGGCTGTTTAGGTTTTCTTATTGGTAACGCCACCACTGTATGAAAATCACTGGCTGTGCTGTGTGCAGTCTGTGGCTGCTTTGCATTGTTGTAATACTCGCCATTCTAGTGTTAGGCAGCTGGCTGTGAACAGCGCGTAGCGTTGCGCAGTTGGAGGTGAGCCGCCAGCAGTGATGGATGTGGGGAGAGAGATGGCGGAGTTTTGTAATTTGTCATGAACTGCTATATATATTATGACTATCAAGGTAAATACATTGTTTGTTCTCTATTAATATCTTTCATTTGCTAACTATCCCTATCAGTAGTCAGTGCCTTCCGTAGTTTGAATCTTTTATTTAGCTGGCTGTAGTGGCGCTCGCTGTACTGCAGTAGCTCGAGTAATGAAGATTTTTGTGAGGTAAGTGATTTCTGAAAGGTATAGTTTAATGTTAGTCAGGGCCATTTTTTTTGTAGGGATTTTTGAAAGTCAGATAGCTTTGCACTAAAAAATATTGTATGTCAGTTTAAGCACAGTCTTGTATAATTGTAAAAAGGGGACGTTTCAAAGTCCATGACAAATTGGCTACGAACTGAAGGTTAAAACAGAAGAAATTGCAAAAAGGTGGGAATTTAAGGATGTGGTACCCCGATAAACTGAAAGAAACCGATGTTATTGAGAGTTTCAGAGGGAGCATTACGGAACGATTGACAAGAACAGGAGAAACGAATACAACAGAAGAAGAATGGGTGGTTTTGAGAGATAAAATAGTGAAGGCAGCAGAGAATCAAGTAGGTAATAAGACGAGACGTAGTAGCAATCCGTGGGTGACACAAGAGATGCTAAATTTAGCTGATGAAAGGAGAAAATATAAAATGCAGTAAATG
Organism: Schistocerca serialis cubense; assembly: GCF_023864345.2. Lineage (NCBI taxonomy): Eukaryota > Metazoa > Arthropoda > Insecta > Orthoptera > Acrididae > Schistocerca > Schistocerca serialis. The sequence continues at coordinate 1,116,007,167 of NC_064639.1, read as the reverse complement.
AAGGAAGAGAAATAGAATAAGACGTCTAAAAAATGATACTAACAGGAAGTGCAAAACGGCAAAGCTGATATGGCTAGAGGACAAATCTAAGGATTCAGAAGCATATATCACTACGGGATAGATGGATGCAACGCACAGGAAAATTAAAGAGACCTTAGGAGAAAAGAGTACCACCTGCACGAATATCAAGAGATCAGACGGAAAACAAGTCCTAAGCAAAGAAGGGAAAGCTGTAAGGTGGAAGGAGTACATAGAGGGTCAGTACAAGGGGTATGTACTTGAGAGCAATATTAAAGAAATGGAAAAGGACGTAGATGAGGATGAGATAGGAGATAAGATTCTGTGTAAAGATCTTGGCAGATCATTGAAAGATCTAAGTCGAAACAAGGCCCCAGGAGTAGACAATATTCCGTTAAATATTGATAGCCTTGGCAGAGCCAGGCATGATAAAACTTTTCTGTGTGGTGAACCACATGTACGAGACAGGCGAAATACCCTCAGACTTGAAAAAGGATATAATAATTACAATAACAAAGAAAAAAGGTGCTGACAGATGTGAAAAATACGCAATCATCAATTTCATAAGTCACGGTGTAAAGTACTAATACGAATTCTTTACAAAGCAATGGAGAAACTGCTAGAAGCCGACCTCAGGGGAAATGAGTTTCGATTCCGGACAAATGTAGGAACACGCGAGGCAATATTGATTCTACGAATGCTCACATTATATAGGTTAAGCAAAGGCAAACCTACGTTTATAGCACCTGTAGAATTACAGAAAGCTTTTGACAGTGTTAACTGGCACACTATCTTCTCATTCTGGGGGTAGAAGGAGCAAAATACAGGGAATACAGGAAATACTGTTGACAGGTTGTACAGGAACCAGAAGGCAGTAAGTGTCGAGGAGCATGAAAGGGAAATAGTGGTGGAGAAGGGAGTGAGATGGGGGTAGTAGCTGTTCTGTAGGAGAGACGCGCAATGAATTATAGACTTTTTGTCTACATCTCAGAGCACAACGTACTGAAACTTGGTTTAAAAATAATTAGGCAATATATTCATTTCTGAGTGAGTAACAGGAAAGCAATGATAAAACACTGCACAGACGAGGGTGTATAGCTAAACAATTTAGGACATAATGGAATTGGGAGAGTAGCATGGAGGTGATTTCAGTCCTATTTGAAAATTAGATACCCTTGCTACCGCAAATCACAGCAAGTGAGACAGCAAACAGCTGTGTTATCGTTACGAAGGGCAGCTTCGATGGCTGGGGCTGCGTTGCTCCGTCAGACCGACTCATATCGTCTGACAGCTTACAGCCAATGAAAACTACTCAATCACGCTTTCTCTCGTCACACACGGTAGACCTAACCAGTTTCCTTGAGTTTTGTTTCCCACCGTTGTTTTTATTTCAGTATTAAATTACCCATTTCGACCGTTACCGGCTATGATCAGAACGCCTTCGTTGATTCACTCTCAACACTGGTGAAATCACATTTTCTATGTTATTCTTGTGTCTGGCTGTTAGGGTGTCGAAGTTCTGTTGTGTAAGTATCCATGACTTCTGTGCCAGTTCAACCTTTCCGGAGGTAGCACCTACTTTTTGGGTAAGTGCAGTTTGTAATTTCGCAAAGGTTGGTGATTCCGATGGTTTAACTAGCTGAATGTCGAAGCGTCGGGTTTTCGGATTAGACACATATTTGATGAGCTGGAACAAACTGGACAATGACTGATCTATCGCAAGTACCCTTCTTCGTTGTCTTCAGTTCGTATGTTCTACTGTCCTTGGGACATACATTGAAACCTGTAACCAGCCCCCATATCACCATTTGGATTCCATAAGGGTAGTCGCCCCCCCCCCCCATGAACCATACACCTTGCCGTTGGTGGGGAGGCTTGCGTGCCTCAACGACACAGATAGCCGTACCGTAGGTGCAACCACAACGGAGGGGTATCTGTTGAGAGGTCAGACAAACGTATGGTTCCTGAAGAGTGGTAGCAGCCTTTTCAGTAGTTGCAGGGGCAACAGTCTGGATGATTGACTGATCTGGCTTTGTAACATTAACCAAAACGGCCTTGCTGTGCTGGTACTGCGAACCGCTGAAAGCAAGGGGAAACTAAAGCCGTAATTTTTCCCGAGGGCATGCAGCTTTACTGTATGGATAAATGATGATGGCGTCCTCTTGGGTAAAATATTCCAGAGGTAAAATAGTCCCCCATTCGTATATCTGGGCGGGGACTACTCAGGAGGACGCCGTAATCAGGAGAAAGAAAACTGGCATTCAACGGATCGGAGCGTGGAATGTCAGATCCCTTAATCGGGCAGGTAGATTAGAATATTTAAAAAGGGAAATGGATGGGTTAAAGTTAGATATAGTGGGAATTAGCGAAGTTCGGTGGCAGGAGGAACAGGTGAATACAGGTTATAAATACAAAATCAAATAGGGGTAATGCAGGAGTAGGGTTAATAATGAATAAAAAAATCGGAGTTCGGGTAGGCTACTACAAACAACATAGTGAACTCATTATTGTGGCCAAGATAGACACAAAGCCCACGCCTACAACAATAGTACAAGTCTATATGCCAACAAGCCCTGCAGATGACGAAGAAATTGAAGAAACGTATGATGAGATAGAAGATATTATTCAGGTAGTTAAGGGAGACGAAAATTTAATAGTCATGGGTGACTGGAATTCGATAGTAGGAAAAGACAGAGAAGGAAACGTGGTAGGTGAATACGGATTGGGGGTAAGAAATGAAAGAGGAAGCCGCCTGGTAGAATTTTGCACAGAGCACAACTTAATTATAGCTAACCCTTGGTTCAAGAATCATAAAAGGAGGTTGTATACATGGAAGAAGCCTGGAGATACTGACAGGTTTCAGATAGATTATATAATGGTAAGACAGAGATTTAGGAACCAGGTTTTAAATTGTAAGACATTTCCAAGGGCAGATGAGGACTCTGACCACAATCTATGGTTATGAACTGTAGATTAAAACTGAGGAAACTGCAAAACGGTGGGAATTTGAGGAGATGGGACCTGGATGAACTGAAAGAACCAGAGGTTGTAGAGAGTTTCAGGAAGAGCATAAAGGAACAATTGACAAGAATGGGGGAAACAAATACAGTAGAAGAAGAATGGGTAGCTTTGAAGGATGAAGTGGTGAAGGCAGCACAGGATCAAGTAGGTAAAAAGACGAGGGCTAGTAGAAATACTTGGGTGACAGAAGAAATACTGAATTTAATTGATGAAAGGAGAAAATATAAAAATGCAGTAAATGAAGCAGGCAAAAAGGAATACAAACGTCTCAAAAATAAGATCGACAGGAAGTGCAAAATGGCTAAGCAAGGACGGCTAGAGGACAAAAGTAAGGATGTAGAGGCTTATCTCACTAGGGGTAAGATAGATACTGCCTACATGATATTTAAAGAGACCTTTGAAGAAAAGAGAACCACTTGTATGAATATCAAGGGCTCAGATGGAAACCCAGTTCTAAGCAAAGAAGGGAAAGCAGAAAGGTGGAAGGAGTATATAGAGGGACCATACAAGGGCGACGTTCTTGAGGACAATATTATGGAAATGGAAGAGGATGTAGATGAAGACGAAATGGGAGATATGATACTGCGTGAAGATTTTGATAGAGCACTGAAAGACCTAAATCGAAACAAGGCTCCGGGAGTAGACAACATTCCATTAGAACTACTGATAGCTTTGGGAGAGCCAGTCCTGACAAAACTCTACCATCTGGAGGAAAAAATGCATGAGACAGGCGAAATTCTCTCAGACTTCTTGAAGAGTATAATAATTCCAATCCCAAAGAAAGCAGGTGTTGACAGATGTGAAAATTACAGAATTATCAATTTCATAAGTCACAGCTGTAAAATACTAACACGAATTCTTTACAGACGAATGGAAAAACTGGTAGAAGCCGACCTCGGGGAAGATCAGTTTGGATTCCGTAGAAATGTTGGAACACGTGAGGCAGTACTGACCCTACGACTTATCTTAGAAGAAAGATTAAGGAAAGGCAAACCTCCGTTTCTAGCATTTGTAGGCTTAGAGAAGCCTTTTGACAGTGTTGATTGGAATACTCTATTTCAAATTCTGAAGGTGTCAGGGATAAAATACAGGGAGCGAAAAGCTATTTACAATTTGTACAGAAACCAGATGGCAGTTATAAGAGTCGAGGGGCATGAAAGGGAAGCAGTAGTCGGGAAGGGAGTCAGAAAGGGTTGTAGCCTCTCCCCGATGCTATTCAATCTGTATATTGAGCAAGCAGTAAAGGAAACAAAAGAAAAATTCGGAGTAGGTATAAAAATCCATGGAGAAGAAATAAAAACCTTGAAATTCGCCGATGACATTGTAATTCTGTCAGAGACAGCAAAGGATTTGGACGAGCAGTTGAACGGAATGGACAGTGTCTTGAAAGGAGGGTATAAGATGAACATCAACAAAAACAAAACGAGTATAATGGAATGTAGTCGAATTAAGTCAGGTGATGCTGAGGGAATTGGATTAGGAAATGAGACACTTAAAGTAGTAAAGAAGTTTTGCTATTTGGGGAGCACAATAACTGATGATGGTCGAAGTAGAGAGGATATAAAATGTAGACTGGCAATGGCAAGGAAAGAGATTATGTATTTGTGAACACCGAGTCTAGATTTAAGTGTCAGGAAGTCGTTTCTGAAAGTATTTGTATGGAGTGTAGCCATGTATGGAAGTGGTACATGGACGATAAATAGTTTAGACAAGAAGAGAATAGAATCTTTCGAAATGTGGTGCTACAGAAGAATGCTGAAGATTAGATGGATAGATCACATAACTAATGAGGAGGTATTGAATAGAACTGGGGAGAAGAGGAGTTTGTGGCACAACTTGACTAGAAGAATGGATCGGTTGGTAGGGCATGTTCTGAGGCATCGAGAGATCACCAATTTAGAACTGGTGGGGAGCGTGGAGGGTAAAAATCGTAGAGGGAGACCAAGAGATGAATACACTAAACAGATTCAGAAGGATGTGGGCTGCGGTAGGTACTGGAAGATGAAGAAGCTTGCATCAAACCAGTCTCAGGACTGAAGACCACAACAACAATAAGGGATACGTTAGTGTTCCTGTGGAAATGGATTGCGCGAAATTAAATAATTCTTCTTATCTAAGTCATAATTAAGCGAACTAATACTTAATTTGTTATTGTATCCACTCAGTTCTCTCCCAGAGCAAACCAATGAACCCACTGTTCTACCGACGAGAGTATTTTTGTTCAGTATAACAGACCCTTACACTAAACGAACAAATGACCTTATCACATATTGTTAAAGCTGTCACATGCTCAGAAAGGAGTTCAACATGCAGCAACAAACCGTTTTGGTCATTCGGCCAATAATATAAAATGTCTGATAGACACCAAAGCAAATTCAAAATTTAACATAAAATCTTCTCTCCTGGATAAATCATTCTTTACCATGGACGAATTTCTGTTTAGAAACGGGTAACGTAAAAGAACAGTGGGCAGGACAAGAAAATAATTTGTTCCTCAGTGTTAACAACAATCACGTGTACATATCCTGTAGACTGGCTCGTTTGACATCATTTCAATCAAAGAATCGCGCAAATGATCTATGGAACTTATAACTAACAAACGAAATCTTCCGAAGTAACTGCTAGATCAGGGAAAACATCGTGAAGGAAACGAAAAACTGACGACATCGTGGGCAGCTTAATCTCAGCCGCAGCAAGTTGCGTCCCCCTTATACGCTGGAACAGTGTGTCCAGACTGCTTGCATTTTAAGCAAATCATTTTTGATTTTGCTAAATCTACCCTGCCGTTATGTGCTACGAGGGTTAAGTAAAAGGTGCTCAACGCCTGCAGAATAAAACCATACGGCTTAACTTACTAAACCGACAATTTTAAGATGCTGATTCAATGCGTAGAAGTACTTCACACAGTATGAGGTGTTAAGTGACCACCGCCTGTAAGGCACGTGTTCGTAATCGACTTAACCCGGACAAAGATCAGCTTCTCCAGTAGATAAAACGATAAGATCACTGACGATGGCGTTGATAGTGGCCTCAATAAGGTGGGGAAGAGAGTCCACATTATGTCATATATTGCCGAATGTAGTCGATGATTCAGATCGTTAGAGCTACAAATCCCGGGGTTGTTGACTGCTGCGGTTCACCCGCAGTTTCATATTCTCACATCGTTTTCTACGCTACTAATATCGGGTGAAATAGCGGGTCAAACTAGGCTGCCTCAAACGAGAAACATACTCTGGGAACAAAACTGTTGTCACCCACGAAGACGGGGATGTGTCTAACACGCGCGTCTTGACGTTGTAGAACATATACGCGCAGATGAACCCGTTACTCGACCGACGTTGCAGAGGACGCCATGCTCCATTTGGAAAGAGGCAGAATTACTGCTGGTCGAACCGCACCGCACGACTCCAGTTAGCTTCTGTACTATGTTGTTATACTCACTGAACACGCGCAAATGTCTGTGCTACAGTGAGAGGTGGTCTTTCGAGAGGTACTCAACTCCAAATATCCAATACAATGAGGTGACGTACGTCATGTGATAGAGAGATGCACTTATAAAGATGGCGGTACTATCACACACACAAGGTGCTGTATAAAAAGGCAGTGCATTGGGGGAACTGTTATTAGTACTCAGTGATCCTTGTCAAGAAGTGTCCGACGTGATTGAGGGCCACGATGAGAATTAAGAGACTTTCAACGTGGATCATTACTAGAGGTAGATGCCTGGGACGTTCCATTTCGAAAATCGCTAGAAAATTAAAAATTCCAAGATCTAGAGCATTACGAGTTTGCCGAGAATACCTAATCTCTGGCATTTACCTCTCACCAGAGACAACGCAATGGCCGATGGCCTCCACTTAATGACCGACAGCAATGGCGTTTACGTGCAGTTGTCATCGCGACCCGACAAGCAACATTGCATGAAGAAACCGCAGAAATCAATGTGGGACGTAATACGAACGTATCCATTGGGACACTGCGGCGAAATTCGCCGTTAATGGGCTATGGCAGCAGACTACCTACGCGAGTGCCTTCACTAACATTGCGACATCGCATATAGCGCCTCTGAGCTCGTGACCATATCGGTTGGTCCCTAGATGACTGGAAAACCTTGGCCTGGTCAGAAGAATCCCGATTTCAGTCGGTAAGAGTTGATGACAGACTTCGAGTGTGACACAGACCCCAAGAAGCTATGGTTAACAAGGCACTCTGCAAGTGGCTGTTGGCTCCATAATAGTGTGAGCTGTATATACGTGGGCTGCACTGGATTCTCTGCTCCAGCTGAACCGATTATTAAATCTAAATACTTATGTTCGGCTATTTGGAGACCATTTTCAGCCATTTACAGTCTTCATGTCCCCAAACAACGATGGAATTTTTATGGATGACAATATGCCGTGACAGTGGGCCACAGTTGCTCATGATTGGTTTGAAGATGATTTGGCCAGCCATATCGCCCGAAATGAATTCCATGGATCATTTGTGTGACATAATTAGGAGCTCAATAGAAAGTGTACGATGGTGCTGAACCACAGCTACAGAGTTTTATCTGAAAGTATACACCGCCATTTGAATGTATATTACTGAATTTTCCTTCCGTACAATCCAGACTTCCCCTTTTACGTCCTTATCGAGTACAATACATATTTAGCATTGTACTTCATAATAGCGTAGAAGCCAAAATCTAGATTGTACAGAAGAAAAACGCAATAATTTTGAGCTGTGCACGGCTCGTGTTCATCCCATTTATTGTTTGTCATCTTCTATTACGGTACTGCCGCATCGTTTTCTTATTCCATTTACTGGCGTCACTAACTTCCTGTCTTATTTGCCCGTGAGCGGCAGCAGCAGCGCGCATCGATAAGTGCACTGTCGTACCATCTCTGCAGCGACAGGTAGTATTTCTGGGTCGTCGTATGTCTGGCAGTCATTTCGGGATTGACCAGCAGTGCAGTCGGGACTCAGCAGCAGTGAAGTCGGGGATGGAGCGCCGGTGTGGCGCCGACAGCCAGTGCTCGCCGACCGCTGTCGACACACATGAACTGTCCGACGGATGGAGATTGGAGTGGGGTGACCCTTGCTTGGCCGTCTCATCGACCGACGTATATTTGATCCTTTCACCGTTTCCGGGCCTGGACAGTCGGTCGGTTGGCGTGGAGCAACGAGGAAGTCTCTATGGCGCGTTTCTGGCCGTCCACGCGCGGTCGGAGAGTGTGGCGCTGTTCCCATTGCTACGAGGTCCGTGGCTCACCGATCCCGGACACGAAAGTTGAGTCTTTAGTTAATCTACCTGCCAGCCCCAACTGTTCACATTGTGTCGTTTGAATTTCGTTGTAGGCTGTTGGCATTCCTGCGAGCAACAACGTGTGTTTTCAAGTCGGCGAAATTCTAGCCACCCTCCCGTGGAGTATAACTTAACCCTCTAACGGTAAGGTGAAGTTTCCTGACATAAACGGTAAGGTGGGGTTGGATCAGACCCCACCCTCCAAATATAGATTTTTCGGGGTAAAATAAAAAATGAATAATGGGAAAAAGTTTTATTATCAATTAAACACATATAATATTTGTTAAAGCAACAGGTTTTCTTATTTTTATAGTCAATAAGTAAGAATATAAAGTACTTTGGAAAAAAATAGGATCTCGATTACAAAAAAATACCTTAATAGAAATATTCTCTATAAAATTATTGAAAACATAGTAAAAATCAATAGATTCAGCCATCAACTAGGAACTTGAGTGCTTTAGAAATTCTAAAGATAAGAACTAAATGAGAAACATCTCTTACTTATTGTAGAAAATAATTATAGTGTCAGCAGTTTGGAAATATAAAGTTTTCAATAATAAATGTCTTTGTACACATAATTTAAAATAATAAATGTATAATGTCATCCAGGAAACGATCACATGCAGCCCTGAAAATACATATTTGGCACAATTTATCAATAGAACGATTTCACTTACTATAAAACGCATTCCCCTTCCTATCTTTTGATCTGTCACAAAAATCCCATCTTCTTTTCTTTAGTAGCTTTGCTTGGGTAGACTTGTCTAATTCGATTGGTTCTTTTTCTAAAAGTTTTCCAATAGACGAACGGAGCTCACGAGGAAGATGTGTGTTACTCAACCTCTTTTCCAGAAGAGGTTTTGTCAAAGAGAGCGCAAGATTTTTGAGAAATGTTATTCTCGCGTCATTTGAAAAGCTGTCCATTTTGCAATTGCTTTTATAAATGATAAAACTATTAATAGCAGCGATGTCTAAAGTAGCATAGAAGTACCGCATGGGCCATCTTCTCGATTTTCTTTTTGTGGTCTTGCTGTGACAAAGCATATCTAATACATCGACTGCTCCTGTAGTTAGATTGTAGAACTCCACATTTCAGGCTTATTTGATTTTTCATTTATCTCTCCAGAGAAGTGCATAGACGGTGTAAGTAAAACTGTTTTATTTTTCTTGGCGGTAAATGACACCAAAATTTTGTCGTCCTGATACATAAATGCTGAAGAGGCTACTGGAGCGGAAAGCAGCATTGATGGTGGTATTTGTGGTTTGTTCCTCCTCAGTGTACCTACAAATGGGAGTTTCTTTTGGCGGAGGGCGTCATTCACCTCCAGTGAGGAGAACCAATTGTCCGCTGTAATGTTTCTATTAGAACCCCTGATAGATTCCGTCAGGCGCAAAGCATACCGGACAGGTAAAGGCAAATCTCCAGATCTCCTCTTTATTCTGTTGTCCTTGCCAGTGTATGGAATGCCACGCAAAAAATAGAATGTCAACCCATACTTGTCAGGATTCGATGGGATATACGTTTTGAATGGACAGGCACCCCGAAAACTCAGTAGAGTTTCATCTACTGTGACATATTCAGATGGACTATAATCTTTTTCACTGTTTGATTCAAACATGTCCCACTCTTCTCTGAAAGCCGCAAATTTGTCGTTGATTTTTCTGGCCTCTTTGGTGCTCTTATCATCGAAGCGAAGGTTTTCTAGAAGAAATGGAAGCCTTTTCTTGCACATAGTGCAACGGAATACCGGAGGTCCATAGGTTGCTGAGGACATCTTGTAACAACAACGACGCTGTACTACTGTACATATAAGTAATTTTTTTCCATCTGATTTTTCGATTAACTAGAGTAATTGATGTTCTGCTTTCATTTCTTTTTTGTTTCATGCCATTGTGTTAAGAAAACTGTAAACAGTTTTCAATGAGAATATTAATGTTTATGTCAAATGTCAAGTAATATTGTAATAGAATTGAAATGTAGCAAATTTTGAAACTGTTGTAAGATGTTTAAAATTGTACTGTGCGTATGGTCCATACGTAGGCAATGTGTTTGGATATGTAGAATGCAAAACCTCGGGTGAATACCCTGTCTGTAAGGGAGCGGTAAAAGGTGGATGGCAGGCGAGCGCGGGAAAATGCGCACGGGCACTGCACGGCATAACGGGCTCAGCAGTAGTAGTTGGAGTTTGGCACTGGTTTGAGCAACACCTTCTGGATCGAGGAGGCTCTCCTGGAAGACGTAGTTTCACTGAGCATCGGGTATGCCGTTCCAACGCCCACACAGCATGGCAAAATTCCATAGGCACTAAATGGAAAAGTATTGCGGCGCTAAGAAGAATTAAAGTGCCGATACGTCAAGAGCCATAGCTGTGGTTGTATGTGTGCTCTGTGCCTCGCCATCTCGCCGCTTGCCGACCGCCGCATCGATACGAGCAGGTTGAAACTTTTAGTACTGTATTCGTATGGACCAGAGAGTGAACTATTCAATAACAACTTAAGTTTTACCAGAACTTTCCTATCATTTAATTATCCTCACAACTAACCTAGATAGGGTCCTTTCCAAATGTTGTGCAACCCGAGTGTCCCGAAATGAAAAATTGAATTTTGTGCTAATAATAATTACTTGCAGACCTAACTCTGTTAGAATGGTGTTTAAAGAACTGTTTTGTTAATGGACCAGTAAATGAATAACGAAGGTCTAACGAAGTTGAAAGATAACTTTAATATTGATACAGTAATGAAGTTTAATTATTTCGAGACAGATATAAAGGTATTTAAATAAGCAGGAAATAAGATAAAAAGAGTAGCAACTCATATACTGGAAATCTTGAGCGCATAATAATTTCAGTAATCAAATTTTTTAATACAGTGATCATAACAGTTTCAGGATCCCACCCCCCTTTTTTTATTCATTTGAATTCTGAAGTGTTCCACATTGGTTTGACCAGCAAAAGTTAAAGTCAATATATAAGTCAAAATTTATCAGTGTTTTATCTTTATCAAAATTGACATTTTGTGTGTGTCACGAAAGTGCTATAGCTAGGGTAACCTATGCCCGATTTTAATCAGATCAATAGACAGTACGAAGTTTTGTAGTATTCATTATAGTGTAGTGTTATGTATTTATGGTTTGTCCACATCAGTACAGAACGTGAAACTATCAGTTCAATAGATTTTCTGGTTCTAAAATTCTACTATATTATGCAGTGTTACTACGTGTTGTTTTGCATGGATATACACCAACTTGTACAGGGAAGAAACTCAGTTAATGCCTAATTAGGCTGGCGACCGTATTATTATCAAATTGGTAGCATCTTCAGTGTTACTTTTGTTCCATACTGACATGTAATTGCATTTTGAACTTACTTGACGGATCATTGTTATCACAGAGTGGGTGTAAGTCTGATTTGCCACCATTCAGGTACACGCGATCGATATCTATACGAAAATCCTTTCTCATAAGGTGAAGCCCGTTCACTTACCATAGTACAGGCTTTAAGGAGTATTGTGTGCCCCACGCGCACGTTAAAATCTCATCTACACTGAGCATAGACACCACTCATGAAGAGAAGGCCCATCAACCCTTTTATTTCAACGCTCTCTGTTGGTGAATGAAACCACTGGAACGTACTGTACTTTTGCCTAGATTTCTCGATTTCAAGATTTGTATACAAAACAATTTTTTCTATAATTTTCGAATCCATAATTAATAAAAATATTTCCAATTCACTAGTGATCCCCATTGCTTCCCCACGTGTACCAGGGAGATGAGTAATAATATTTGATGCTGCTGTCCTAGAAAATTTTGAATGGATGGGTTTGTTGGTCCATATTATCTCTAAGTCTTTACCTAACTCAAAATTTCTCTCATCACCTACATCTGACTGAGAATTATCAAACTTGACTGCTCCTGCCGCACAATGATATACATCATCCTCGTCATCAGTATTAGATAATACATCATCCTCGGTTTCTGAACAGTTTTCTGCATCGATATTGTCGCCATCCTCTGTCTCAGCCTCCTGTCGGAGAAACTCGTTGTATATCTCCTCAGGAGTTCTAAGGAGTTGATGCGCCATTTTAATATGATACTAGAAGAGAAAACAAAACTTAGATGTAATATAAACCTCAATATGGGGTTGAATCCTCCCCACAAAAGAAACTAATAAGTGTGACGTAAATAGTAAGGTGGGGTCGGATCCAACCCGATCGCGGGTAATGTAGGTTTCGGATAGAGAGGGTAGCTGCAGGTCACTCACCAGACTGACGTGGCCTCCTTGGCGTTCTCGGGACGACTGGCTGGTAGCGTAGCTGGAACCACAGCGCTCTCAGAAAAGGGAGTGGGGAGTTACAAGCAAAGCAGACTCGCTGGGGTCGGATCCAACCCCAACCTTATCGTTAGAGCGTTAACTTGATTAATGTGAACTGAAGGGCACCAGCGAAACTTCTGCATTGTGGCCGTTGACGGTTACATGCCCTGGCCGTTGACGTAAATTCAGGCAGTGTATTTTCCTTGTGTTGTGGCTGTCCAGCATGGCGTGCAGTTTGACAGCTGAATGTGTAGTTCGTTGTGGGCGCCGATACCTTTTGCGTTGTTCCATTGAACTCCGTGCTGTGTGCGGGTCGCGTGGAGTGGAAGTTATCCTGTCGCTTGGTGCGTTGACGGTCTGTCGGTTGGGTTGCTGTCGGATTGAGAATTTGTTGGGTCGACAGCCTGTCTCACTTAAGCGAGCGTTAGTGTTTGAATTCCGCTGGCCGGAGTGGCCGTGCGGTTCCAGGCGCTACAGTCTGGAGCCGAGCGACCGTTACGGTCGCGGGTTCAGATCCTACCTCGGGCATGGATGTGTGTGATGTCCTTAGGTTAGTTAGGTTTAATTAGTTCCAAGTTCTGGGCGACTGATGACCTCAGAAGTTAAGTCGCATAGCGTTCAGAGCCGTTTGAACCATTTTTTTGAATTCCAGGCCGACCCTTGGAAACTTCTGAGTGCTGTTTGATGTTTTCTTATTTGTCCTTGTTCTTTGTTTATGTATGGCTTCTAACCGTGTAAGTAGGCTGTTTATGTTTTCTCTATGTAAGTAGGCTGTTTATGTTTTCTCTATGTAAGTAGGCTGTTTATGTTTTTTTATTGGTAACGCCACCTCTGTATGAAAATCACTGGCTATGCTGTGTGCAGTCTGTGGCTGCTTTGCATTGTTGTAATACTCGCCATTGTAGTGTTAGGCAGCTGGCTGTGAACAGCGCGTAGCGTTGCGCAGTTGGAGGTGAGCCGCCAGCAGTGGTGGATGTGGGGAGAGAGATGGCGGAGTTTTGTAATTTGTCATGAACTGCTATATTTATATATGATGATATCAAGGTAAATACATTGTTTGTTCTCTATTAATATGTTTCATTTGCTAACAATCCCTATCAGTAGTTAGTGCCTTCCATAGTCTGAATCTTTTATTTAGCTGGCAGTAGTGGCGCTCGCTGTATTGCAGTAGCTTGAGCAGCGAAGATTTTTGTGAGGTAAGTGATTTGTGAAGGGTATAGTTTAATGTTAGTCAGGGCCATTCTTTTGTAGGGAATTTTGAAAGTCAGATTGCGTTGCGCTAACAAAATATTGTGTGTCAGTTTAAGCACAGTCGTGTATTATTGTTCAAAGGGGACGTTTCAACCGATGTTAAATTAAAGTTGTTTTGCCCTTAAGGCGGGAGATTGTTGGGGCCTTCAGCCTAATTTAGAGAAATGTTTTAAGATAAGGCCTTCAGCCTTTTAAATTCAAATTCCTGTTTTCGAGTCTTAAGTAATTGGCCTTCAGCTGATTTTAAATTAAAGTTGTTCTGCCCTTGAGGCGTGAGATTGAATGGCGCATTTAGCCGGGAATTAAGCTCTAAAAGTAATGTTTGGCATGCTCTGTTTTTACTGTTTTCTTTACTCTGATAATATTTGTCAAATGAATACAGTAGTATGTTCGAGTGCATCTGACAGCCACTTAGTTTGGCCCCTTTCCACAAGTTAAACCGTCTGTCCTGTCCTGCGGGTATAGCAGGGGATCTCAAATTTACAGATAAATGGCGATGGATTCATTCAAAGTATTCGAGAGGTCAGTTCGTGCACAAAATTCTGCAAAGGCAACCCTTTCGTTACTTTGGGTGGCTACAGAGGCAGCATGGGTTAATATTTCTCCAGTGGACTTACCACAACTTGTTGAGTCCATGCCACGTCGACTTGCTGCACTACGTCGGGAAAATGGAGGTCGACGCAATATGAGGAAATACGCAGTTACTTTTGTCATCTCAATGAAATCTGTGTAAACTGTCTGAGATGGACCTGGCTTCACCTACAGCAGTACCCATGTCTGATTGCCATTGGCGAGACAATGTGGTAACAACGGAAGTGAAGTCTAAAGCACGTGCAGGCAATCGCTGGCCCGCAGGCTGGAAGCGGCCCGCGATTCGTTGCAGTCTGACCCACGCAAGAAATAAATTCGTCTGGAAGAGAGCAAGGCGTACAGTACTACGCTTGGAACCCATTTTCGGATATTTCTGCTGATACTCGGCTCGCCTCAGGTTTGCTGCTCATGACGCAGAACAGCGAAACTTTTGCTTCCTCCGCGCGCGTGCAATGCTACTTCGCCGTCGCTGGATTTGAACAACAAAGAGAAACACATTGCCAGTCTCAGCACAAAGCTGTGGACCATATGCTCGTGTGCGTACTGAGAGAGATGGAAAAAGCTCACTACACTGAAAGGGTGTGCGAGTAGAGGTATTTGCGCCTCTGTACTGGGGCAGACAACACACAAACATTTCTTGCTGCTACACTCTGACAGATCCGAACGTTGTTAGTAGGTGATAATGGTAGGAAAGTTACGAACTGCGCGCGAGGTCTGCCGATTCGAACAAAGGCAGCAGGGGGCAGAGCTTCGTGCAGAAACTGGTTATCTGTTGTCGTCTCACGTGTAAAGTTGTGTGCTAACTGAATGCTAATTTCTTGCAAGTGTTTAAAGACGTCTTCATTGAATTTATTCGCCAAATGGCGTTGACAAGATGAGAGTAGTTGCTGAATGTCACCTATTCCATCAGAAATAGGCTCATGATTATTATTAGGAGGGGGAGGCGATCAGTGTTTAACGCCCCGTCGACAACGAGGCACTAGAGACGGGGTGATTATTTCTTTGCCATGTACTAAGATGAGCCCGGGTTCCCGGGTTCGATTCCCGGCGGGGTCAGGCATTTTCTCTGCCTCGTAATGACTGGGTGTTGTGTGATGTCCTTACGTTAGTTAGGTTTAAGTAGTTCTAAGTTCTAGGGGACTGATGACCATAGATGTTAAGTCCCATAGTGCTCAGAGCCATTTGAACCATTTTACTAAGATGAAGCTATTTTTGGTTGTGCAGTGATTCACTAAGTGTTGTGAAGGAATTAATACGATACACAATTCTCAGCAACAGCATACAGCGCCATTACGAGGACAAAATTAAAATAATAATTTTGAGTTTGGACAACGAAAATAAAATGTTTACCAAACCGAGAACACACTGCGACAATTCGGTTAAGGCTAGTTTTATAATGTGTAGAAACATTTCCAAAGCGTGAAGGCCTTTTGCTGAAGATTAATTCGTACAGCAGCGCCTGCTGGACATTGTAGATATTCTGCATTCCGATAAAAAATATTTCCATCAATTAAGTTTATCAAGACGATCAATTGTTAGCCGAATTGGCATGATAGCTGACGGTAGTGCAAAACGTTCGTGTGACCGTGCTGTCACAATGGAATCATTAACGGGCACTTTGGACGAGAGCGAGAATTTTTTTAAATTCTTTATTCAAAAAACAACCATTGATATATGATCAACCCACTAGCTAACTACATTAGTGGGTCCTTATTCTACATTTGCGTTACAGTTACTACAGGTTGCGTTTATTGCTGTTACCATTCCACTATGGGCGTCTTTAGGTTATGCTATTATTATTGATTCTGCATGTTACTTGGATTTGCTAGATTACGTATAAGGTTAATTCATTGCTACCTGCTATTTGTACACGACATTGTGCAATACTTAAAAACTAATCCACACCACCTGCAGCCTTCCAGGTATACCAGCATGATGTACAAACTTACATTACCGGCCGTGCCCACTGAGCCAATCCCAGGGGGCATTCCTCTGACACCGGGCTGGCCCAAGATCTTGAATTCACTTCAGTTCAGTACTAATAATTTATCCTAACCTACATCTAACCTAATTCTTATTACTACTGCCGTGTTTGGTGCTTTGTCAAGATCGGTGGATCATGCACACTCCCCCTAATGCGAGACGTAGCGGATCCCAGCTGTGAGGCGGCTGACTGGGTCCAAGCCCAGCGAACATGATGGATGCACGGAGTCTATGTTTGTTTTCTGCACTAGTTTTCGTTGTTCCTTTGAAATTCCCTTAGGACTTTGCTTGAGATTTCATTTTATAGTTCATTTAGATTGTGGAATGTGTCTAGTTGCGTGAGCAGATGGTGCATGTCACGATTGGGGAGTTTTTGTCTTAGTTGTGATGCAACGTCATCGAAAAGGAGCATTCGTACACCTCATGCATATGCCTTACAATCCAGTGTCTGGTTTCGGAATCTCTGCCTGACCTTGATGTAACCTAACTGAAATCTTCCCGTATCACCCAGCCTACTCCAAATTTACCTTCTTGTCTTGTGATTCTGGAACAGAGTACTGACTATTATTAGCTGAAATTTATTACAGAAAATTAGTCTTTCTCCTCCCTCATTTCTTGTTTTCAACCCATTTACTCCCGCAAACTTTTCTTCTGCTCTTTCCCCTACAAATTCATTCCAGTCTGTTGAATCCTACCTAGTCGTCTAACCACGGGATCTCTAGGAAACCTAATTTCTTGGATCGCTAGACAACATTCAAGCAAATCGTATTAACGAATTTTTTTTACAAAAGTAAATGATTACGATACTTAACCTTGTATTTATAAAGATGTGTAGAAAGCAAAGGGCGACAGACAAAATAAGCATGTTTCTTCAGCATAGACAATGCTACGTAGTAGAAGCGTAATAACTAGTCTTGGTGCTATTGTAGAACTGGGTCGTGACCAGTCGACCCGACGCTTGTGTCCTCTTCGCATTGAGGCCGCTCCTGTCGCATTTTCGTCCTGGAGAGGGGTCGGTCAGCGTGCCATTGGCTGACTTCTCCACAGCCCACTCTGCTACATCGTTCCCTACTGGAGTGCCGGCGCATGAATTTGCGCAGTAACGCAGTGCCCCCATGACCATAAAGTTTTCATCTCCCTTTACATACTTAATTACTCACATACTTTGGTCAGGAACCGAGCGACTGCTACGTTCGCAGGTTCGAATCCTGCCTTGGGCATGGATGTGTGTGATGTCCTTAGGTTAGTTAGGTTTACGTAGTTCTAGGTTCTAGGGGACTAATGACCTACGATGTTAAGTCCCATAGCGCTCAGAGCCATTTGAACCATTTGAACCACATATACTTTGTCTCTTCGTCTTCAGCTTGTGACGTCGGCGTGTATACCTGAAATAACGTTGTCGGTGTTGGTTTGCTGTTGATTCCTACTCATAACGAATCCTACTCCCGTTATACTATTTCCTGCGGCTGTTGCTATTTTCCGGTACTCATCTGACCAGAAATCTTTGATGATGATGATGATGATGGTTCAGATGGCTCTGAGCACTATGGGACTTACCATCTGAGGTCATCAGCCCCCTAGAACTTAGAACTACTTAAACCTAACTATCCTAAGGACATCCTCATCCATGCCCGAGGCAGGATTCGAACCTGCGACCGTAGCGTTAGCGCGGTTCCAGACTGAAGCGCCTAGAACCGCTCGGCCACAACATCCGGCAGAAATCCTTGTTATCTTTCTAGTTCACCTCACTGACCCCTACTACATCTAGATTCAGTCTTTGCATATCCTTTTTCAGATATTCTACCTTCTCCACCAAGTTCAAGCTTCTGACATTCCACACCCCGACTCGTAGAACGTTACCCATCCGTTGGTTATTAAACATTTTTCTGACGGTGACCTCCGCCTTAGCAATCCCCTCCCCGAAATCCGAATGGGGGACTATTCTGGAATCTTATGAGAATCGAGAGATCATCATTTTAAATTACGGGTCACATGTCTTGTGGTAGGCGTTATGTGTTTAATGCAGTGGTTTCCATTGCTTTCTGCATCCTGTTGCCATTGATCATTGCTGATACTTCCATCCTTAGGGGCAGTGTCACACCACAATGACAAGAGAATGCCATGCACCACTGTCCGCTCCTCCGCCCTCTTTGACGAGACCAGTGCAGAATGACGGTGACGTCTTATACCGGAAGCCTTCGGCCGACAATCAAAATTTCCGAACCCCGGAGCAAGGTCCTTTTAATTAGGAATCAAAGATGCTACTTCTAGAAAATTAAAAGGAACCACTGTTGGTGAAGACATTATTGAAGGACTGAAAAAGTAGTCTATGGAAAATTAAATCAGCTGTCGAGTCTAATGACATACATCCGATGGTCGGTACCATTCATACTGGTGCGTTATCCCGTAAATATTACCGTCACGGACTCTATAATTTTGCCTTTATACGCCAGCGGCCCTGCTGTCGCATCACGTAACGAGGTGGCCTGCCAGCTTCAGGAAGTATATGCACAGTCTAATATATACAGTCGCGACACTTACTGCTGTGAAACCGAGCGAGGTGGCGCAGTGGTTAGACACTGGACTCGCATTCGCGAGGACGACGGTTCAATCCCGCGTCCGGCCATCCTGATTTAGGTTTTCCGTGATTTCCCCTAAATCGTTCCAGGCAAATGCCGGGATGGTTCCTTTGAAAGGGCGCGGCCAACTCCCTTCTCCGTCCTCCCCTAATCCAATGAGACCGATGGCCTCGTTGTCTGGTCTCCTTCCCCAAACAACCCAACCCCCTTACTGCTGTGAAAGTTATTACCATTTGACAGTTCAAGTGACACTAGCGCCCCTAGCGGCCAGAAAGCTCGCCTTCCTCTGGCGGCAGATGCGACGTAAAAATTATGTTTGTTTTTAATTCGTTTTGTAGGTAATTTACAAAATAGATAGTATATTTCTGCTTCACAAGTGTTAGGAGAACACCGAGAGACACAAATGATCGTGAAATATAAGTAAACAGAGCACGAACTACTGAATGAAGTGACATAAGCTGCAACATAATCTTGAAGAAATAATTAAGAAGTAGCATACAATCGCACCTATTCCACAAGTAAGAGAACACACACTGTATATCCCACATATGAAGTGTATAGATGATCTTTCTTGTGTAAAAATTAAGCGACACATCACTTTTCATTACGTTCTGCTTTGCAGGAAGCCTGCTTCCAAAAATACAATTCCCATCATATTCTTTGTGGTATCAGGTTATCTCAATAAAAAGCATGACTGTTTTAAAACTTTATTATATCCCATTGATACATTTAACGAAAATAAAATTAAATGAATGAATCAGTCCTAACATTTTACCAACTCAAATGAGCCAGCTTCATCACTTTTTTATTTCTTCTCTTGCTCCTACAGACTAGGTCTTGATTCCTGAATTTAATAATGTAAAAGAGCCTCACTTTCACAAACAGTCTTATTAACAGCAGCTTGGTTTCAGCACAGCACCCAGGTGGAAAATTGGGGATGTCCATCAACATGTTCACAAAGAAAGCACCACAATTACTTATGTGAGCATACTCATCTCTTAGTCTCACAATGAGTTACAAATTCTTTGACATCTTCTTCACAAATAAATAGGCTTCCAAAGTTGCCTTCATAACTTTTAAAATGACAATAAACTTTGTCATTTGCGTCTAAGTCTTGGCTCCCATCTGCAAGTACTGTCCTACGTTTATAACAGTCATGGATTGTAAGCAGTTTCTTTAATACATAACCAAACACGTATCTCATGCTGTTTGCCTCTCCGAGGTCTGTTTGGACTTCCACATTTGGTAGTCTGATCACTGAACTCGTGTCACTGATGTCCAACAGCGGTGAAACAAGTAATTTGGGCGCTGCTTTCATATCCACTATTGTCTGACCCCAGTTGATCCCCTCACAATTGGAGGTAGCTACACTGTGTGTGTTCATTAATTTGCTTATAGCACAATTATTGAATGCAGCACAAAACTGTCGTGGTGATGGGTTGCTACAAAAACCGCCATTATGCCTTATCACTGAGAAAAAGTTTTCCAGTGGATCTTGAATAATTATAACTTGGTTCCATCCTCAGCATCATCAACAAACATGTTCAAAACGCTTATGTTACCTAGAAGTCCTTTAACACACTTAATCTTAGGTGAAAAATCTTTTCCATCAACATCTAACAATTTCCATGACTGTATCCGTGGCTACAGTGTCTTTAATATTTCCAAATGTCTTGAGGCACTTGTAATGCAGTTCCTTAAGGATACAGGCCCTTTAACACTATATGCATTAAATATGTCAAAAATATCGTTTACTTTTTGGCAAAAATCTGCAGTAGCAGTAGCAGATGATGATATGATGCCACAAGTAACAAGTTTCTCAATGCCTGCTGCTGCTGTATAACTCAACACACGAACTCCAGTGCTTACCTTCATTTTTGAAAATGCTGGTAGTTGGATAGCTCTTTTAGAGAGCTTGGCGGCCAACTTGTACATCCTTTCACAATCACTTGAGTACAACTGACAAATGTCCTTCCATGAAGCAGTGACAATCCCTCCTTTATCTGTTGTGTGGATAATGTTATACCTGAATAAATTATTACGTATGCTTTCTATCAAGTGTGGGGTGTCATAAAAAAGTTGATGTTACTCCGTTCGTGTACTAAGCATGGATTAACTGGTGTGATACCCAGTCTGTGCCTCCACTCCACAAAATTCGAGCCTTGGTCAGTCACACATGTTTTTAGAACCCAACCAATCTCTGTGAGATTTTTGACAACTTCAAAAAATATGCGCGTCAGATGGGTGGCTCCTACTTGTCCTTTGGAGAAATAATAGACTAATGGCGGTTTAAAATTTGAGAAGATGCCGTTAATCATTATAACCAATGCAGTATTGGCAACCACAGACGTACTTATGAAACCCATGTCTTCAAATCCAATAACACATCCCTAGAGCTGTCATGTATCAAATTTTCCATTACTGACATCTCATCCATAGACAATTTAACAATTATATCAGTTTCTGGTAACTGTTGAACTTTCTGCTTTAAAAGATGAAATATGTTTTTATTTATCCCACAATTTAATTGCATATCTTCCACATACCTTTGCAAGGTACGTACTGATGGAAGGATGAAACAGCGTGATAAAAAACTGTATGCCTGAGTACTATAATACAACAAATTAAGTGCAAATAATTTAGTGTCATCTTTCCATCTCGCACCACGTTTTCATTCAGTGGTATACTCATTAGGCTTACCCACAAATCGAGAGCATCTTTTTTCAAGTACTTGGAACAAATACTTTTTAAAATGAGCTTGTCCTTTTGTACTTGTATCCTGTGACGTCGTGGTTGCAGTTTATTCTTACGATGGGCACTTTTCTTGGCACGTAGTAATTTTGTACGAAGTCTAATGGTTTGCACGTTTTTTTAGATTTCACACGTTTTTCTAACACGCGAATAATTTCACGTAATCTAAGCATTTCATCTTCAAAAGATGTCTGTGTTGCAGATTCCGTTGTTAGTGATTTTATATGTGTCTTTCGTGTAGTAAGACTTGTGGTAGCCGTTTCTGCTGAGTCAGGAGACAGTTTTATTGTTTTTGCGGTAACACTTTCACGTTTGTACGGCAATTTTCTCTTCATCGTCACTAGTTGTGGCTTATTCGGCACGTCAAGTAACGTAGGAACTGCATTCCATACCAATGTCTTCTTTTCCGCGCTCATGAACTGGTTTGACACGAAATTTAACGCACAAAACTTCACGTTGTTGGGCAAATAAAGGACATCTTTTTGCAGTAGGTCTTGTCTTCTACTGCGGCGCGGGATTAGCCGAGCGGTCTGAGGCGCTGCAGTCATGGACTGTGCGGCTGGTCCCCGCGGAGGTTCGAGTCCTCACTCGGGCATTGGTGTGTGTGTTTGTCCTTAGGATAATTTAGATTAAGTAGTGTGTAAGCTTAGGGACTGATGAACTTAGCAGTTAAGTCCTATAAGATTTCACACCCACTTTTGGCCGGCCGCAGTAGCCGTGCGGTTCTAGGGGCTTCAGTCTGGAACCGTGTGACCGCTACGGTCACAGGTTCGAATCCTGCCTCGGGCATGGATGTGTGTGATGTCCTTAGGTTAGTTAGGTTTAAGTAGTTCTAAGTTCTAGGGGACTCTAGGGGACCACAGATGTTAAGTCCCATAGTGCTCAGAGCCATTTGAACCAATTGAACCTGTTTTATACTATTTATTAACCATTTCTTTCTCCTAAAAAAGAAAAACAAATTCAGGAATTCAATACAATTTAGAAGAAAGTCGTATATAAAGAGCACTCTAATGTGATGTTTCGTACCTCTCAGGGTCCTTAGGAAACTAGAAGAATGACAAATGTGGTGTCTTCTTCCTATTATTACTGCAATTTATAGCGCTACATACGCTGCCTTTCGTAAAAACCATCTTAAAAATGAATATAAACGATACTGTTTACGTTTACTGAATACCTTATTCAGCAGCGTAGCTTCTCTACCGCTTGGGGCGCTGTTGTCGCTGTATATAACAAAAATCAGCGAGAGTGTCGCGACTATGTATATTAGACTGTGGTATATCAATCAGGCTCACAGACCACCAAATGTTGCCCATGTCTACAGGACAGATATACTATAAGACAGGACTGGCGGCTCTAAGTAACACGTCAAACGCATTTCCATTCAGATTTTATGGTCGCCTACAATACAATAAAGTTAATAAGTGTAAATGTTGGACCTGCAGTAAACAAGAAGAAAATGAATAATATATTTTCACTCATTGCTTGGGTTTATTATTGAAGGTATCGTTGAAAGTATTTATTTCACAGCAATAAAGTTTTCAGTGCACTGTGACGCGTCATAACCGGCTGATCAGAGGTGAACCTTAACGATAAGAAACGGTTCATCACAAATACGTCCTCCCCGATTGCTGAGTGGTCAAAAAATGCCTCTGAGCACTATGGGACTTAACATCTGAGGTCATCAGTCTCCTCAAACTTACAAGTACTTAAACGTAACTAACCTAAGGACGCCACACACATCCACGCTCGAGGCAGGTTTCGAACCGGCGACCGTAGCAGTCGCGCGATTCCGGACTGAAACACCTAGAACCTCTCAGCCACAGCGGCCGGCTAGCTGAGTGGTCAGCGTGACAGATTGCCGTCTTACGGACCCGGGTTCGATTCCCGGCTAGGTCGGAGATTTTCCCCGCTCAGGGACTGTGTGTTGTGTTGTCTTCATCATCATTTAGTCCCCATCCGGCGCGCAGGTCGCCCAAAGTGGCATGGAATGTAATAAGACCGGCACCAAGGCGGCCGGACCTGCACGCAAACGCTCATTTCCATTTCCTTCACAAGTATTTCCTTGCCACATCGACGTCAGTTGTTCTAGCTTGAAACACGATACTCAGACGGCTGTGATGTATCCTCGGTTGAATTATCGCTGGTTTACCCTTCTTGACTGGTTGTGGAAGACAGACATAATTAAATGTACTGGGTAGTTATCATTAAACTTTCCTTATTTTACAAGTTATAACATGGAAACTAACTATCATACGCGTACCAAACTTGGTAGCATTGATGTCAAGCACATGGGGAAGAGAAATAATACAGAATCAACTCCACTGACACACTTTTCATGTGGTGCAATGGCACATCATACCATTACATACCGCTACCTTTACTGCTACAAAAGAGGCTCAATACGGCCACCAGCAGTGTCCAGAAGAGTCTGAAAGCACAGGATTGCATTATACACAGCAGAACAAAACATGTGCGTAGGTTTACTGGCTACCTCTCTTGATATTCTGCGCTTCAAGTCAGTACATGTTGTAAGGTGGCATTGTCTCCTGACCTTCATTTTTTATATATTCCGAACTCACCATCGTATTCTGCGTATCAAGACGTTTAATTCGAGTCCAAACTCGATAGGGTAGAGTCAGTTTTGCATACTTCCATTTAATCGATATGCAAATCTAATAAAGAATTCGCAAGTGTGCACCAAGATTAAAATGTCGAGGCTGGCGTACACAAACATTCGACACATGACGGCCACAGGAGATTTTGTTCTGTGGAGCCAACCAGCTCACTGGAAAGTCCATAGGAGGGTGAGTTAGCACACAGCTGCACTGGCCAGCCAACTGCCCAGGGACCAAAACAGTTTTTGTCAGAGAAAAGGGATAATGGCTTGCAGGTTCACCTTAAAAGCAAAACACACTGTATTGTTTGGGAGAGCCCCAGCATACAAATTTTTTTACGGACCTAGTGAACAGTTTGAGAGTTCTCACAGGGGGACAGTAAATGCCTAATGCAGATGCTATATATTTCCGGATTGGTCGGCTTAAACGGAGCGCCATTCTCCCATTAGTAAAAGTAAAGCTAATTGGTGGACTATTTCTGACGCAATGAGCCAGAGGAGTGAGGGAAAGACAGCACATGATATAGCCTTTCGCTTTTTGCTTGGAGGGAAGTCGTTCCGGTGATGCTCTTGTAGTGGGAACACGATGCACGAGCGAGAATGCTCTTACATGTATGCAGAGAGCGAAGAACAAAGTCTCTACTCAGTACTGCGCTCAGAGAGCACCTCTGTCGCTAGCGAATTGGAGTGATACTCTATACTGAGTCACTCACGATTAAGTGTTTGTTCACTGTGTTGGCCGCTTTACTTAATGTGCGGTGTGAACACAGACAGAGTATTAGTTAGCACCTGTGAGCGAACATTGAGTGGCATCGCGGTGGACTGGTTATCTGACTGGTCTACCACGCCAATAGTTAGACTGGGGGCAGATAGGAGTCCTTGACTTTATCAAGGCGTAGTGAGAGTTCGATTGGCGAAGGTCAATCCAGATAGAAAGAGACAGTTTTGTTATTTTTCAGCGGCGAACGACGCAGGCAGCAGTCGTCACAGCTCATGGTATTGCGTGCTACATCTTAGGCAAGCCCATCTTTCCTCCATTAAAAATAACATACTTCATTCACGTCACTCCATTACATTTCTCATGCGACAGCTTCGAAAGTACTTAGAAAAATTCAGTTGGATAATTATTCAAGTTGAGTGGGGGCGGCTCTCAGCCATTCTGCTGAGTAAATAATATTCTTAAAGAAAGGGGATAAAAGAGCTTTCCAACACTTCCTATCTAAATTTCATTAACAGGATTCCTATCCATAAGAGCTAACCTCCTATTCCAAAAAGAATCCAGAAATTTGTACATCAGTTTATAAATAAAAGTTTCACTTATTTTCACAGATTTTGAAATAAATAATATTTTCTGTATGCTTCATTTTTTTCTTACAGTAACTAGCAATACTGCAGTACCCACATATCTCACTAGTTACGTAAGAAAATAGAAATTTGTTGTGTCTTTTCCTTACAGCTGACGACTTCAGAAAGTTTTTCAGGCCTTTCTTTTTGGTATGTTAGGAGCGTCTGTCTGACTTATGTACTAGTGTGGGGTGGAAATTGTTTCTTGAGGGAGCCAAAGGGTACTTGTCAGAGCAATGCGTTGCACAACTCGTCAGATAACATCCACATACTGACAATGTGTGAATGTCACCCTGGGAAACCCTGCCCGACAACCAGAAATCACAGGGAGAGAGATAAGGTGATCGTGCCGGCCAAGCATTTGGAAACGATCGGCTGGTAAGTCAATCGCTACCAGATGTGTTTCAGAGAAGCAGGTGAACTTCATGAGCGATATGCGGTGGGGCCCCATCTTCCATGCAAACTGTTGAGTTCAACGCGTCTCACTCCTGCAAGGCTGGTATGACACGCTGGCCTGTCACATTTCAAGTCTTTGGTTCCTGAACGCCAACCTGTTGAAAAAGAATGCTCCCATGGCGAACATAGCCTGAAGCCACACCATACGGTGACGCATTCACCATGCAGAGGAACTTGATGCACAGTGGCTGGAAGTGAATATCCTCACACTCGGCAATTCTGTATGTTCACCACACCCACCACAGAAAAATGTGCATTGTCTGTCCGTAGTATGGTCCAGGGCGAGCCCTCATCTACTTCAATCCTTGCGAGAAAGTAGAGAGCGAAGTGAACACGTTGTTATGCGTCCTGTGGTGCCAGCTGCTGTACGATGTGGATCTTGCAGGGATGTCATTTGAGAATGACTCGAAGCACCTTCCGTACAGTGGATCACGGGATGTGCAACTGTTGTGACACAGTTCGCGCACTGCCTGACGATCGGGAAATGCGCCCAGCGTTGTCTGCCACAGCGACAGCGATCTCATCAACCACTTGTGGTGCAACCGCTCGTCGGCCTCTTTGCGGAGCGACGACCAATTCTCCAATCGATTCAACCTTCTTCGTCATGCTCCGCACAGCAGGAGGAGGAAGAGGACCCATCCGTAATCCTCTCAGGTAGCGATATTCTCAAAGTGCAGCTGCAGCATTAGTGTTGTTTTGATAATAGAGCTTCACCAATAATGCCGTGCTCCTTTTCTCCAAGCTCACGTTGACACGTCAACAAGTGCACTGCGATTGGTCAAGTGTGTGAAACTATGAATCACGATGGCTGATCACAGCACCTGTGGCCATAGTTGGAAGTGGACTGTGACGCTGTGACGGATGGATATGGTGCATGCCGTAATCTAGACATTAATGCTAGCTCGTGTGGTATTCGTACGGTACTTAACTTAAGTGTTATAACGTGTTAAATACTGAAATTTTAATTATAACCACCCGGTATTGTGACGTAGAATGCTGTGCTAGGGTCAAATGGCTCTGAGCACTATGCGACTTGACTTCTGAGCTCATCAGTCCCCTAGGACGTAGAACGACTTAAACCGAACTAATCTAAGGACATCAGACACATCCATGCCCTAGGCAGGATTCGAACCTGCGACAGTAGCAGTCGCGCGGTTCCGGACTTTAGCGCCTAGAACCGCTCGGCCACCCAGGCTGGCCGCTGTGTTAGGGAAGACGAACGAATGTACATGGTAATGTTAGGCAATAGAAAGAATTTGTCAGACATTAAGAAAGACCACATCCTCTACGATAATATAGGGCTGGCGACGTTGTCCTCCATTCCACAAAACTCGGGTTGGCCAAATCCGTACTCAGCTAAACAGGAAGAGTTTCCTGAAGTGCTTGGCTGTGAGGATATGTGCAGCTTATCCAGCGAGAAGTACTCCGCAAGCATAACCTACTCTTCTACGATGATAAACCATGTACATAAATTCACTGAATGAATGGAATAGCAGGCTATACTATACATATTTCAGTGATTAGGTCTGTTTCATTGTTGGAGGGTGCCTGTTTACTGTCACATGAAACTAATCAGAGGACGAACTCCATAAAAGAATTAAATAAGTTTTGAAAATGTACTAACAGAAGCCACAAGCTTTAACCACAGTGAGAAAACAGATGTAACCCGCCAATTGTTTAATGCGAAATTTGTAAGTGAATTGGGAGTTGCATGTTGTGATAACGAATTAGACTTGTGGTAACTGAAAATGGTGAATTCCCGTTGCCTGTTTATTGTTTATCTTTGATTAACATTCCGGTGTCATGGTATACTTGCTTTTTGTTGTGTTCTGCCCACTCGTCTAATATAGGGTACCTAGGAAACCTACTTTCTTGGATCGCTAGACAATAATTTAAGCAGATCGTATTAACACATTTTTATTACAGTAAGATAAATGACAATACTTAACTTTGCCTATTCACAAAGGTGTGTTGCAAGCAAATAGCGACATGCAAATAATCAATTTCCTTCAGTATATACAATTCCAACACAAGCAAAAGAATACAGTTCAGAAGTCACTGCTGTAACGTTCGGAGGACGTCTCGTCTTCAACTCGTACGCGGCCAGGCGGCGCGGGCTTATATTCTCTTCGGGTGGAGGCCGCCCCTGTCTCTATGTTGTGCTAGGGAGAAGTGCCTCAGTGTACTACTGGCTGACGCCGTTTCACAGCCCCCTCTGCTCTTGCGTTTTTGATCGTCGTGCCGGCGCTTGACATAACGCCGGAACACTTTTCATATGGACCTGGCTGTATAAAATAAGATACCTTACGATCGGAGGATTTTTATTGATATTAAGTAAACAAATAACTCAGGACACATTACATTCGAGGAAAAGAGTGACAGAATTACATTATATTTTTACAGTATAAACAGTTTATAGAGTAAATAGTTGAACACTGCTTATTTAAATTTAGATATAGGAACAGAGTCACACGGTCTTTGGTCGTTTGCCTCTGACATTGCAAATTTATTCATGATCATATTCCTAATTGGTGCCTCGTACCACACAGAGACGGCATTCATATCAAGAGCTGCGTTCCCATAAATATTCATATGTTTTGTTCTGGCTGGAGAGGTGCAGAGACATTTTGAAAGGACAAATTAAGCACCATGACAAGACAGCGGAATTTATAATGAATCTCCGGCGAATCTCCAGAATAAAAACCTCATTAATTCAGTACTCACTTTTTGCAAGTCGAAAGGCAAACATACACACATGCATAATAAGAAGCATGTGAATCTAAGCGTTGGGTCTAAAAGTATCCGACCAACTTCTTATTTCAATCAATATATAATGTAAGAATGCTGCATTAGATTATTTAGGGTCACAGAGTACCAATTATAGCCCATATTATTCGAGCACCATTGGTCTTAAGCGTCATTGATAATGTATACTGTTTCTGGATGCTTCCCGGCTGTCAGAATATTTTATCGATATACCTTTTTCTACCCCTCATTGTCAGTATTATTTTGAACCACGGTAACCAGCTGAAATGTAATCCTAATATAGACAGATGATGGACACCTCACCAGTCAAACGTTCTCTTTAGACAACGCGTCGTATTATTTATAAGTTGTCGATCCGACGACAAATGCTTTTAAACCAAGCACTGAAATAAAAAACTGGAAAAAAGGAGCTTCACTAAGTACCTGAAACTAATAGTAGCTTTTCGGAAAGCTCAAACGCCCATTAGAGGAACAGCTAATCTCACGAGAAAAATATTAATATCACCCTTGTTTACCTATAGAAAGCCTCCTTGGGTAGTAAACGAATATGTTTTCAATACTGCGAGGAAACTTACAGCGCAAAACCAATGTATATTATCAACAAAACTCGCAAACCCAACGGAATAAAACAGAAAATTGGTGACAAAAGAGTGGAAGTGCTAGAGATTATCACAAATATTGCGTAACTCGATATCAACGAAGAAAGTAAAAGATGAGTTAATGAGTCCTGATTGTGCCTCAAAACAATGAAAAGTTAGTTAACAATGACAAGACTCATTAATAACCTGTTATGGCTATCAGTAGATAACATTTGTAGCATTGAGAACTGTCCTTTGGCATGTATTAATCGCTAGAACAATAGGTTCAAATGGCTCTGAGCACTATGGGACTCAACTGCTGAGGTCATTAGTCCCCTAGAACTTAGAACTAGTTAAACCTAACTAACCTAAGGACATCACAAACATCCATGCCCGAGGCAGGATTCGAACCTGCGACCGTAGTGGTCTTGCGGTTCCAGACTGCAGCGCCTTTAACCGCACGGCCACTTCGGCCGGCTTAGAACAATAGCACAGTAGACAAACAGAGTGGTAAACGTTAGCAGAACAGAGCTCACTTCTGTAGCAGCAAGTACGAGGCGTTCAATCGAATGGTGAAGGAGCAAATTCACGGAAGCAGAAACAAAAATGTCTCATCGTACCTTCGGCTAAAGAATCCAGTTGCTATGCGTCACTAGTCACTAGTCCACAGGTGAGGAAAAACGAAGTGGGACAATATGTCCTGAGAACAGCTTGTTATGAAGTTAATAAGAGAACGATGAGATTCCTAGAGGTAATGAACAAGGTAGCAGTTGTAAGTAGATCTACAAAATGCCATTAAAAAGTTGTGAACAGAGAATTTAGGAAATTGTGAATAGAGTTCTGTTAAAAATCCATAGTATTTGCAATAAAAGAAGACTGACACACACACTGATGCAACCAGCATAGATACGTTACGTGGAAATGGAGAATGTATCATCGAATCTTAGTATTCGGACATCTTCAGACCTACACGTGGTACCAAGTACGTTAGGCTCATAGCTCCACTGAGATGACGTCTGCACTGTAAAATAACTAGTAGATAACGTCTTCAGTGTAATTTGTGACAGTGGAAAGTAATATAGTCAAAGGTCGATGTAAGGAACTATCAGTTGGAAATCTGTCATTATGCTTGTTCAAGAGTCATGTTCGGAGTCATGGTTTGCTTTAATAGTGCCATTCACATATTATCGGGCAGCATGGTGTGTTATGTATGTACAATGCTAAGTACTCAACAGATAATTCAACAGTTCAGCAGTTACCGTTGTGAATAGATGTGTACCTGTATGCTTATATTCATGTAGTTTCTTATGAAAATCAGATACTGATCTTAACAGATACGTTACTAGCAGAGGGGATTTTGGTATCTCTTGCGGTAATTGATGTAATTTGTGTTATTGTACAATTTTCAATCCAGCAAAAGTTAAAAGATGTGTTGGAGCTCAAAAATTTGCGGCATCGCCTGACTGTGGAATATACAGAAATAACTAACGAGAGAAAATATGTGAGTGACCGAACCCTGTCTTCTACCTTATGGAGATTACTGAGGCTGTACAGAGCGTATTGTTCCGACTATAAACGTTGTTTATATTCATCACTCTAATCACTTTCTGTACCCTCGCTTGTACCACTATCATTTACTCCAGTGACGAGAGTCTCAATACCGGACCGCCGGTATCTTGCATACTTAACGCTGTTACTGCATTAAAAGTAGATTGTAATAGCTCCAGGGTGATTACAGCACTTCACATAAATGTGATATTGGTTATAATGGTTACTATATGGTTTTATCACTCACATTGTTTGGACTCAGTATTTAGCAGTTTTCTGTATATGGCATCTTGGTATTAAACTCGTCCTGTCCTTATTCAATGTGCACATAATAGTGTTTTCATTTGAAGACACATAGTTAATGTAAGCTTGAGCCATTATCAATTCACTCGTCAAAGCCATTACGTGTGGTATCATTTTATCAGACGTGTTTGTCTTGATGGTGTGGCTGTACCTGCATTTCTGTGAAATTTATTTCTGTGCCCCATTCCTGCGGTGTATGAACATTTGACAGCATAAACACTGGCCGTCGGAAATCGCAGTCAGAGGTAAAGTCCGGTACAGCACTGTTGTGAATGAAATGTTACATGCCATATGTTTCTTTTTGCGTAGGGAACATGCAGATGAGGAATTATTATATGAGACTGAAACTGCAATATTCCAAATCTATTCCAAAAAGGTACATAATCTTTTCTGCAAGAACATTATGATAGTATTAGAGGATGGTAACGGAATACATATAAGATCGTAAATGTCACAGCAGCTGCATGGAGAATTTCCAGGCATTATGTACAAAGTTTTTCTTATTCAAATGCAAGAGATAAAATTTTGGGAGTACATTTTTCTTGGTATGTAGGTAACATATTTCAGTGATTAACGTTGCAAGATCACAGGTTAATGTAATTGCGAGATACGTCATTGGAAATATGAAGTGTTGGTACGTTAATAATCGATGTAAGCTACAGAATGTTGAGTGTAAGGATGCACAAGTTCGTGTATTGTATTGGACAGTCAGTATTTTGTAGGATGTAAGTTTCTGGGATGGATTTCAGTGCCTATTACACTTCCTCGATCAGTACATGAACAGTTAACGTTGTTTTGTGAATGATGCTGTAGTTGTCAGATAATGTCCCATATGTGTCGATTGGAGACAGATCTGGTGATCGAGTAGGCCAAGGCGACATGTCGACACTCCGTAGAGCATGTTGAGTTACAATAGTGGTCTGTGGGCGACCGTTATCCTATTGAAAAACACCCCTGGGAAGCCTGCTCGTGAGTAGCACCATAATATGCCGAATCACCAGACAGACCTACAAATTTGCATTGAGGGTGTGTGGGATAAGCACGAAAGTACTCCTGCTGTCATACGAAAGGCACCGCAGACCAATACTCCAAGTGTAGGTCCAGTGCATACGTTAAAATGAACAGTGGAGTTTGGATTAATATTTCTTTATTGATCAGTTTCGGCTTATATAAAAGCCATCTTCAGAATTTCTTGGACGCTTTGGCTGGTGCTGACGGCACCTCGGGTTTCTTGTGGTAACCACGATCGAACGTTCGATCACGGTTACCACGAGTAACACGAAAGACGTCAGCACCAGCCAAAGGGACCAAGAAATTCTGAAGATGGCTTTTATATAAGCCGAAACTGATCAATAAAGAAATATTAGTCCGAACTCCACTGTTCATTTTAACGTAAATACAACATCAGGGCGCTGTCGTAAAAATTTATAGGTTCACTCCGTCTACCACAAAGGTGGGCTGGCAGTAGGCCGTAACCTGGTCTCCTTATGACCAATACACGGCCATCACACGTACTGAGGCAGAACAGTCTTTCACCAGAGAACACAAGAGACTCCATCCTGCCCTCCAATTAGCTCTCGCTTGAAACAATTGAAGCAGCAAATATTGGTGCTTTGCGGTCAGTGAAATGCACGTTACAGGGTTGTGGCTCGGATCTGTCCTTCAAGTGACAGATTTCCAAGAGTTTGTTGTGTCATTGTGATGCCAACTACTGCTCAAGTTACTGCTGCAGATGCAGTGCGATACGCCACAGCCATACACTGAATACGACGATCTTCCCTCTCGGTAGTGCCGCGTGGCTTTCCGCAGCCCGGTCTTCTTATGACAGTAGATTCTCGTGTCCACCACTGCCAGCAGCCACGTACAGTATCCACATTCCTGCCAAGTGTTTCTGCAGCACTGCAGAGGGAACACTAAGCCTCTCTTAGCCGTATTAAACGACCTCGTTTAAACCAAGTGAGTGTTGATAATGGCGTGTCTGTCGCCTTAAAGGCATTTTTGATTAACATCAACTCATCAAGTACAATCTCAAAGCTAGCTAACGCTCACGACAGCTACAGAGGGCACCTGACTTGCACTCTCACAGTGGCGATACTAGCGCCACTCTTACGCGACTGACTCGAAATTTTAACTGTTGTAGAAACACGCCTACCAACTTTCGTTTATTTTGCACAACTTCTTCTTTCTGTTGCGTTTTTATCTCCAACCAGTGAATGTGACATATTACTACCAAATACGCACAAATGCATTCATACAATATCAGCACATGACATTAAATAACGCCCGACGTACCATCACCTTTAATAGAAATATCTGTTTCTTTTATCGAATTAATATATGTATAATCATGCAAGTTGTATCACTTATCACTTGTTTTACCTTGGCCATATTGGTTTATGTGAAAAACGCTGAGTTACACCGTGGTTCCGAATACACGCTAAACTGTAGGTCCCCCTATTATTAGCAAGGCAAGTCATTTCAAAGGTCGTAGGAAGGCAACGGCATACCACCCAAAACAAGACACTGCCCACAAAAGCGCTGTGGTGTTCAAAACAATGATCGAATGGACGACTGCTTTACTTGTTGTATATTTATGAGAATTACTTCACTAAGTAACTCCCATACAAATACATTATACTACCAGTGATGTTTATTTTTTATTTAGGCAACACGTTTCCTGCGTCATTTGTATGTTGAAATGGAGGCAGTGAATTGGTTTCATAAGGTCACGCTTCAGTTATCGTGTTGACTCTGGAACTGTTGGGGTTTCCCACTTAACTATTCTACACAACTGGAGGGCAGCCTCTCTGTTCTGCATCTAAACATTTACGTTAGCTCTCTGTGGGTTGATTGTGCGAAATCAGCACCAAAGTTACTCCACCTTTAGCTATGTGCAATAGGAATCCTAGCCAGTTATAATTTTTTGTTGTCTTGTTTAGCCACCTGTGGACCATGTATATTATTCACATGCCACTTCTTTTGACCAGTATTATCTATTGTTTCTTTCAATCCAACACTTTTTACACTCTTTCAAATTTTTCTGTTTCCACTGTTCTTCGACCATCTTTCTTCTTTGGTCCTTCAGGAAATTTATTTTTAATAAATCAGACGATTTTAATGTCAAATGTTTATTACAACAATCTGAAAACTAACTGAGGTTTCACCGAATCATGAATGAAATTTCTGGTGGTGCTAACCCTAAAAAAACATATACAATCTCTTTTAAACGCTCGGTTTTAAAAAAAGAAGTACAGCCCAATGGAAACAAAGCTACATCCTCAATTTGTGAATTCTGTTGTTGGCGAAATTAAATTCTTCGATGATTGGTTCTTCAAATTCCCAACTTAACACATTCGACTGTAAATAAATTCGAATATAGATAATTTGTGCTTAACAAATTTTTGATGTTGATAGTGGACAGTTATATTTAATTTAAGTACGCAGATTGGCAGATTGTACATTATGTGTTGTCCTTATTAACTGAAAGATAAGTTTTATTTCCTAAAAATAGATGCATTTAGGTGAGACAATGTGCAGTCAAACTTTAGAGATTAAAGCCTTTACTTTCAATTTGACTGCAATGATTGTAATTAACGTGTCAGATCACAGCAGAGAAACAGAAAATAAGGAATCTCGATGAACGATATAGCTGCCACTCTCTACATACATCCAGTATTATTACTCTGAATGCCAAACAGTCAGAAAGTCACACTTTCGGCAAGGTCTTCTCCTCCTTTATTCTTACATAATTACTATAGTGCTGCTTAGTTATTGGCTGTGGTGGTGCATTGCATGCCTTCAAATGAACAAAAATTATCATTCAAGTAGAAGGTACCTTTTACCAAATATCAACCTACATATACAGTCATAAAATTACTTATCATTGTCAGTGAGACCATACGATTCAATCTTTTAACAGAGCTCTTACAACATGTGAATCTTTTGCAGTATCAAGGCAATACTAAGGACACATTCATTAGCTCACCAACCTCATCTTCCGTCCAGTGTGGACAATTCCAACACCGAAGCACCCTGTTGAAAAATGGAGTTATCGATCCTCACCAGTAAGTAGCGTAGGAATGCTATTAAAAGCAAACAAAATACATGCGAGTTGTTAGTTTTATTACGTATTCGCTGAATGTTATAGCCACCTAATGAATACCACCTCACTGAAACAACATAAACTTATTTACATTTTTTTTCGATTCTTTACCTTCACCTTAGAGAAACTGATGGTACACTGATAGTTCAGAGATCTAGAAAAATAAATGACCAAAATGATAACCGTTAATTTAAAATTAACATACATATGTGTATACTTAAATATTGTTTAGCTTTTCCATCAAAACATCTTGAAACTCTTAAGATCTTACAACATTGACTTATTGATGAGAAACTCTTGTCAATCACTGTATATTTCTGACCATAGTCAAATTTTATTAAGCAATTAACTAACATCCCCCACACTGAAAAGTGACGAAATCTGTGCTCAGTGAAATCTGTCAAAAGGTGATGCATGCCACGTCACACTTCCACTTGAACAACACTGTCAGTCAGATTAGCGTTCACATTTCAGGTCATGAAACCGGTGTTCCACAGTACTGCATTTCATATGTGTGCTAAGTGACGTTTTTACATGAGGAAAATGTGGGCAGAATGTTCCTGTAACAGCATGATTAACTGTGGACACCTACTCTAGAGGCCATATTGGAGGCAATGGAGAACAAGAAGAGAGATGAATTAGGGGCCGTAGTGCTGAGTGCAGAGACGTGGCTCTGCGAGTGAATCTGGGAAACAGCGCTCAGAGGATCATACCTCCAGAGGGACTTCTCGTCATAGCACTCTCCTCCTTCAGCTTAGGCTAGAAGACAACTGCGCCAGTACACAAAACATTTTACTTGGGACAGGCAGTGACCTGTCACGAAAGTGGCCAGTTGATGGAAAGCGGCTGGAGGAAGCCATTTAAGAGAGACTTCTGCAAACTCAGCCTTTAGGCAGATGGTGAGAAGGTCGTAAAGCTCCATGCATTCTCATGTCAGAAGCAGGGATAATACGGACATAGTGGCTGGTGCGTGTGTTTATTGGCGGCAAGACTGTAACCCCCTGATACCAGGAGGTCGCCAGGCTCTTATACCAAGTGGCAAAAAATATATGTTTCATGGGCACGACTGTCTGGGAAGCTTAACAACCTTCTTTCAGAAATTGGAAATGGTCGGCCTAGAAAAATTAGATCTCTCCATAAATGAGGGACTGTGGATCCATCCAGATGGACTTTATCTGCCAAAACATGTCCAAGCTCACCGAGAGAATGACATCTTCCCAGTCTAAAATCTTCTTCTTTCAGACAAGAGAGATTTGGAGGCGCTGATAAACTGCTCCGAGGATATGCAAAGTGGAGGCTTGCGCTGCTAATGTGGGAACCCTGATGTTCCTTCTGAGTTGGCTACCAGGCAATAGAACAGTCAAGAGGGGACATTTAGTGAGCAGAGCGTGGTTTGTTTGCATTATGCAATGTGAGGGCGGGTTCGTTTTTATTAATTCAGCTCCCATACCATGAGTGGGTAGAAAGTAGTTGTGATTCTTTTCCTTCTCCATCTTCTGATTCTTCCTGTGGTCTGTATCTTGTGATAGGCGAATAACCAGAGATAATTTCCAACCGTATGAAGAGTAGAACCGCACGTATTCTGGGACATTTCGTGTCTCACAAGGGTGAACTTACTCGTCCTGAGTCGGCTGTCTGACGTTTGTCAACTACAGCAAGCACCGTCATGCCTGTGAATCACATTGGTTTGGGCAGGCCAGAGAACACATGCTCTTCACACTGAAATCTGCAGGGGATTCAGGGCTCTGACAGGGAAGCTTCCCGCCTCCTGATAATCAGCACGCCAGACCACAAGGTTTGCAATTTTTTGTGGATGCATCAGAAAATTGCAGCTGCCGCAGCGCACTGGTCCTCGCCCATATCGCGAGTCATGATGCGCTATATAATGGATTAATTCTGGGGAGAATCTGTATAGCTTCCACGCCACTGTATACTTTACCAGTAAAACACCATTCCTTTTCTGACTTGTGTTTGTCATTTTTGTGTATGATTTATCAGGTAGTTGAAGGCATGAAAGGAATAATAAAACTTGTCATTACTTTGTAAATAAAATGCTTCACTTTTCTTATTCACACTACCACAACTATTAATCTCTTTTATTTTACTGTGGTCGTACATGGGCACAATAGCAATTTTATTTTCAATCTTATTAAATTAATTATTTTGCGTTCAGAAAGTGACCACAGGCATAAGGAACAAATGGATCATGAGTAAATTGACTAATTCAGTTGAGGTTGTAGCTCACTATTTGAAGATTACAGGGAAGCCAATACTTTTCATTTTATGTAAAAATAATAATATTGAGCATCACTCAATCATATATTTCAGATTAAAGCTAGCGATAGCTTTATAACAATATTTGGCATCACTTAGACATATACCTATGAGTAAAGCAAGCGTCAGCTTCCAATTGGTATCCCTAGGCCAGGGTTTCTAATCATGGCACTTTTATGAGGTAGTTAGTACGTTATCTGGCAGAACAGTCGCGATTTTTCTTGTTTCTTTTTTTTTTCGAAGTGAGACTATAGTGCACAGGGAACATTTACACTCGGGTTTGCCACTATGCTATGCTCAGCAGTTTGTAGTCATTTTATCTCAGTGTATGTATTGTTTGTGTCATTTATTTTTTCGTTTGTTTCTCAAAAAATATATATTTCAGGGGCACGACCGTCTGGGCAGCTTCACAGCCGTCTTTCAGAAATTGGAAATGGTCAGTCCAGAAAGATTAGATCTCTTCATAAATGAGGGACTGTGGACCCATCCGGGTAGACGCTATTTGTCAAAATATGGTCAAGCTCGCTGTGAGAATGCCGTCACCCCAGTCTAAAACCGTCTTCTTTCAGACAAGAGAGATTTTGAGTCGCTGACTGTCTCCTCCGAGGATATGGAAAGTGGAGGCTTGCGCTGCCAGCGTGGGAACACTGTTGCTGTTTCTGGGTTCGCTACCAGGCCAACAGAAATGTCAAGAGGGGAAATTTAATGAGCAGAGGGTAGTTTGTTTGCTTTATGCAATGTGAGGGAGGGTTCGTTTTTATTAATTCAGCTCCCATACCAAGACTTGGTGCAAAGTGGTTGTGATTCGTTTCCTTCTCCATCTACTGATCCTTCTTGCGGTTTGTATCTTGTGATGGGCTAAGAGCCGGATGCAGTTTTTCCAACCGTACCAACAGTAGAACCGCATATATTCTCGGACATATCGTGTGTCACAAGGGTGAACTTATCCGTCCTGAGTCGGCTGTCTGACATTTGACAACTGCAGCACGCAAAGTCGTGACTGTGAATCACATTGGTTTGGGCAGGCCAGAGAACGCATGCACCTCACACGGAAATCTGCAGAGATTTCAGGGCTCTGATAGAGAAGTTTCAAGCGTTCTGATAATCAGAACCTCACATCACATAATTTTAAAATTTTTGTGGACGCATCAGAAAATTTACAGCCTCCACAGCGCTCTGCTCCTCGCCCATTGCTCGTCGTTTTCTGCTGCGGCATAAATCGAGGTGAAAACGTAAAGTACTGCTGCTACTCCAGCGTAGGGTTGTTAAATAACATTCAAGACTTCATGTTCTGAGGTGAACCATAGTTTGTGGCATAGTAGGTCGTAGATGATTCCACTCGAACAGAATTTGGCCTCACCGTGGATTCATGGAAACAAAGTCAAATTGTGCTATATGAGGGATTAATTGAGGGGAGAATCTGTATATCTTACACCTCCACGTATGCTTTGCCAATCGAACATCATTCCTTTTCCGACTTTGTTATTTTTGTGTATGATTTATCGGGTAGTTGGAGGTACAAAAGGATTACTAACACTTTTCATTATTTTGTAAATATAAATACGTCACTGTTCCCACTCGCACTCCCTCAACTATTAACTGTTGTTATTTTACTATGGTGTTACCTGAGCACAACAGCAATTTAAGGTTCAATCGCATTAAATTAATTAATTTGGTTATCAATCTAATTTCAGAAAGTGACCACAGGCATAGGGAACA
Organism: Schistocerca serialis cubense; assembly: GCF_023864345.2. Classification (NCBI taxonomy): domain Eukaryota; kingdom Metazoa; phylum Arthropoda; class Insecta; order Orthoptera; family Acrididae; genus Schistocerca; species Schistocerca serialis. The sequence goes on along the minus strand of NC_064639.1, from coordinate 1,115,967,675 downwards.
GAAGTCCCAAGAGTAAATTGACTAATTCATGCATAAAAATTAAATGTGTAGCTCACGATTTGAAGGTTACTGAATAGCTAATACTTGTTTTATGTGGAAATAATAATGTTTAGCATCATTCATTTAAATATTTATGATTAAAGCAAGCGATTGCTTGATAATAATATTTAGTAGTTTCGATGGTTATTGAGAGACGGGGAGGCTTGCGCGGGATAAAAGTAGCAAGGAGAGCTGCATATAACCACTCTTCGGACTGAAGACTACAGCGACAACAAGGCCGATCTTTTGTTGAAAATTCCTGAATACACATCCATCATGCAGGCAAGCTATCTACATATAATTCGATGGTTCGAGAGAACAGGTTCTGTAGCTGACTTTCGACCGAGTGCCCCCCAAAAATTAGTAACCACTAAAGAAAATCTATAGCTCGATGTGCAGGCATTAATCAGTTACCCAAGAAAACTGCAAGATGAGGTTCTAAGGAACTACCGTTTCCCGACTGAAGTTTAAGGAGAATGTTAAAAAGTAAACCACACGCACTAAACGAATTCTGTGAGTGCTATGTGACCCGCAGTCTAAGTGTTTCTAGCTGTTACAAATCAATCCTGTCGTCATTTCCTTTCAAAAATTCTAATATCATTGAAGAGGTGGCAACATTGGAACAGTTTGTAGGACACAGGCAATATATTTCAATTCCAGTTCTAGAATTACGTCCCTGCTTGTTCTGCTCGCACTCACAATACAATTACACTCATCTATGACGAGTGTAATAAGTTTTACATTGCCCATTCCCTACTGTAACGGTCTCTTTTAATTACACAACTCCTTTGATATTAAATTAATCCTGAGCTTCAAAATCAGTAATCTGTTCACGATCGCTTTTCTCTCTCACACACACACGTCCTATCCACGTGATTTCCCTGGCGTTACTGACTCATGCATTCGCGCCTAACGATCTCCAAGGGCCAATCTGTCCCTTCTAGTACGTTATACATTCTATAAACCATTAAAACTACAAAACACTGTATTGAATTTTCGTTTAACTGACTTTTGCCGCCTCCTGTACTTTGAAATTCATGAAGGAATAGAAACGTTCATGTATTAATGCTTGTAGGGTCGGACGGAGTGTTCGAGCGGTTATAGGCACTACAGTCTGGAACCGCCCGACCGCTACGGTCGCAGGTTCGAATCCTGCCTCGCGCATGGATGTGTGTGATGTCCTTAGGGTAGTTAGGTTTAAGTAGTTCTAAGTTCCAGGGGACTGATGACCTCAGCAGTTAAGTCCCATAGTGCTCAGAGTCATTTGAAACATTTTGAATTTTGCTTGTAGGCTGCCCTCATCGTCTTCGGCCCTTTAGCCTTCGGGACGGGTTGGTTCATCAACAGAGGTATATAGAGTGCTGCTGCCTCTCAATACAATCTTCTCGCTATTGACACCAATTACAAGCAGATCAACAAGGTTGTAGAAAGAAAAGGGTTTAGCATTCTGTCCAGGACAAGATTATTTGATGCGGAGCACAAGCTAGGCTATGGAGGAAAATGGAAAATAAAATTGGTCGTGTGTTTTTGAAGGCCGCCATACAAGTATTTGCCTTAAGAGAATTAGAGAGACTCAGGAAAATCTAACGATGGATTGCCGAAAGTGTATTTTAAACAACAAATAATCTCTGCAAAACAACGATCCTGCTCTGCACTTAGACCACAATAAGTTACACTGGATCACTACAGGACAAGATCGAGATGAAATAAATAAAATAAAATAAAATATTTTAAATACCAAACGGACTGGTCAGGTGACTTGTGCATTTCCCCTGGCCCCTCTTCAGTAAGATTCACGTACAGTGGATGGGAGAGGTATGTTTAACCCGTTTGGGTTACGGGAGGGGGGGGGAGAGGGGGAGTGTTAAGGTACCAAAGGTCTTATTGGCAAAGATGGTGAGATTGGCATATAACAGCTATTTTTCTTTAACTTGCCTGATCAGTGGCCAGATGGTGGTGTGGCTGAACTAGTCACAAGAGACTGTGGCATTGGCCATTATCGACCACTGCAGTTAAAAAGAATTGAATATCAAGAGTGTGAGAGAGAGAAGCGATCGTGATCAGATTAATGAGTTTGGAGTGTGGAGCTCAGGTTTAATTTCATATCGAAGGAGTTGTTGTGTAATAGAAAGGGAACGTTGCCTTCAGTACTCGAATTGTTAGGGGCTGTTAAGGAGTGGCAAGGTGCCGGTCTAACATGAATTCTGACATCCCTTGAAAAAAAATTATTAACAACAATTCTTACTCAACAAATATCAGGGCACATATTGACTGACCCTTTTTTTGGTAAAGGGTAACCATTACAACGCTTATTCTTAATTAATAATATTTACACTGATCCAACATCAAGGGTAAAATACCGGTGGTGTAGTAGTGTCAAATTTGATCCCAGAGCAATTATAACATCAATTGATTAATTATTTGCGATAAAAAGTTTAAAATTCCATAGGATATTCCTAAAATGTATGTAGTTACCTTTAAACAAATTTATAATAACAATCAGAGCAGCTAAAACCTAAAAACAGTATTGAGAGGAATCCAGTTTAACAATGCACTAGATATATACAACAAATTACATCCGAATCACTTTATTACAAGTTTTTTATACGCCAGTTTTTCTCTTGCGACAGTTTAATAAAATTTGCTCATTTACTGTACAGGAGTAAAGAACAATTTCAAAGAAGTTTAGGGGCAAAGTTCTTCACATAAACGCGAAATTAAGAGGCGCGAATAGTTCAATTACAGAAGGTAACTACTCGACTCCAGAACAAATCTGCAGCATAAGAATTCATCCGCTTGCACCTCAGTTGGTTTACAGAGCCGCAGTCTTACCATCGTATTTTACTTCACACATTAGTCTTGCGTAGACTTCCTGCCGATACATTACACACTTCATTAAATAGGCGTGATAAGACTTGAAACATAAATCATTTGCCACTGGTCACACTCATGCAATCAATAATGGGCCCCACCATGCAAACTCAGTGACAATATTGTAACATGAACATTTAAAACAAGGAAATAAGCAGTAACGCAATAGTGGAACAGGAGGAAACTCAATTACAAATTTTCAGGGTGAACAACTACAACACGCAAATGAGCAAGAACTCAATAACACGGTTACTCAGGTTCTCGTGGAGTTATCCAGCACTCGTGCGTCAACGCAGCCAAGATGCAGTGACGGCTGTACAGTTCTCCAACTGTTGCTTTAACCGCCGTTGTCTTTCGGGTAACACCAGTATTGAGCAACCGAAACGTTCTTGCAAGCAAAAGGGACCTCCTTTCCAAATCACAGCTTTCCAAACAACGGCTCCCTACTACAACTATGCCGCGCTGTCTCTCCAGGTGCGGCCAAGCCGTTTTCCAGCAAATACACGGGCTGCTCGCAGCACATTGAGCAGCTCGCCACCTTCCTCGCGCCGCTGCTAAATGAAGATATCAGCCCTGCCCGAGCCACGCCCCCTCACGGACCACATTAGCACCACAAGACTCTCTGGCAAAGGGATTCTACACAATCAGCAATTCTACCGGAGAGGCACAAAGTCGAAAAATACAGAGCTTTGTGGAAGGTTTCAGCGCACGGCACACGAATGCAAGAAAAAATGGTTCAAATGGCTCCGAGCACTATGGGACTTAACATCCGAGGTCATCAGCCCCTTAGAACTTAGAACTACTTAAACCTAACTAACCTAAGGACATCAGAAGCATCCATGCTCGATGCAGGATTCGAACCTGCGACCGTAGCGGTCGCGTGGTTCCAGACTGAAGCGCCTACAACCGCTCGGCCATAGCGGCCGGCATAAATACAACAGCATGAACGGGGACGCCACGAAAACAAATGCGATTATTACGGAAAAAAGTTTTTGGAAATGATCTTCATTGTATTAAATTCAGTTTGGGACAACAAATAGAATGAGGCTATTACGTTTCCCACAGCAAAAGTCTTATATTGACTGGCAAAATTCCGTACCAGTGATTTACATAATATGTTAGCGGTCATTAAAGCTTGATTACAAAATACAGCTACATTAATCATTAAATTCAAAGAGCGACAAAACAATGGGTTCTGAGGTCTTTTAATAACGTAAATCGAGTTCCTTAGTAATTAGACACAGTAAATGTGAATCAATGAAAAATTTAGAATATATCATACACACTCATTGCTACAGTCTGTAACGCCGCTACCCTTTGAATGCAAAAATGGAAAATATAAATTTAGTCCCCACACCCCGATACACGCCCCAAGCGCAAGATCCATATTTCATAAAAAGAAAAAAAAGTCCCTCTGTACTAACATTGTATGACTAGCAGCAAGTAGACTGAAAAGGAAGTAATATAAAAAGAAATAGAAAGCAATCTTGGTAGCAAAGTGACTAAATGTTTAAAAAAATAATAAAAAAGGAATAGAATCCATTAGTTTCAAGATAAAATAATAGTAGATCGCCAAGCAGTAGATTTGTAGATCACGGAGTATAACAACTGACCTCAAAGAATAATCCTTGTAAGTACTCTTTTAGGACTCTGCGAAATACAGAAGCTGAAGTTTTACATTGTCAATGTACTTCTGGCGCTTGCCTTGTCGTGTCGTAACTGAACTTGTGCGCTCATACGTAATGTAGGTACGCGATACGAGATGGTTTGTCACATTTTGAAGATTTGCGATCTCCTAGAAACGATTAAAAACTGAAAGAGGTACATCAGCAACTTGGAAATATCTTTGAAGTACTCAAGCTAGGAATATAACCGATTATATTGTCTTAATTTGTTTATGATCAACGAAAGACTGAACTTAGACCCAATGCAATAACAATTAATGGTTCAACTGATAGGAAGTGATGAGTAGTGTAAACTGTGAGGAATATACCAAAACTGCTTTAAAGTAAATAGCGTGCAATGGTAGGAAGTGCATAAACTAGAAGCAACCAACTTAAAGTGAATTTACCGTGTTTGACATTTCTTCCAACCCATTTAATATTACGTGCTCATGTAACATTTATCTGTGCGAGAACATAGACTATCAACAGAGCACAGCATTCATATATATTCTTTGGCATTCTAGAAAGTTATCGTACTAACTCAGACTATTTTGCTCAAGCGAACTGTAAACTTTCATAGTAAGCTCTGGATGTATATAGACTGTAAGCATGATTAGGGCAATAATCTCACTTTCTATGCATTTACGGTTAGCTAGGCTCGTACACGTCGGGGACCAAATATTCATTTAAGTAAGCCGGTACAAATAACACGCACTCGTTGTAAATACAGTGCAGCAATATAATTTTTTGTGAGTTTCCTCGCAAACATTCCACCGTGAGCCAGCCGGAGCCTGAGCACCATTCATTAACAATCAATCAGTATAAAAGGGGAAGTAACAAGTCGTGGCAATATAACTACGCTAAATATAAATGCTTCTACATGTTGTGGATCGCGTGTTAAAACTGATCTTCTCGTGTAGCTAAAGTAAAACTGATCTTCTCGTGCAGCTAAAGTAAAGTACAGTGAGTCAATAAAAGACGATGAGCATATAATCATCATAATCATCATCATCGTCATCATCATCATCATCATCATCATTTAAGACTAATTATGCCTTTCAGCGTTCAGTCTGGAGCATAATCCCCGTTATAAAATTCCTCCATGATCCCCTATTCAGTGCTAACATTGGTGCCTCTTCTAATGTTAAGCCTATTACTTCAAAATCATTCTTAACTGATTCCAGGTACCTTCTCCTTGGTCTACCCCGACTCCTCCTACCCTCTACTGCTGAACCCATGAGCCTCTTGGGTAACCTTGCTTCTCCCATGGGTGTAACATGGCCCCACCATCTAAGCCTGTTCGCCCTGACTGCTACATCTATAGAGTTCATTCCCAGTTTTTCTTTGATTTCCTCATTGTGGACACCCTCTTGCCTTTGTTCCCATCTACTAGCATCCGCAATCATCCTAGCTACTTTCATATCCGTAACCTCAACCTTATTGCTAAGGTAACCTGAATCCACCCAGCTTTCGCTCCCATAGAACAAAGTTGGTCGAAAGATTTAACGGTGAACAGATAACTTAGTCTTGGTACTGACTTCCTTCTTGCAGAAGCGACTAGTTCGTAGCTGAGCGCTTACTGCATTAGCTTTGCTACACCTCGCTTCCAGTTCTTTCACTATGTTGCCATCCTGTGAGAATGTGCATCCTAGGTACTTAAAACCGTCCACCTGTTCTAACGTTGTTCCTCCTATTTGGCACTCAATCCGTTTATATCACTGTCACACTGACATTACTTTCGTTTTGGAGATGCTAATCTTCATACCATAGTCATTACATTTCTGATCTAGCTCTGAAATATTTCTTTGCAAACTTTCAATCGAATCTGCCATCACAACTAAGTCATTCACACATGCGAGACTGCTTATTTTGTGTTCACATATCTTAATCTCACCCAGCCAGTCTATTGTTCTCAACATATGATCCATAAATAATATGAACAACAGTGGAGACAGGTTGCAGCCTTGTCTTACCCCTGAAACTACTCTGAACCATGAACTCAACTGACCGTCAACTCTAACTGCTCCGTGACTATCTGTGTAAAGACCTTTAATTGCTTGCAAAACTTTGCCTCCTATTCCATAATCTCGTAGAACAGACAATAACTTCCTCCTAGGAACCGGTCGTATGCCTTTTCTAGATCTATAAAGTATAAATACAATACCCTGTTCCACTCGTAACACTTCTCTATTATTTGCCGTAAGCTAAAGATCTGGTCCCGACAACCTCTAAGAGGCCTAAACCTACATTGATTTTCATCCAATTTGTCCTCAACTAATACTCGCACTTTCCTTTCAACTATACCTGAGAAGATTTTACCCACAACGTTGATTAAAGAGATACCTCTGTAGTTGTTACAATCTTTTCTGTTTCTAAGTTTAAAGACTGGTGTCGTTACTGCTTGCGTCCAGTCTGATGGAACTTGTCCCGACTCCCACGCCATTTCAATTATCCTGTGTAGCCATTTAAGACCTGACATTCCACTGTATTTGATGAGTTCCGACTTAATTTCATCAACCCCAGCCGCTTTATTGCACTGCAATCTATAGACCATTTTCTCCACTTCCTCAAATGTGATCCTATTTCCATAATCAATTCTATCCCATTGTACATCGAAATCTGAAACATTACTGATCGTATTTTCTCCTACATTGAGCAACTATTCAAAATATTCCCTCCATCCGCCCAAGGCATAAACAGGATTTACCAGCAGTGTTCCTGACCTGTCCAAAATACTTGTCATTTCCTTCTTACCTCCCTTTCGAAGACTGCTAATTACTCTCCAGAATGGTTTTCCAGCAGCTTGACCCAAAGTCTCCAATCTGTTTCCAAAGTCTTCCCAAGATTTCCTCTTGGATGCTGCAATTATCTGTTTGGCTTTGTTTCTTTCTTCAATATAACTTTCTGTGTCTACCTAAGTTCTAGTATGTAGCCATTTTTGATACGCCTTCTTTTTCCTTTTACAGGCTGCCTTGTCTGTGTATTCCATCAAGCTGTTTGCTTCATCATACCTTTACACACTACTGTTCCAAGACATTCTTTAGCCACTTCTAGTACTGTGTCCCTGTACCTAGTCCATTCCTTTTCCAATGACTGTAATTGACTACATTCAACTAACTGGTACCTTTCTGAGATCACTGTTACGTACTTGTGCCTGATTTCCTTATCCTGAAGTTTCTCCACTCTTATCCTCCTACATATAGACCTGACCTCCTGCGCTTTCGGCCTCACAATACCAATTTCACTGCAGATTACATAGTGATTAGTGTTATCAAAGAATCCCCTGAACACACGTGTGTCCCTCACAGCCTTCCGGAATTCCTGATCTGTTATTATGTAGTCAATGACAGATCTGGTTCCCCTGCCTTCCCAAGTATACCGGTGAATGTTCTTATGTTTAAAAGAGGAGTTTGTGATTACTAAGCCCATACTGGCACTGAAATCCAAGAGTTGTTTCCCGTTCCTGTTGGCCTCCATATCCTCTCCAAATTGACCCATAACCTTTTCATAGACTTCTGTTAGATTTCCAATCCTGGCATTAAAATCACCCATGAGCAGAACACTGTCCTTGTCCTTTACTCTAACAACTACATCACTGAGTGCGTCATAAAAACTATCCATCTTATCTCGATCTGTTCCTTCACAATGCGAATATACTGACACAATCCTAATTTTCTTGCTATACACTGTCAAATCTATCCACATCAGACGTTCGTTTACATACCTAATTGCAACTACGCTGGGTTCCATTTCTTTCCTGATGTAAAGCCCAACACCCCATTGTGCTATTCCTGCTTTGACTCCTGACAAGTAGACCTTGTATTCTTTCACTTTGCCGGCCGGAGTGGCCTTTACGGTCACGGGTTCGAATCCTGCCTCGGGCATGGATGTGTGTGATGTCCTTAGGTTAGTTAGGTTTAAGTATTTTTAATTTCTAGGGGAATGATGACCTCAGAAGTTAAGTCCCATAGTGCTCAGAGCCATTTCTCCCACTTCCTCTTCTTTCTTACCCCTTACCCGAATGTCACTAACAGCTAAAACGTCCATCCCCATCTTACGTGCAGCCTCTGCCAGCTCTACCTTCTTCCCAGAGTAGCCCCCATTGATATTAATAGCTCCCCATCTCGTTACCATTCGTTTGCCAAGTAGTATCTTAGGAGTCCCTGGTTTGTCAATTAGAGGTGGGACTCCGTCACCTCCAAAGGTCCGAAGCATTTTCTCTGATTGTTGCCACCATCATATTTAAAGTACCAAGGAAGCAGGTTGCTAGCCTTACTTGTCCCGGGTCCCACTGAATTTTACCCCTTAACAGTTGAGGGAATAACCGGTGGATTTGGTAGTCTTTGCCGTCTGAGCACAAAGGTGACCACGACTCAGAATATGTCCGAGATGCCCAGCCTTATTCCAAAGTAACTGGTATCCCAGCTGTCAGGACCACTTACTTGGCCACTCATACGTTGCCCTGTGATTCATGAACTAGGACATGACAACAGGAACTCACACCATGAACCACCATGATGAGCATTTAAAACACATAAAATGAAACGTAGCAATGAAAAATGCTTGTCACAGCATCAACTTTCAAGACTATTGTTTCTTACTCTCATTCTGAATCACAGGCATACTGCAAATATGTTCTCCACCAAGTAATTACATCTGTAATAAAGGTATCACAGCCTTTGAAAAGGCATCTCTGCCGAGAGGTGCTGTAGCGAGTAGAAGGGGAAGCCAAGAATAGGACAGCGCTGCTGCCTATTCTCGGAGGGTGTTCTCGATTGAAGCACACAAAGCTTCTTACTCTGTTCCTGTCGGCATTACCAGATGGCCTTCTGCGAGCGGCTTTAGCTCTTCCTTCCATATTTATAACTGTGGAGGACCGATGTAGTAACTTGCTTTAAATTTGCCTTCTCATTGTTATTCTCTAGCAACGGGTTACTAAAATAAAGTGAGACGGCGGCTCGTAACATGTAGTCTGTATATTAATACTGCTAACAACGTTTTCCAATATTTAGATGCCTTTACTTGCGTTCGAACGTAAAGTTCGTTGTTCATTGATGTAGTTAGCTTTCGATGAACATAGTACAGAATCGATTTTCCCTAAATCCATCCAAATAACAGGCTTGCTGAGTACATCCCACTTCCGTTTATTTAAATGTCCCCAGCAATTTATAATGCATCTGGAATGTTTTGTTACTCAGTTCTCTCTCATATATGGCCCAGTATGCCGTCTGTTTCACATACAAATAACTACTTTGTTTCTTTTATCAGTGATAATGGTTGAGTTAAGAAGCTAAGAAATCTATGATTTATTCACTTTCTCGTGTCACAGTGGAATTCATGTTACATATTCGATTATTTTCGCCGCAGTGTGTACCCTTTGCCGTCTGCAATTAACATGTGAGCCCTCACGCGATCTGAACTTCCAGCATGAATACTAGTCAAAGCAAAGCACGCTTGCAACTAGTGTAAACCTTATAAGAGCTGCAATGAGCAGGAAGTATGATTACAGGCTACTGTGTAAGTAACGCCTTGGAGCTTCCGAGACTGCTGGCTGTTTATCATATCATGCTCGCCGTGACTGAATTGGATCTATATATTTCATATTGTAAGAAAGATAAATGGTAGATTATCTGTCGAGGCCGACTATCCTCATTACAGATGATACGTTTACAAGGTGTATCCTCCATACGTTCTCAGAATCGGATGATAAACTTGCTTAAAGTAATAAAGATCATAAAATTAGCTTCAATATTGCTTTATCTCCTCTGTTATTTCCGTTGCTCAAAGCAAGTATTAACTAGAACTCGATTTGTTAATATTGTAAAACTGCAATTTAAATCATATCTTGTATCAAAACTTTAGGTAAAAAGTACTTATTCAGGATACTTTTCTGAATAGACATTTTCATATAATCGGAATGAGACACAAAACAATAGTTGGCTTACATGTTGTAGCAGGGAGCATTGCACTGCATAAGAGGAACTATGAAAATTACATGTAAATGTAAGTGCTGCATTTATTTACAATTAACAGCCGAACACGTTCTCTCCATGAGGCTAAACTAAGCGGAATTAGTGGAAGTTAAAAATAGCTCTAAGCATTATGGGACTTAACATCTGAGGTCATCAGTCCCCTAGGCTTAGAGCTACCTAAACCTGACTAACCGAAGGACATCACACACATCAATGCCCTAGGCAGGCTTCGAACCGGCGACCGTAGCAGCAGCGTGGTTCTGGACTGAAGCGCCTAGAACCGCTCGGCCACAGAAGCTGGCAGTGGAGGTTAAACAAAATTCAAAATAAACTACAGTAACCTACATCTTTTTGAACCTGCTATTATATTCATCTCTTGGTCCCTCTCCACAATGTCAATCGCACACACTTCCCTCCAGTACTATATTGGTGATCCCATTATCTCTCAGACGCATCGTGTCATTCTTCTACAGCACCACATTTCGAAAACTTCTATTCTCTTCCTCTTTGAATATCTTATCGTCCACGTTTCATTTCCATACAAGGCTAAATTACAAACAAATAGCTTCAGAAGAGACTTCGAAACATTTATTTCTATGGTCGTTGTTAACAAATTTCTCTTCTTCAGATACACTTCTACTGCCATTTGCAGCCTACATTTTGTAATATACTCTCTACTACCTCCGTCTCTGTTATTTTGCTGCACAAATAGCAAAACTCATCTACTACTTTAAGTGTCTCGTTTCTTAATCTAATTCCATCACCAACACCCGATTTAATTCGACTACTTTCAGTTACCCTTATTTTGATATTTTTGAGTTAATCTTACATCTTCCTTTCAAGACACTATTCAGTCTTTTTAATTTCCCTTCCAGGTCTTTTACTTTCTGTGACAAAACTCTTCCTGAACTTTAATTCCTTCCCCAAATTTTTCTTTTGTTTGCTTTGCTGCTTGGTCAGTGAACCGACTACATAACACCGGGGTAGGCTAGAACTGTTTCACTTCCTTCTCTACCACAGCATCCCTTTCATGCCTTCGACTCCTACAATTTTCGTCTGGCTTCTGTAAAAGTTGCAAATAGCCTATCGCTCCCCGTGTTTTACCACTGCTGTCTTCATAATTTCAAAGCGTATGTGCCCACTAACATTCTCAAAATCTTTCTCCATGTCTATAAATGCTGTGTACATAGGTTTGCGGTTCATTGACGTATTTTCTAAGAGATATCTTACGGTCAGTATTTCTTCACGTGTTTCTACGTTTCCTCGGCGGCCTATTTCAGCTTTCCCAGGTAGGCCTCTACCTGTCTTCCATTCTTCTGTAATGAATCAGTGTTAGTATTTTGCAACAGTGGCTCATTGAAGCGATATTCGGTAATACTCGCAACTGCCAGCATTAATTTTCTTTGGAATCGGTATTATAACATTCTTCTTGTAGTTTTCGTTATGACTAACTTTCCCAAGGGTATCAGTAGTCGTAAGGAAATGTCGCCTGTTCTAGGCCCTCGTTTCCACGTAGGTCCTCAGTAAATTTTTTCCCTTTTATCGTTTTTCCCATCTCAGGTTGTTCTACGTCCTCTACCTTTTCTATAACGTTGCCTTCGGGTTCATCTCTCTTGTACAGACCCTCTACATACTCTTTCCACCTTTCAGATTTCCCTTCTTTTGTTGGAACTAGTTCTCCATCTGAGGTCCATCTGAGCTGCTTCTCTTCCCTCAAACAGCTTTCTTTTTTAAATTTTCCTTTAGGCAGTATTTTTCTCCTGGTGAAATACGCTTCTCACTTCTTACACTTCTCCTCTAGCTATTTCTGCTTAGCCATTTTGCTCCCAGTGTCCATCTCACTTTTTGGAAGTTTGTATTCTCTTCCGCCAGCTTCATTGGCTGCATTTTTGTATTTTGTCCTTTCATTAGTTACATTCAATCTCCCTTGTGGTATCCGAAGATTTCTACAAGGCCTTGTTCTTTTATCTGTTCGTTCCTTAGCTGACTTCGCCATTTCAGCTCTCAAAGCTAACCATTCGTCTTACACTGTATTTCTTTCCTCTGTTGCAATTATCGTAGCCTAAAGCTTTCTCTTCCTCAGAAATTCTCAACAATCTGTGGTTCTTTAAAATTACGCAGGTCTCGTCTCCTTAATTTCCTACTTTTTTACAGATTCTCCAGTTTTCATTTACTGTTCATAACAAATTCTTTATGGTCAGAGTTCACAATCGCCGCAGAAACTGTCTCACAGTTTACAATCTGTTTCCGAATTTTGTGTGTTACTGTTGTATGTGCAATATGAAATCTTCCGGCATCTTCAAATCTCTTCCAATTACAAAACCTTTTGTATGATTGTTAAACGATAACTAAATTACGTTTTGAGCAAAATGTAACCAGGTCGCTTCCTTTTGTATTTCTTTTCCCCAGTCCATATTCATCTAATATTTTTCCTTCTCTTCCTTTTCCTTCTGCAGAATTCCAGTCATCGGTCACAATTAAATTTCCGTGCCCCTTAACTACGTGAATAATTTCTTTTATCTCATCATACATTGCTGCAGTATCTTATTATAAGCTACATGACAATAAACTTGTGTTACTGTGGTCGGTGTTGCCTTCGGATTGTCTTGCTGCGATAATGCACTCGCTATGCTCGTAGCGTATCTGTAGAGCATGTGCATTCATATTATCTATTACTAAACTCAACTCTGCGTTATCTCTCTTTGACTGGGTACTTACAACCCTTTACCCTCTTGCCACCAAACTCTGCTAGATCTCACGACATCCAACATCAACCTACTTCACTTCCCATTTTAAATTTTTCAATCTATATGTCCGATTTAGAGGTCTAACATTCCACGCTCTGACCTGAAGATTGCCAATTTTGTTTCACCACAGTAGTCCACCTGGAGATCCGAATGGGTGACTATTTTACCCACAGAATACTTTACCTAAGAGGACGATATCATCATTTAACCATGCAGTACAGCTGCATGCCGTCAGAAAAAAAAATACTGCTGTAATTTCTCCTTGTTTTCAATCTTTCGCAGTACCAACCCAGAATGTCCATAGTGTTTGGTTTTACAAGGCCAGATCAGGTTCCAAATAAATGGTTCAAATGGCTCTCAGCGCTATGGGACTTAACATCGGAGGTCATCATTCTCCTAGAACTTAGAGCTACTTAAACCTAACTAACCTAAGGACATCACACACATCCATGCCCGAGGCAGGATTCGAACCTGTGACCGTAGCAGTCGCGCGGATAAGACTGAAGTGCCTAGAACCGCTCGGCCACCGCGGTCGGCGCCAGATCAGACAATCATATCTGTTGCCCTGCAAAAAATTGAAAGTGCTGCTGCCCCTGTTCCGGAACGACACGTTTATCTCGCCTGTCAATACATATGCCTCCATAGTGGTTTCAGCTACGGTACTGATATCAGTAGCGTCACCATACACAGACCACCCCACCACATGTTTCATGGCGGCCGGGCGTAGGGGGTAGGAGATGGTGGAATCGTTGTATCTTTACCGCAAGAAAATGTGGTCATTATATATCAAAGAAAATGTGAAACTTACTTGGAGCAGTAACATGGCGATAATTTATCCTTAGTCACTGATGACTTTCACGAGGTCGTCAGGGACTCAAAATACACTCCTGGAAATGGAAAAAAGAACACATTGACACCGGTGTGTCAGACCCACCATACTTGCTCCGGACACTGCCAGAGGGCTGTACAAGCAATGATCACACGCACGGCACACCGGACACACCAGGAACCGCGGTGTTGGCCGTCGAATGGCGCTAGCTGCGCAGCATTTGTGCACCGCCGCCGTCAGTGTCAGCCTGTTTGCCGTGGCATACGGAGCTCCATCGCAGTCTTTAACACTGGTAGCATGCCGCGACAGCGTGGACGTGAACCGTATGTGCAGTTGACAGACTTTGAGCGAGGGCGTAAAGTGGGCATGCGGGAGGCCGGGTGGACGTACCACCGAATTGTTCAACACGTGGGGCGTGAGGTCTCCACAGTACATCGATGTTGTCGCCAGTGGTCGGCGGAAGGTGCACGTGCCCGTCGACCCGGGACCGGACCGCAGCGACGCACGGATGCACGGCAAGACCGTAGGATCCTACACAGTGCCGTAGGGGACCGCACCGCCACTTCCCAGCAAATTAGGGACACTGTTGCTCCTGGGGTATCGGCGAGGACCATTCGCAACCGTCTCCATGAAGCTGAGCTACGGTTCCGCACACCGTTAGGCCGTCTTCCGCTCACGCCCCAACATCGTGCAGCCCGCCCCCAGTGGTGTCGCGACAGGCGTGAATGGAGGGACGAATGGAGACGTGTCGTCTTCAGCGATGAGAGTCGCTTCTGCCTTGGTGCCAATGATGGTCGTAGGCGTGTTTGGCGCCGTGCAGGTGAGCGCCACAAACAGGACTGCATACGACCGAGGCACACAGGGCCAACACCCGGCATCATGGTGTGGGGAGCGATCTCCTACACTGGCCGTACACCACTGGTGATCGTCGAGGGGACACTGAATAGTGCACGGTACATCCAAACCGTCATCGAACCCATCGTTCTACCATTCCTAGACCGGCAAGGGAACTTGCTGTTCCAACAGGACAATGCACGTCGGCATGTATCCCGTGCCACCCAACGTGCTCTAGAAGGTGTAAGTCAACTACCCTAGCCAGCAAGATCTCCGGATCTGTCCCCCATTGAGCATGTTTGGGACTGGATGAAGCGTCGTCTCACGCGGTCTGCACGTCCAGCACGAACGCTGGTCCAACTGAGGCGCCAGGTGGAAATGGCATGGCAAGCCGTTCCACAGGACTACATCCAGCATCTCTACGATCGTCTCCATGGGAGAATAGCAGCCTGCATTGCTGCAAAAGGTGGATATACACTGTACTAGTGCCGACATTGTGCATGCTCTGTTGCCTGTGTCTATGTGCCTGTGGTTCTGTCAGTGTGATCATGTGATGTATCTGACCCTAGGAATGTGTCAATAAAGTTTCGCCTTCCTGGGACAATGAATTCACGGTGTTCTTATTTCAATTTCCAGGAGTGTATGCGTTACGATTGTGTAAATGATACCTGATTCGCGCAATTAGAATTGCCTTGCTCAGACGTTATTGAAAACTTGCTCAATGGAGGCTGTAAGCTTAAAGACATGCTACTGTACCATTGAAATTACGATGTGGAGTCCTAAAGAATTAATTCTGAACTGTAACGCAGAGAAATAAAACGTAAATAACGCAGATGTTAGATAATAACGTAAAATATAAACGTGTTACAGTGGTGTAGTGGTCTTACGTACCAATGAAGGAGGTAAACATGGGTGAAGGGAGAACATTAGGAAGAAATTACAAATTTAGGGCTGAGGCGAACTTTACTCGGTTGTAGAGGCCTGGGGGGTGGTTGTCCTCTACAGTAGAAGCGTTGAGCACGACGGCGGTTTATTGTCAACATCTTCCTCATGGTGGTTTAAGGAAACCCAGAACAGCGGTCGGCACCAGGAAACATTGTACAGCTGCCGCTCAACCAGGCGCGCCTATGACGAGATAAAACCAAGCGCCACCAACCCTCCCATCCCCCTCCCCAGGCTACACGCCGATAACGCCCCCTGGGCAGCCTGCGTATAGACCGAGCTGTTTCACTCTCTCAATCCCCATACCGTACTGGGTCACTCCAGGACTCATCAGTTCGCATTGCACCTCAGTACGTCGCACCGTGCTCTATTCTTCCACAGTGCTAGCTGTCGCGCTGCACCTTACCTAGCTGTGAGGGAACGTTATTCGTTGTACATAGTTGTGAGACGAACACGGACAAGACTCAAGAATTCGTAAACGTTATTTGATTGCTGTTAACCACAGAACTTCAGATTGGACATCACTGAAGTTAAGTATTCAATCGGTACCTGTAATAAAGTGTATGTTACCCGCGTGTGCTTTTTGTGTTGTAGTGAGAGGAAACCGACCACCCACCTATCATAACACCCTCTCCTCGTCCAGCCAGGAACCACAAAACTTACAAAAGGGCACAGTCACACCAAAAAGCCACATTTCGCATTAGAAAACAATCTACAATATTCATAGCATCGTCTAGGGATTTCGGTTACCACTGAAACGACCAGTTTTTTTTAATACATGAAGTTTAAGTCGACTGTTAAAACCAATAAAAACAACCCATTTCAGAAATAATCGGTTTTCGGTTTACTTCCAATAATAAACGTAGACATTTTACGTTTCCCTCAAACTTCTGTGTTATACATTTCATGACACACAGAATCAAAATATGAAATAAAATAGGAAAGTAAAAGACAACTTACGCCACACATCGGTCATTGCTTTTCTCGAAAATAACGAGAGTTTGAATATTACCAAAAGTTAACCTGTATTCTGATTCTAATATTTCAAACACCTATTAACAATCTCGTTGTAATCGAGAATCATACAACTATTTTGGCAATATGAAAAGTCAGTGCTGAAGACTGAAAACTTTAAGGAACTATATTTTTCGTGTTAAGATGTCCGTTTCCAAGGACTGCCAGCAGATAAAGGCATACTGTGTACACACTGACGGGGGATGAGCTAATTTCTGTTTTTATAAGGGGCGAAAAAAAAATTTCCATTTGTGGGCGTTGCCGCGGCGCATATGCAACCAGTGCTACTCCGATGCGTGTATATGAACACCGACATGTATGGAAGGGGTTAGCGTGGCATTCGACCTGAAACTTTCTTATCTCTCGTTATAAGCTATGAATAAAATAAACGTAAATGTTGTGTGTAGGGGCTCCCGTCGAGTAGACCGTTCACGGGGTGCAAGTCTTTAGATTTGACCCCACTTCGGCTACTTGCGTGTCGATGGGTATGAAGTAATGATGTTTAGGACAACACAACACCCAGTCCCTGAGCGGAGAAAAATCTCCGACCCAGCCGGGAATCGAACCCGGGCCCTTAGGGTTGACATTCGGTCGCGCTGGCCACTATTTTTCCACTCAGCTACTGTGGGTGGACATAAATTATGAATCAATTGATAATATTGATAAGCTATATGTTCCATCCTCATTTGTTAATTCATTGATATAGTAGAAAAAACGTTAAGATCTTGTAAAAAAATTTGCAACGTTTTTCTTAAACTATTTCTAATTAAAGAACCGTTTTTAGTCATATTTAAAAGAAATTTGAATAGAATTGATATATTGCTGACAAAACCAAAACTTATCTTTAAAAAAGTTTAAATGAACTATTTAGTCAGTGCGCAAAATATAGATGAAGCTCGCCATTGTACTTGCATAGGGACCCAGCTACTGGCGCCGGTGTCGTCCCCTGCGAGCGGAGGTAAATAGGCTCACTTTGCCCCCAGTAAAGGTGAGTGGGCGGCTGCACCGACCTAGTCATGAGCGGCTGCCGTGTAAGGCTGAAATCCAGCTGCACATTATGTGAACATAGTTGGCCCATGTGACCGTACGTCACATAAATGGACATTTGGAGAAAGGGAAAAGAAGTATTTGTTACGAGACGTGTGAATTATAAATTATTTCAAGACTGTGTACGTGTGCGCGATGTATAACATATAGTAAAGAACGTATGTTCTTATTATCAAAACACAAATATCGATGTAATTAACAAAACACAGTTTTTTGGTATAATCTACATCTACATCTACATCCATACTCCGCAAGCCACCTGACGGTGTGTGGCGGAGGATACCTTGAGTAGCTCTTTAGGTTCTCCCTTCTATTCTAGTCTCGTATTGTTCGTGGAAAGAAGAATTGTCGGTATGCCTCTGTGTAGGTTCCAATCTCTCTCATTTTATCCTCATGGTCTCTTCGCGAGATATACGTGGGAGGGAGCAATATACTGCTTGACTCTTCGGTGAAGGTATGTTCTCGAAACTTCAACAAAAGCTCCTACCGAGCTACTGAGCGTCTCTCCTGCAAAGTCTTCCGCTGGAGTTTATCTATCATCTCCGTAACGCTTTCGCGATTACTAAATGATCCTGTAACGAAGCGCGCTGCTCTCCGTTGGATCTTCTCTATCTCTTCTATCAACCCTATCTAGTACGGATCCCACACTGCTGAGCAGTATTCAAGCAGTGGGCGAACAAGCATACTGTAACCAACTTCCTTTGTTTTCGGATTGCATATCCTTAGGATTCTTCTAATGAATCTCAGTATGGAATCTGCTTTACCGACGATCAACTTTATATGATCACTCCATTTTAAATCACTCCTAATGCGTACTCCCAGATAATTTATGGAATCAACTGCTTCCAGTTGCTCACCTGCTATATTGTAGCTGAATGGTAAGGGATATTTTTTTCCATGTATTCGCAGCACATTACACTTGTCTACATTGAGATTCAATGGTCATTCCCTGCACCAAACGTCAGTTCGCTGCAGATCCTCCTGTATTTCAGTAAATTTTCCATTGTTACAACCTCTCGATATACCACAGCATCATCCGCAAAAAGCCTCAGTGAACTTCCGATGTCATCCACAAGGTCTCTGTGTAACATGGCCACGAAGATCAGAGACAATGCTTTGATTGATGGTTTGCTCCTGTTCTTGTTTCGTCTAGAGGTAGGCCGCCATTGTAGCGTTGGATGATATTTAATGTAAGTTTGGCTGTAATTTAGAAAAAATATACTTATAATTGTTCTTGGAAAGTGTGTATTATTGACTTAGTTGTCACCTCTCATGATCTCAACCGTTAATTATAATTAACAAAAATTTTACAGAACTTCGTAGTGCAGGGAACTCGTCTCAACTAGCAGGATTTGGTCGGCCATTACGCTGACTGTATTATTTATTTAAAATTTCATGTCATAATATTAAATGTAAATGTGGGAGGTTTCTCTACCTTGATCTCGCAATAGTCTCACAGTTAGCAGAGTAAAAATAGATTTCGTTTATTAATATTAAGAATACTGAATGAGTTCAGTATGTTGCATTTTGGCCGCCTTACGGCAGATGAGATTCTCTCCAGTTTTGCCTTGCAAATAATGAACAAGAAATATTGAAAATCATTACATTCCGCAATATCTCAGTTAATCTTTGTGTAGTTTGGTACATAAATAACCAGCAGCTCCTGAGACCCATATTAATAATTACAGTTTGCGTAAGAATACGCGTATTTTCTTTTCTAAATAGCAGCGCTCACGCAAACTATTTATTAGAAGGCGGTGAGTCGCTCATTGTGCTTAAAAAAATTATAGTGTACTTACTTCGGGGCAACCTATGTCCGTACGAGTGTTATCGCGGTATAAGTTAATTAAAAGTCTCATGCTAGTCCACGATATTTAAAGGCACCCCAACCAAAATCATAAAAAATATAATCATAAAAATAAAAATAAATAATTATCACGTGATAAGGGTCCCACACCCATTCACATCACCGGCCGGTGTGGCCGATGGGCTCTAGGCGCTTCAGTCTGGAACCGCACGACCGCTACGGTCGCAGGTTCGAATTCTGCCTCGGTCATGGATGTGTGTGATGCCCTTAGATTAGTTAGGTTTACGTAGTTCTAAGTTCTAGGGGACTGATGACCTCAGATGTTAAGTCCCATAGTGCTCAGAGCCATTTCAACCATTTTGAACCCATTCACACGGATATACAGTTATACCGTGATACCCACCAGGTGAAGGCTGCAGCGTACATGGGAGTGAATTCACAGCCAGGAGACGACTTGATAATTGCGGAGCCTAATTGCCCCTGTGGCAACTTGAAAATTGCGTCACTCCGCCGCCTGGTGTGGGCTTCCCCTCGTAGTACGTTTTGCCAGACCGAGATCCCAGTAGCTAAAAATTATGGGTTTTTATACAGTTTCGTGCCTGCCTGTCTTGTCGAGGCACCGCTACCAACCATTTACACGAAAACAAGGCGGTAGCCATCAAATGGTGTTGCAACTGGCATGTCATTGCCGTTGTCGGCCCATCACTCTGCTGCGTGTGTACTGGTACCCAGCTCGCAATGAGGGAACTGGCAGGCGTTATTGGTGCGTCTGATGTATCGGTGCTACGGTCTGCTATGCGCCTGCTAACGACCACGGCAGCGGCCCTTTCGCAAGCGCTGTGGCAGTGGTGCTAGTTCACGCAGTAGCGCCGAAAAATAGTTGCGGCTGTGACGACAAAGTTAAGTCAAGTCGTTAACATATGTTTAAGAAACACACTTTCAAAGCATATAGGAGTACCATAATTTTCTTTCATTTATTTGTTAAATTAATTTGCAAGCAGTAAAAAATATATAAAAAAAATTCGGAGTAGGAATTAAAATCCATGGAGAAGAAATAAGAACTCTGAGTTCGCCGATGACATTGTAATTCTGTCAGAGACAAAGGTTCAAATGGCTCTGAGCACTATGGGACTTAACTGCTGTGGTCATCAGTCCCCTAGAACTTAGAACTACTTAAACCTAACTAACCTAAGGACATCACACATCCACGCCCGAGGCAGGATTCGAACCTGCGACCGTAGCGGTCGCGCGGTTCCAGACTGAAGCGCCTAGAATCGCTCGGCCACCCCGGCCGGCTCTGTCAGACACGGCAACGGACCGTGAAGAGCAGCTGAACAGAATGGACAGTGTCTTGAAAGGAGGATATAAGATGAACATCAACAAAAGCAAAACGAGAATAATGGAATGTAGCCGAATTAAATCGGGTGATGCTGAGGGAATTAGATTAGGAAATGAGACACATAAAGTAGTAAAAGAGTTTTGCTATTTGAAGAGCAAAATAAATTATGATGGTTGAAGTAGAGAGGATATAAAATGTAGACTGGCAATGGCAAGAAAAGCGTTTCTGAAGAAGAGAAATCTGTCAACATCGGATATAGAATGGCAAGAAAAGCGTTTCTGAAGAAGAGAAATCTGTCAACATCGGATATAGAATTAAGTGCCAGGAAGTCGTTTCTTGAAGTATTTGTATGGGGTGCAGCTTGTAACCTCCCCACAAAAATTTTAAAATGACAACATTTAATAGAAATGGACCCAAGAAGCAATATCGTCCCCACAGAAATATTTAAATAAAAAATATAATAATAAATGGGAGCCAAGTGTAACCTCCCGCAATGAAATCTACTGACAATGACAATTAAACAAAAATTAGCAATCTGACCCAAGCATAAGTTCCTCACAAAAAATGAAAGTCCATTCAGTGATAAGAAAATCTCAATGATAATGATAATTCAATTAAACCGAAATATCGGTCTTTGGCCCTTGTGCAAAAATCAGAATTAATTTCTTACCTCATTGAAACTGCTTGTCAAATTTCTGCTCTTATTGTTAGCCCGGCTTGGAGGAACTGCATTGCAAATAATTTTTTTTTTTTTTTAATTTAATTGAAACTTTTCTTTAAGGGAAGTGGAAGGAAATCGTTAGTTCAATTAAATATTTTTTTTTTTTTTGTAAAAATTGCTTTGAAATCAAAATTATTATTGGGGCACTTGTTGAAAATTAATTACAATAAATAAACTTTACATTATCTGATGATTACCTTAATTAACAATACACCTCATTCAGCCTCTTGACCAGAATGCCATGTCGACGCTCGCCGACTGCGTCCCGCTCGCGACCGTGACAGGACTAGACCACTACTGCCGACAGACTACATCACACAACTGCACTGGGCTGCTACTACTGACCGACTGCTCTGCATGACGACTACTACTAGCGTACTACGCGCAACACTCGCGCGGTCAAGCGCAGACTAACCACGATAATAGGCTCTCTGGTCAAAGATTTTAACGTGCCTCACCATCGCTGCTACGTTACATACGTGTTTCATAACCCTCCACTGGGGGGGCAAAAATTTGGCAGCGATGGTGAGTCATTTGGACTTGCCATCGCAAGAAATTTTTACAATTTACAGAATATTCAAATTTAGTACATAAATTAAATGTGGTGCACACGCTCCGAGTACAAAATATATCATACAAAGACAAAATGTGAGTACAATACATAGTAGCAAATCAGAAAAATGTATATACAAATTATTTGACAGATAACAGAGTGCACACGCACTGAAAAAGTTCTTTAGCATTTTCAGAACAAATAAACAGAATGTCAGAAAATCATGTTGATAAGTGACATGAGTGTACTCGCACTGGAGTTGAGAACATATCAGCAAATGACGAAATGTATATACAATGAGTAACAAATGACATAAGTGCATACGCACTGTAGTATTGAACATACAGAATGAGTACAAATCATATTGAAAAATGAGAAAAGTGCACAGGCACTGAAGTTCAGTAGAAAATATATTAATACCTAACATAAGTGCACATGCACTGTAGTTCAGAACATATCATCAAAATAAAAATGTATATACAATATAAAAGACAAGAGTGCACATATACTGTACTTCAGAACAAATCGAAAAATGTCTTTAGCATTTTCACAACAAATAAACATAATGGCAAAAAAAATCATATCGACAAGTGACATAAGTGTACTCGCACTGGAGTTCAGCAAATCTATAGTGTATAACCCATGAACATAAATGATGTTAGCAAAAAATGATTTTCACTATGTGACAAGAACTAGGATAGGAAAGGGGAGGATTGCATCATGGTTGTAGCACTTTAGATTGCACACAGCTGTTCTGAAAGTCCATATCTTTCCACAGCAGTACAACACCAAGTGACACAATTTGAAGTTCTTTTCCCATCAGAATTTATCAGTGTAGCCAAGACACTGAACTGACGTAGTAATGTTCCATGTTCTCATTTTGGCAGTACACTAGGTACACCAAACAGTGGGACCATAATAACGTCTTCATCGCTCACAGTGGTGGACAGCATGTCGTGTCAACACCACGCTCTTACAAGGCACACCAACGTAGAATTAGTGCAAAACCAAAGATAGTGCTCCATGATCACTAGGATAGACAGGACAAATGGACATTGCAGTAATTCAGGGTAGTTAGCTCATAAGGTGAAGGACATTAAGTCACATACCATTCTTCATTAGTAGTTTGCGGCATTCATAGCCCAGTTATTGAACATTTCTGTACCATGTATGTAGTATTACAGAAAAATGTTCATTAATTGTTTTACATAGAATCAGTAACCTTCTTTTCCTAGTTACAAAGCATTATGAAATAATGGCATTCTTTTCCAGTTACAAAGTATAGCATAGTTAATTAATTTATTTGTCATTCCAATACTAAGAATCATTCTTGTCCAGTTACAAAGCATAATTAATCACTTGTCATTTAAATATAGTAAGAATCATTAGCTTTATTTCTAATTACAAAGCATTATCAAACAATCACATTCTTTTCCAGTTACAAAGTATGGCATAGTTAATTAATCATTTGTCATTCCAATACAGTAAGAATCATTAGCCTTCTCCTAATTACAAAGTATTATTAAACAATCGCTTTCTTTTCCAGTTACAAAGCGTAATTAATCATTTGTCATTTGAATATAGTAAGAATTATTAGCCTTCTCCTAATTACAAAGCATTATGAAACAATCACATTCTTTTCCAGTTACAAAGTATCAACATTGAAAACAAGAACTAATTAATGGCATAATTAATAACATAATTCATTGAGTGACATTAATTATTGGCACTCAGTGGCCAGCAAGTATTGAATAGAATAAAACATTGTTCATCATTCAGTATTATTCAGATCATTACGAAGTCATTATTAAAAATCAGTTAATTATAGTCATAGCATTAATAATCATGGCCATTATAAGTAGTCTCATTACAATAAACAGTGGCAGTTATTAGCCAGTTACAAAGCATTATTTTATATATATATATATTTTATTTTTAAGAAGTCATTACTGAAGTGACATACTATTCAGAGCTGATCAGCATTACTCAGAACTTTCTCAAACTGGTATCACTATTTGGGACTGGTAATACATTTTTTGTTAGCAATGCATTGCGTTGGGATCGATAATTAATTGCTGAGGCATAACAATATTTGCTTTTGACCTATTGCTGCAAATGAGGGTAGGTAACATCATTCGTCATGAGTCAGCTGTAGCAAGGTTATGTAACAAGGCAGTATATGTGATCACATTTATAAACGATAAACACAAATGGGTAAAAAATAAAAATGCAAGTACTAGAACAGGTATAATAAGTAACAGGTTTAGTAACTATCATGAAAAACTTCTCCTGAAAAAAAATACAAAATGGATTATTGACCTGAAAGAAGAAACGCACACTATGCTGAAAAGTAGTGAACTTCGAATTAACAGGTAGTGAAATGTGTATAAAAATGTGTTCCATAGCTGTCCTTTCCAAAACTTTCCGTCATCCTATTATGCAATATAACACCTGCTGTCAAAACAAACTGCAACAAATACTTAAATAACTACATAGCCTAAATACATAACTTCAACATTATCCTCATCTGTAAAGAAAAAACTTCATTATCCATCACTTCATTATCCATATTATCATAACTTCATTATTATCATCACCTATAAAGAAAAACTTCATTATTCATAACAGCATATCCTTCATCATTATTCATCAGCATTCATTATCATCTGCAAAAAAATCACTTCATTACTCATTACATAACTATTCCTTATCTCTAGCATATTTCATCACTAAAAGTAAGATGTGTAGTTCTGTCTGACAGCCTGCATCAATCACCTTGTATTCTGAAAGAAAAAATTAGTTAAGACTGCTATTCTACGATGAGTATAGTATATTATTGTTAATGCTTGTTAATCCTTCCTCATAAAGTTATTGCATCTTCTTTCGTTTATTCCGTAGGTGAAATTCCCATTTCTGTTGGATTTATTTCTTACACGCATCATTTCTTTCTGAAATTGATGAACAAAGATTAATGTCTTGCATTTAAATCATATACCCACTAAATAATGACTGGTTTATGGTAACATAATTAAGTATACAGCATAACATGACAGAAAACGTAATATGTCAAAGACATTGACAGTGTTCAGATGCAAAAATGTACACAGAATAATACAATGCAGCAGCAAAAAATGTAAAACAGTCATGATCTTGAGATGGCATAAGGCAAAAAATGTCAAAGTCGACTGGTGTGTGTTATATCTTAACTATTTCACAGTGCATACAAACAAAACTTGAAAACAATCATACATAAAAAGACAAAATGTGACGTTCGTTGTGTTCAGCTTGTATGTAGTGTAGTTAATCGAGGCGAGACTTAAAGACTTTAATGGAGAGAGAATTTGATAAAATTAATATGTCATTACATAGAATTGCATAATTATTCATAAAATACGTAAGTTCGTCAGGAAAAATATGCACGGTTTGATGTGTAACGACAAGAAAAGCGACCTGCTAACCTTACCTTGCCGGGCACTTGCCAAGAAAAAATACGATGATCATCAGTAATTAGTCAGGTGAAATAATTGCATTAGTAAATGACATCATAGTGTGTTGAATCATACAGTGTCTTCATTCAATAAAGGGTTTAATATTTGACCAATGGTGGTTGCCTTTCGATTTTCTGGTTCTCCAAGTTTCGACGTGTACAACATTGGGGTGAGGGATGCTGCGAATCCGATATGGACCTGCGTATAGAAGTTCAAATTTACTGCACTTACCTTTTAATTTACTGGATAATTAGTGTGTACGTACTAATATTTTCTGTCCAATGTGAAAGTCGCGGCGTGTACAAACCTGTTTTTGCCGTCTTCTCCGGCGCTCTGCGGCACGTTTGATGTTGTTCAGCGCAATGTCAATTATTTCATGGTGTCGTAGGCGACGACATTTAGGGAAGTTTACTAATTCTTTAATTTTATTTGGTGGTTCAACGTTTTTCAGTATAACAGACGGAGATAGCATAGTGGATTCATTTGGAATGGAATTAATTACATCTTGGAATGAGAGTATGTGTGTATCCCAATCAATATGTCTTTTGTGGCAGTATATTCGGCACAGCTTACCAATTTCTTTCATTAATCTTTCACAGGGGTTCGAAGAAGCATGGTACTTGGATATATAGATCGGAGAAATGTTTCTAGCTCGTAACATACGTGTCCATATACCAGAACGAAATTGAGATCCATTGTCAGAAATTACTTTCATCACATGCCCTACATGAAATAGAAAATGTTTTAGAAATGCTTTCGAAACAGTTTTAGCAGTAGCTTTGCGTAACGGAGTGAAAGTAACAAATTTTGAAGTGAGCTCAACAGCGACAAATATGTAGCAAAAACCTGTGTTAGTTCTCGGAATCGGACCAAAAATGTCTACAGCGGCCATGTGTCTTAATTTAACGGGTACAATGGGATATAAAGGAGGAGTATGTGAAGTGGTGTCTGATTTAGCTTTCTGGCAAATTTTACAAGACGCTAAAACTCGTCGTATACGTTTCTCCATGTTAGTAAAATAACAGTTCTGTCTCAGTATAAGAAAACATTTTCGTGCTCCGTAATGTGCGTAACTTAAATGAGTGTACCAAATTAATTTGTTAACCAGTTCGTCAGGAATGCATAATAACCAATTGTTGCTGTCAGGATGAGAGCGGCGAAACAGAATGTCATTGCGTACAGTGTAATGGTTTCTAATCGTAACATTATTCTTATCTTGCCAAAGGTGTTTAATTTCTTTCCACACGTTGTCTTTATTTTGCTCTTTTGCTATGTCCTGTAATGACGATGAAATAAAGTTTTCAAATGCAACTTGCTGAATGTACATGACACTGAAATTTGTTTTGCAGAAGTTGGTTGCTACGTCTTGCTGATTGTTGCTCAGAGAACGCGATAGTGCGTCTGCTATAACATTTTGTGTGCCGGGAATGTGAACTATTGTAAAATTAAATTCCTGTAAATAAAGTTTCCATCTGCTTAATCTGTCGTGAGTGAATTTAGCCGAAAGTAAAAATTGTATCGCTCTGTGGTCTGTGTAGACGGTGGTATGTCTGCCATAAAGAAAGTGCCGAAATCTCGTAAAAGCCCATACAACACATAATGTTTCAAGTTCTGTAACAGAATAATTTCGTTCAGCAGGTGACAGAATGCGGCTTGCAAATGCGATGTTTTTTAATTACTGTAGAGCCATCTTCTTCTATTTCCTGGAAAATATGTACGCCTAAAGCCGTGTTAGAACTGTCGGTGGCAATGGAAAAGTTTCTAGTAAGATCTGGGTGCGATAAAAGTGGAGCATTCAACAAAGCATGTTTCAGGTTCACAAATTCAGAATGTGCTTGCTTATCCCAAGACCAAATAGTGTTTTTACCTGTTAATTCGCATAATCTAGGCGTGTCTAAAGCGGGGTGATGAATAAATTTACGAAACAAGTTAATTAAGCCCAAAAAACTGCGTAATTGCTTTTTTGTTGTAGGAACAGTAATGTCACGTAGAGCTTGAAGTTTTTCTGGATCAGGCGCAATGCCTTCTGCTGAAATTACGTGTCCAAGAAATTTTATGGAAGTTTTGCCAAAGTGCGATTTACTGAGGTTAACTGTGAGTCCTTGTGCATGAAAAGTTTGTAACAATTGTTCAAGAATCAGATTGTGTTCAGACTAGTTAGCTTCTGCGATAAGAATGTCGTCTACATACGTCGTAATTCTGTCCTTAATGCAAACGTGTGTCGGATGGCGTCAAAATTAATAACATTTTCGTGATCAAGATTCTGCGTGTCTAAATTATTGCTTACGTTACTGGAATATGCAACCTGTACTGTGTCTGGTCAAATTCTGTCGTACGTGCTATTATTTACGGGAGGATGCTGTGGCATTTCGACTATTTGAACTGCTCTGTTATTTCTTACTGACGTGTTACGCTATAGATGACACCTATTGCCTGGTTCATTCATGATTATTTGTTGTTGCTAATGTTCTTGCTGCTGATAAGATAGACTGTTATTAAACGTACGCTGATAATTGTGCTCATTATTTTTACGTCTGTCGTAATAGTCATTCCTATACGGTGCATTGCGATACGAGTTGAAATAGTGTGTTGTCTGTACGTAGTTATTTCTTTGCTGCCATGCGTTACTATTTGTTGGAGCTGGGACTATACGTGCACGCGGCGAAACATTAAAGTTTGGTTAACCTTGTAGACTGCATTGTTGGTTAGGTATGCTAAGCGGCTGACTTTCATGCTGTTGTGGTGAAAGTTCTATTGTCACTAAAATGTGGTTCCTGTTACTAATAATTTTACACATACTGATGATTACGATTTTATCTGTTATTAAAATTACGGCGGTAGTTGTCATTACGGGAGTGCCTACTGAAAATTGTCACATTCGGTAAAACATTTGTCATATCGGGTTTTCATTACAATGTTTCTTAATTCTAGATAGAGCAATAGTTAAAGAGCAGTTTTGATAGATATAAAGGATAGTAGAAGAGAAGGCAGCAGTGCAGAAAACTAAAGATGAAACAGCACTACTACAGCTCGGGGCCCTATGCTCTCTACGGCACATATTCATTAAAGCGTAATGAATCCCCTGAGGTCCATTACGCACTGCAAATAAATTTTAGCTTTTGCGTTGCACGCAATAGCGGTAAAAATCCAAAAGCAAAATGTTGTATCCATGTTAATTCCAATTTCTTCATAATAGATAATGCTGATGAAAATACAAAAATAAATTTTCGCATCTGGTTCAAAGCTAGCTTCTGCATTACAGGTAATAGCGGTGAAAGTACAAAAATAAATTGTCGTATACAGTGCAAATCGTGTATCTGTGTTCTGTCATTATTAAATTCTTTACATTTTCTTACAAATGCAAACTGCTTATTATCAACGTTCTCGTCACTGAATTTGAGAACACGTTCAGGTTTGTGTGAAAGTCTGTTTGTCTGTGTCATTTCGGAATTCAAGTTGCATAGCTTTTCAGATTTTAAGTCGCGTGGCTTTTCGGATTTTACGTCTCGTAGTCTCTGTAAATTGCTCACATTATACGCGCTGCGTAAGTCTGACAAATCTTCGCAAAGTAGCGGATTCTGTGACGTATTGGTGACTGAAATAGTTTTCAACTCTGTTACTGTAACACTTTCGTCAATTTGGTTGATCTGTCGTGCAAATTTCTCGTCAGCTTCCGTATTCGGAGTGTGTGAAACTTCCAGTGGCTCTAAATTAACTTCGTCGCGTATCTGCACTGCGTTTTTAGGGCATTGTTCATTGACTGCATTAATTTCGTGTATCAGTGTTGCGTTTGCTGAACATTGTTCAGTGACTGCATTAATGTCATCTTTATCTAATTCTGTTGTGCTTACACGTGTATTATTTAATTCTTGTGCAACAGTGCCAACTTTTTCATTACTGTTATTAGCACAAGTCTTAGTATCCACACGTAATTGTACTTTAGTGTCCTGACATTGCACGGTAACAGCTGTATTCTGTTCACTAATCTGTCTGTTCCGTTCGTTAAGGTCGTCTTGTTTTTCGTTCGTCAGTTTGAAACTTTCATTAATTGTTTCGCTAAGTTGTTTGTAATGGTTGTCGACACTTTCATTAAGTTGTTTGAAATAATTATTAAGTTTGTCTTGTTTTTCGTTCTGTTCGTTCCTAAACTGTAGCATTATTGCCATAAATTGATCCAAAGTAACATTACCTACTCCATTATCTGTGCTGTTTGATTGTGTACCTGGAATTGTCGCGCTTTGTGTGACCATTTGGTCATTCTGCAATTTACAAAAAGGATTATCAGTCGGACGTACACTGTCACTCACTATTTCGGAATTAAATAAATCCGTCGTACTTTGTGTATCCTGTTCATTTTCATTAGACAAATTTGTCTGTACGTTACTTGAATTTTCCAAATCGGGTGTGATATGCTGGGTAGCGCTCATTACAATAGAGCGTCCCGCGTCATCAATTGTCGTCAAATCAACAGAAGAGACAATTGAGTTCGTTTGTTCATCATTAAGATAAATATCATCATTAGCGGTTGGAGTGCACTGATTCTCAGTGAACGCAGGATTGTCATCATTACTATCGGTCACATTGTTTAAGTCGGTAATTTCGTTCATAATACCTCGCGATACACTATTCACAGTCTTTCGCGGCATTTTTGCAATGGTCACAATTATTCACAAAACAAATAAGCACACTGCAAAAGCAACACACAAATACAACAGAGCAACGAATTGCCGTTGACCTGTAGAAAGAAAGTCACAAGATTAGTAAAAGCGTTGCGCCAAATCCTAATTATATCTAAGCAAATAAGAGCAGATATCTGACTGTTTTTCAAAAGACTCTCAACGAAATTCGATCCTGGACTAGGTGTCGCCAAGTGTAACCTCCCCACAAAAATTTTAAAATGACAACATTTAATAGAAATGGACCCAAGAAGCAATATCGTCCCCACAGAAATATTTAAATAAAAAATATAATAATAAATGGGAGCCAAGTGTAACCTCCCGCAATGAAATCTACTGACAATGACAATTAAACAAAAATTAGCAATCTGACCCAAGTATAAGTTCCTCACAAAAAATGAAAGTCCATTCAGTGATAAGAAAATCTCAATGATAATGATAACTCAATTAAACCGAAATATCGGTCTTTGGCCCTTGTGCAAAAATCAGAATTAATTTCTTACCTCATTGAAACTGCTTGTCAAAGTTCTGCTCTTATTGTTAGCCCGGCTTGGAGGAACTGCATTGCAAATAATATTTTTTTTTTTAAATTTAATTGAAACTTTTCTTTAAGGGAAGTGGAAGGAAATCGTTAGTTCAATTAAATAAATTTTTTTTTGTAAAAATTGCTTTGAAATCAAAATTATTATTGGGGCACTTGTTGAAAATCAATTACAATAAATAAACTTTACATTATCTGATGATTACCTTAATTAACAATATACCTCATTCAGCCTCTTGACCAGAATGCCATGTCGACGCTCGCCGACTGCGTCCCGCTCGCGACCGTGACAGGACTAGACCACTACTGCCGACAGACTACATCACACAACTGCACTGGGCTGCTACTACTGACCGACTGCTCTGCATGACGACTACTACTAGCGTACTACTCGCAACACTCGCGCGGTCAAGCGCAGACTAACCACGATAATAGGCTCTCTGGTCAAAGATTTTAACGTGCCTCACCATCGCTGCTACGTTACATACGTGTTTCAAGCTATTTATGGATGTGAAACATGGACGATAAATAGTTTGGACAAGTAGAGAATAGAAGCTTTCGAAATGTGGTGCTACAGAAGAATGCTGAAGATTGGGTGGGTAGATCACATAACTAATGAGGAGGTACTGAATTGGATTGGGGAGAAGAGGAGTTTGTGGCACAACTTGACTAGAAGAAGCGATCGCTTGGTAGGACATATTATGAGACATCAAGGGATCACCAATTTAGTACTGGAGGGCAGCGCAGAGGGTAAAAGTCGTCCATGGAGACCAAGAAACGAATACACTAAACAGATTCAGAAGGATGTAGGTTGCAGTAGGTTCTGAGAGATGAAGAAGTTTGCACAGGATAGAGTAGCATAGAGAGCTGCCTCAAACCAGTCTCTGGACTGAAGACCACAGCAACAATAGTTCAGATTGAGGTATTTTTATGTATGCGCCAGTGCTCTGTAAATATAACAGATAACGTCCTCTGATAGCAGTGAGGGGAACCGTTCGCAAAAATGCTATCAATTATCTGTCTGATCAAACTAGTAATCACAGTTATTGCCATTTTTGTGACCCTTTCTCTCAAAAGTTAAGAAACACAGTGACTGCAGAATAAGTAGGACAAAGAAGTACGCGATCACTTCATTATTTCTGTAAGGGAACTGCACTGGCTACGCAAAAACTTTATTCAGTTGAACAGCATCAGTAGCAGTAACAGTCTGTGGCTCGCTGACAATGTGGTGGTGTGTGTTGTTTGATGTGCAGTGGAATAACTATGTATCATATGGAAGAAAGGCATGTTTGTTACAGTTTCAGAGACGATATATTAATGAAGGAAGGAGATATAAATATGCCACAGATATGCCACTAAAATACGTAACGTATGCCTCAACAGTATATCGAACCACCTAAGTTCGACATTCCTTTGTAATGTGCAGTTTCTCGACGACGGTTTTCGCTAATGTCTGGAATTTACAAATTGAATACGGCGCAGAAAACTTGCTTCTTATATTAACTACTTTATAACCAATCATTTAAAGCTGTTTTGGTTTTTAGCTAAAGTTTAACAAGGTGATACAGGTACATTAAATAGAAGTGTGAAAAGTCTGGGCGTAAGGGTAGACTCATTATATGACAAAGTAGATCACGAAACAGAGACTCTAGATGAACTACCTGAAGCAGATAAAACAGTTATTATGAATGAATCCACCTACAATGCTATGTAAGGTTTTATATTTTATCTAATTCACGATGAGCCCATTTCGGCAAATTGCCATCGTCAGGGGCTCCGTAAATACATAAATAAGATGGTCTTAATATAATGGTCTTCTAACTATGATTTGAAAAGCTATAATATATCATTAGTTGTTTTATCTTACATGTAACATCGTTGATGTCATGTCCTGACTGTTTTAAAATTATTACTTTCTCCCAGATGTACAGTGGACATGTATGTCGGATATTACTTGTTTTCCATATATACTTCTTTTCTGACAGCTTGGATGACAATGGGCCAACAAAGAACAAAAGATAAAATAGTGTTCACACTGTGCTGCCTCAGGCAGTAAAGAATCTTCACAAACATATTGGGCTAGAGGAGAGCAGTACTAATAGAAATATTCAGAATTAATGGAAACGAGTAAATTAGAAAATGTACAGCATGATGTCTGGGGTTAAAACAGACGTTGAGGGAAGAAATAAATACATCAACATGCAGCTTTCCGAACACAAGGTCCAACAGGTAGAAAAACCAAGAACTTCATATATTACTTCATATATTTAAGGCGAAGTAGCAATGTCAGAAAACTGTCATCCAGTGAACAGTATTTTTCCGTTTAGAGGGGTATGTTATAGGAGCATAGGAATCGGCACTGAAAAATTTGACCACAAGGGAATCCGCCATACACCAATTTTCGTAGATCCATGCACGACGGTGATTTCAGGAGTGAATGGTGGAGTAAGCCAGTCGGATATTTGGGTGACGAAAGTAAATGAGGCCACAGATCTGCTTAGAAACTGATGTATTTGTAGTGTACACTTTAAAAAAAAAGGATAAATATAGGTGTAATTGACGGCAAAAAAAGTATTTACAATGTGTGTACTCTATACTATAGTAACTGTCATGTGCTGCTTTAAATATATAGGTGCGAAACTTGTAATACAAATCAGGATTTAGCACAATGACCATTACTTAGACTGCAAAGAACAAATTAGGTTTCATTTCATGTCTGCAAACATAGGTTGCACACTTATAAAATTAGTTGTTTTATAACCTTATTACAAGAGAGTAATGATTATTAAAACTATTGTAGTATATGTTTTTGTGCCTTTGTTTTAGTAATATTCATAATAACATCATAGAAATCTATTTCATTTCAAACGTTTTTTTTCATTTCATAAAATGGACAGATTTGGCTAGTCATTCTTGATTCAGTTCAGAAAAACTCATTATGCTACTAACACACGAATGAACAATGTACTATAAATTATATATGGGGTAATTATTCAATGAGATCTCATTTACTTATAAATTGATGGATTTCTTTGGCTGTTTATCTAGCAGCAACGTCCACATTCATACCGACTGTACATACACACCTACCACACCTGCTCCCTACCAAAGTCATCGCAAATTTCTACCAAATTCTTCAATGGTACAGCCATAGCGTTTCATGTAGATTAATTGCGTCCAACTGACCACTAGTTATCGGGTTACCATCTCTACCAAAGTGTAAATTAGTAGTTAAATGAATCTTACTGGACAACAGGGACACCTTAATACGATATGTTTAAGGAAGGAGAGAAAGGTGAATTTTATGAGAAGGGACAAACCACAACAATGATTAATATTTATGGCTTAAAGGGAAGGATTTTGCTGGCTACTGCAAGTGCAATCACAGGTTTGTCAGAAGCATTACGAAACAATTTAAAGAACAATCATAAAACTGAAAAACTCTAAGTATCTGGAGTAAGGGTAGTTGTGCCACAGAAAACCTGAGTAAAGCAGTAAAGAAACTGATTTACTTAATATTTAAGATTGAAAGATGTGAAGTAAAGCACAAATATTTACTGATACACGATTTATATGTGATTTTAGGGATGGACTTCGAAGATAAATCTAGAGTGTAAATTGGTTGTGAAAAAGGAATGATTATATTTTTGTGCAATGATACTGATGTATCAGTGGAGTTCAATAATTAAGGGAAGAATGATGGTAAACAAATATGATGCCTGGGGGTAACTATGATGCCACTCGGTACCTGCAATGGTGAGCATGTATCAGAAGGCAGTGAAGACTAAATACTGAAAAGAAGAAATTTATGAAGGAGAAAGTAGATGACATTTAAGGTATTAATGAATGTCAAATGGTTTAGTTATAATATATATTGGTCATCAATGATAAGGTATTTTTTTAATGAAATGAACGCAAATGAATCTGACAAATCACAAAGTTCATCCAACATCGAAAGCTATATACAGGGTGAGTCACCTAACGTTACCGCTGGATATACTTCGTAAACCACATCAAATACTGACGAACCGATTCCACAGACCGAACGTGAGGAGAGGGGCTAGTGTAATTGTTTAATAAAAACCATACAAAAATGCACGGAAGTATGTTTTTTTAATACAAACCTACGTTTTTTTAAATGGAACTACGTTAGTTTTGTTAGTACATCTGAACATATAAACAAATACGTAATCAGTGCCGTTTGTTGCATTGTAAAATGTTAATTACATCCGGAGATATTGTAACCTAAAGTTGACGCTTGAAACCTCCGACGTTCAGTTGCGTGTTGTAACAAACATGGGCCACGGTCGGCGAGCAGCATCTGCAGGGACATGTTTACGATGACGACCGTGTTTACGAGTGTGGCTGCAGTGCACTGTTGTGGTTTGGTCTAGCTGTCACGGTGTCCGCATGTAGCGCTTGCTGCTATTGTTATTCTGCATTCATCTCCGCACGCAGACCAACTGTAGTACACCGTGTTACCAGATGTCTGTGATAGTGTACTGTTGTAGGAACTGTGACCATTGTGTAGTCGAACTCTGAAAAGGCGGAGATGATACTCATCTATGGTGAGTGTCGACGAAATGCAGCTGAAGCCTGCAGGGTGTATGCAGAACGGTACCCGGACAGAGAGCATCCAACGTGCCGCACATTGCAAAACATCTACCGCCAACTGTATACAACAGGTATGGTCGTAGCACGCAAACGGGACCGTAACAGGCCCGTCACAGGAAAAGCGTGTGCGGTTGGTGTGTTAGCTGCTGTTGCCATGAACCCACACATGAGAACACGGGACATTGCGAGAGACGGTGGACTGAGTCAAAGTAGTGTCATGCGCATACTGCATCGTCACCGCTTTCACTCGTTTCATGTGCCGCTACATCAGCAATTACATGGTGATAACTTTAATCATCGAGTGCAGTTCTGTCAATGGGCATTAACAGAGAATGCGTTGCAGTTCCACCTGTTTGCCGATGAAGCGGGTTTCACAAACCACGGGGCAGTGAATCTACGGAACATGCATTACTGGTCCGTGGACCATCCTCGCTGGCTCAGACAGGTAGAGCGGCAGCGACAGTGGACTGTAAATGTATGGTGCAGAATCATTGGCGACCACCTCATTGGTCCTCACTTCATTGCAGGGGCCCAAACAGCTGCAACATACATCGCGTTTCTACAGAATGATCTGCCAACGTTGCTCGAAAATGTCCCACTGGAAACGCGTCGACGTATGTGGTATCAGCATGATGGTGCACCTGCACATTTCGTAATTAACACTAGGCTGACCCTTAACAGGATGTTCGACGGGCGTTTCATAGGAAGTGGAGGACGCATAAATTGGCCAGCCCGTTCTCCTGATCTTACACCTCTGGACTTCTTTCTGTGGGGTACGTTAAAGGAGAGTGTGTACCGTGATGTGCCTACAACCCTAGAGGATATGAAACAATGTATTGCGGCAGACTGCGGCGACATTACACCAGATGTACTGCGGCGTGTACGACATTCATTACGCCAGAGATTTCAATTGTGTGCAGCAAATGATGGCCACCACATTGAACATCTATTGGCCTGACATGTCAGGACACACTCTATTCCACTCCGTAATTGAAAACGGAAACCACATGTGTACGTGTACCTCACCCCTCATGGTAATGTACATGCGCGTCAGTGAAAAAGACCAGTAAAAAGGTGTTAGCATGTGGATGTAATGTGCTGTTCCAGTCTCTTCCGTACCTAAGGTCCATCACCGCTCCCTTTGGATCCCTACCTAATTCGGTGCTCTCCGATACACACGATCGAACAGCGGAGGAGTGGTACCCAAGCGTCAACTTTAGGTTACAATATCTCCGGGTGTAATTAACATTTTACAATGCAACAAACGGCACTGATTACGTATTTGTTTATATGTTCAGATGTGCTAACAAAACTAACGTGGTTCCATTTTAAAAAAAACGTAGGTTTGTGTTAAAAACATACTTCCGTGCATTTTTTTTTATGGTTTGTATTAACCAATTACACTAGCCCCTCTCCTCACGTTCGGTCTGTGGAATCGATTCGTCAGTATTTAATGTGGTTTACGAAATATATCCAGCGGTAATGTTAGGTGACTCACCCTGTATATTCTACAAATCTGCCTTTGCTGGTGAGTTCTTTCGGATCACCATATAAAACTGCAACTGGATTTACGTAGATTGTGCAATCAAATACCAAATTTGGTTTATTACTTACTATGCCCCAATAGAACTAATAATTCTGTCACAGAAAAGCCATGTATAACACTACCATCTGCTACTGCTATACCATAACCTTAAAGTTGGAGGCAGGTCGTCAAATAAAACTATCCTGTTAAAGCAACTATGGTATAAAGCAACAGAACGGTGTTACCCTCCGAAATGAATTTTTTTTATGTTGACGGTGTTGTACCTAACGGAGCTGGCTTATCGGAAGTGAAAGCCAGAATTATGTAAATATTTAAACAGTAAAAAACAATAATTTACTTATCCACAGCGTCCAAATGATAATATAAACTGTCACCAGCCCAATTAGGCACAAGAATGAGTAACATTCTTGTTCATTAACTGAAAATAAGTAACTTCAATGGGCAAACACAGCCTATAATTTTTCACACGAGAGTGCAGTGAACGCTGTCAAATTCATAACCTCACGTTAAGGTTGTAGCTGACAGAGCAGAACAAACTATTTTCATAAATATAACAGATAACGAAACACACTATTACCTTGAGGACTTACTCAAACCGAATGGTCTCAATAACGTTAGTATTGATATTCACTATAGAATCGTATATTGGACGTAGATTCAATATTACTTTTCAAACATAATCCTATCTAACATGAAATATGGATATGGTTCACAGCAAAGTTAGTTATTGTGCATAGATTAAGTCTCTCATCACTAAACACCTTTCAACTTAGAATGAAAATTAAATGGAGTTCATTAACAAATTACTTCTCACTGACTTTTGAATAAAGAACTTATTGTTTTCATAGATAGTGGTCTTTCTATTAATCATTATCTAGCTTGGGCAGAATAGACAAACTGAAGATCCTGTTACACCATTAATATGCAGTTTCAATACTCAAGAGAGACAAGCAGTTCACGTCTTTTACTGCAGTGAGACACAATATTGACATATCTGTAAGATACCTACTCACCTTATACAATTTACAACAGGCAGCAC
This sequence comes from Schistocerca serialis cubense, assembly GCF_023864345.2. Lineage (NCBI taxonomy): Eukaryota > Metazoa > Arthropoda > Insecta > Orthoptera > Acrididae > Schistocerca > Schistocerca serialis. Next base: position 1,115,929,392 of record NC_064639.1, on the reverse strand, counting down.
TATGATCAATAACTAAACAAAACTTTATAAGCCTCAGTTTCAAGAACTTTTAATTTTTAAAAGTAACAGCAAATTTTTTGCTAGGAAGAACATTTCAAGCCAAACTTTAGTAATATTTACTTTTGGAACTGACCTCAAGATGGTTTATTGCCTGTCTTTATTATCACAGTCTTCTACTTTCAAGTCAATGATTAAATAGCAAACTTTGAAAGTCCACAAAACTTTAAATTGGACTGTTTCAAACACTGGAAGGCTTTCACAAAGCTACGTTTACTACCTACCACAAGTTTACCAAATCCACAGTTAATCTGAATACTCCCTTCTTACCAAATATCAAACAACATTATTTAAATAACTGTTTGGCTTTGACGCTTTCATTTTTTTTCACAACAAGGACACTCGTTAATCATAGTTCAAACGGAGAGGAACCTGAGAGGCGTTGTGATAAGGAAAAAACCAAGGTAGATACATAAATTCACTTATAAGTCACCTTATATTTGTGCACACTAAAACATCCAATGAGCTGATCCTTCACTGTACATTACTTATGTGCTACATTATAGTGATTGCGCAATGTGGTAGCTAGTGTATGTTGGTAGGTGGATTTGCAGGTATAATTGCTGGACTCTGTCATTTCTTGGTGGTGATGATATATACCAATTCCAGAATAGTTCCAGCTCTTTATCCATCCATCCGAGGCATTGGAAAGCGTCAGGAAAATCCTCTCTCGAAACTAGCACAATACACTACTTGTACATAATCAGTTGATTGTTTGGTAGCTCGTCCCCGACTGACTGTTGGTTCGACATTTCTACCCATGCCCACCATATTTTGTGCACGCTACACAGTACCGTTCCCTAGGGGAACAACACTAGCTTCTACATACAAAATAACTCAGAACCCAAAGTGAAGGTAAGCAGTTTCTATAACAGCAACCAAACATACGAAACAAAACGTAACGTTTGCACATATTGACGTTTCCATAAAAAATTATTCACCCAAATTCCAAATATATACAGTAAGTTTTGTCTCCCTCCAAATGAGACAAAGAATTTAAATGATAGATACACTACATTCCACAGAATCAAACCATGACATCAAAGTTTTTATAAAGAAATGAGAATAGAAGGATGTGTTACCGATTCAATCAAACAACGTTTGCAGAAACTCTACAATGGGATGTTGAACAAAACAGAAAGCAAAATAAATCAACAAAATGTGTGTAGTGTCTAAGATATGGTGTTACACATGCCCAATGTTTCATTGAGGTTTCCTGTAAGGGATACTTCAAGGAAACATCTTTAACACCTAAGTGGTGTTCGCTGCAAAAAAGTTATACCATCCAACTGCAGTTGCGACAAAAAAAAATTCACATATTACAGACATACGGTATATACACTAAGAAACTTCACATATATCTTCCAAAACATTTTCAAAGTAAGACATTTACTAAAATTTTTATTTTCACACTGGTTTAAGGAAACTAATTTTAATTATTATGCAGGCCATATATTAAGATTTTTTGTCTCTTATACAAATATACTATATCACAGACAGACAAGTACTATACAAAATAAGCTGCACATTACTAAAACAGGCATAATATACTAGAAAATAAATAAATATGCATACACAAAAACATACATTAGCAAAAGTACGAGCACATTACTGGCCATTAATATTGCTACACCAAGAAGAAATGCAGATGATAAACGGGTATTCATTGGACAAATATATTATACTAGAACTGACATGTGATTACATTTTCACGCAATTTGGGTGCATAGATCCGGAGAAAACAGTAAACAGACAAACCACCTCTGGTCGCAATAATGGCCTTGAAACGCCTGGGCATTGAGTCAAACAGAGCTTGGATGGCGTGTACAGGTACAGCTACCCATGCAGCTTCAACACCATACCACAGTTTATTAAGAGTAGTGACTGGCGCACTGTGACGAGACAGTTGCTCGGCCACCATTTACCAGACGTTTTCAGTTCGTGAAAGATCTGGAGAACGTGCTGGCCAGGGCAGCAGTCGAACATTTTCTGTATCCAGAAAGGCCCGTACAGCACCTACAACATGCGGTCGTGCATTATCCTGCTGCAATGTAGGGTTTCGCAGGGATCGAGTGAAGGGTAGAGCTACGGGTCGTAAAACATATCAAATGTAACGTCCAATGTTCAAAGTGCTGTCAATGTGAACAAGAGGTGACCGAGACGTGTAACCAATGGCACCCCATGCCAACACGCCGGGTGATACGCCAGTATGACGATGACGAATACTCGCTTCCACTGTGTGTTCACCGCGATGTCGCCAAACACGGACGCCACCATCATGATGCTGTAAACAGAACCTGGATTCATCCGAAAAAATTGCCGTTTTACCGTTCGTGCAGCCAGGTTCGTCGTTGAGTACACCATCGCAGGCGCTCCTGTCTGTGACGCAGCGTCAAGGGTAATCACTGTCATGGTCTCCGAGCTGATAGTCCATGCTGCTGCAAACGTATTTGCATTCAGAGGTCGAGGTCGACGTGCAGTGGAAAGCCTAACAGAGTTCTAACGAGGGCAGATTGTGGGGGCCTGATTAACTGGAGCATCAGTAACCAAGACAGCCGACTTACTGAATGTTTCAACAGACACTGTTTCAACAGACATGACAACCTACACAAAAATGCAAAGAAATCATCGTATAAACGTAATAGTGGCGAAAATCAAAACTAGATGACAGAGATCGTCATACGTTAACACGAAATGTGTCAAAACAAATTAAAACCACAGCGGCTAAAGTGACAACAATGCTCAATAGCCATCTTTAAGACCCCGTATCTATCGATACTGTCCGCCAAAAACTCCATAAAGCGAATATTCATCGACGAGATGATATACCGAAACCTTTATTGGCGACAACCAACGCAAAGAAACGTAAAACCTGGTGTGAGGAGCACAAATCGTGGACTGCTGATCAGTGGAAACACGTCATATGGTTCGACGAGTCAACGTTTTCGTTATTTCCAACATATAACCTAGTTTACGTCTGGAGAATGCCCAAAGAAGCCTACAATCCTGATTGCTAGATTTCAGCGGTTAAGCATGGAGGTGGAAGTGTGATGTTGCGGGCAAACATACATGGTATTCTGCTGGCCCCATCATTACCCTCAAAGGCCGTGTTACAGCCAATGATTATGTGAACGTTTTAGGTGCAATGGTGCACCCCATGATACAAATGTGGTTCCCCAATAATGATGCTATATTTCAGGACGATAATGCACTCATTCACACAGCCAGATCAATAGAATCGTGCCATGAGGAGCAGACAGTTGAACTGCTGCGTCGTCCCCGCCCAGCACAGTCAAGGACCTGAACATTATCGAACCGTTGTGGGCTGTATTGGAGCGCAGACTCGCAGACTCCGTAGCAGATTTCCGCCTCCCACGTCACTACATGAGTTAGAAGAGGCTCTGATCGAAGAGTGGCATAACGTTCTACTGTAGACCATACAATCATTATAAGCCAGTATTCCAAGAAGAATCGTAGCACTAAAAAAATGAGGACCCAATCCCTTATTAATAAACAATTCCCAAGTAAGTACAAGTGTTTTGCCTACCCTTTGTATTTGTTGTACAATGATATATTTGGGGACGTACATGCATTGGCATGTGTGGATACTGTCTTCGAAATACTTGCGAACAGAGTTAGTAGGAAAGAATTAATACAGTTAAACGTCTTACATGATGCGGCTGTTTCCTACATATCTCATTGTTTATGACGTCATATCTCCTTACCACTATGTCATACCGTGATGTAATTTTGTTGGTACATTCAGCGATATATGTAGATACTGTCTACAGAATGTGACACGAATAGATTTACTAACAAAGTAGTAACTAATTTCAGCGTCTTCAATCATTTCAGTGTTTATGAGGTGAGATCTCCTACACTATCTGTGATACATTGATACAATTTTTTAGGTGCATTGAACGGCATATTTAGACACTGCCCGTGAAATGTATCGTGAATAGACTTAGTAGCACATAAGTAATAAATTTGAACATCATGCATGACGCGGAAGCTTTTCCGCATCTCATTGTTTACACCGTTATATCTCCTGAAGTACGATAGGTAGGCAGTTCTTACCCCCACAGTAAAGATTTACAGACAGTAAGGGATCTGTGTACGAAGTTTGGTTGAAATAGTTCCAGTGGTTCATCAGAAGATGTAGAACATACACTTACACATACATCCATTTTTATAGTATGTATGGATATAATAAAACGAATTGTTGAATTATTTGCAGATGATTCTAAATTATCAATTAAGGTAATAAATAACAAAGAAAACGAAACGAAACAGACAATTATTTTTTCCACAGAATACAAACTCTTTTCCCTAGCCATCTAAAAGTGAAAAGGTTCTTTCAACAAGAGACGGAAGGCCCCGTTAAAATAAATTATCTTTCGCTAGCTACCTCTTAACGGTGTTAGAATTAGACTACAACATTGCTACTGCAAAAAAAGTTTTAGATTCAAAGTGCGTTTTTAGATTTACTAAACTGCATATCTTAAAAGCTGCGTTAAAGACTTCCTTGGCATTATAGACAATATAAATCATAACCAAACATACGCATTAAAGGAGTCTCACAACTTCCTTATGATGATTTTGTGATGTATAGTTACAGCGAAAGTCTAAGTTGCCCGACAATACATACACGATCAATATCTACACAATAGTTAGATGATATCGTTATACATTAATTTTCATTATTTACTTATTTACTTTGTTTACATTTTTTCCTTATTTATTTATTTATTGTTTTTGCTGAGAGGTCAGTGTATAAGACTGTTCACTTGTGAGCCATTAATCTTGATACTGTCATGCTGATTATCATCTATAAAAGATATCTCTGATTTCTTTTCAACCTGAGAGCACAATCGGTAATAAGCTGTTTTGTTTTCTGCACTATCAACATATTTCTGCCTTACACCGTTTAAAATTACCTAAAGTAACTAACACATTTGATACTAGTGTAAACTTCAACATTTGTGACGGAAAATTTTTCCCTGCTTGTATTTTCTACGTGTTACATGTAATCCATAACGAGCTAACTCAGCTAATGCTGCTAACGATGGGATCTATATGCAACGCTTGCTGGAGAGAAGCAGAGCAGCATTTCGTGTCACTGATGATGTTGATCATACTGTCAAAACATTATTTAGATACATACAAATGCCTAATGCTGGTATTGCAGATTAGTACGGAAAATAGATGTAAAACTGATTAGATAGTTGCTATCTGGAAGAAATTGAAAAAAGGTGACTTGTTGCAGAGAAACAGTAACACTGGGCACGAGTAAATGAAATATTATTTCTAATCAGTTTAACGTCACTCTATGCGTGTCTGGCGGCCAGATGAAATATAGAAATCAAGGTAAATATGCAACAGAAAGAAATACATGATAATAAACCAAATGTCATTACTCGACCATATATTACTCAGGAAAATATAAACTTCATCGACTACATTATAAATGTCGATGAAAATGCGACAAAAATACTGTAGGGTGTGTAGATCGAGAGGATTACTGTGTTTTTCTGGGAACAAGTGGGTCGTTAACAGACTCCGTGCGCTTCCTTTTAGCCTTCTCTCTCATTTTGTGGGAATAAGATCCTCTGACAATTTTCATCAGCATCCGGTAACAAGTTACGCGATCAACACACGTTAAATTTACCCTCTACTTGCTTTGCAAGGTGAAGCCCTTTTACGCTGCCAGTACACTGTTTAATTTAGTTCCCCTGTGACGCACATGATGGGTTTGGGTTCGCGTCATAATGACGTAACGAATTCCTCCTCGCCGTTTATCTCTATTCTGTTTGTAATCTTGGAAGCTTTTTACCGCTCGTATTTTTCAGCTGCTGTCTTTAGGAACGTTTACAGTGCTTTGTTACGTTATGATTAGTTCAATATTTTACAGTATCGTCACATTTTTACATTATTTCCTGACAAAATGTGCTGTCAATGTCACTAAATATGAGCTCCTTATCAATAAATGAAACCGTTTTTGTAATACTGTTAATCTCCCACACTTCAGACTACAAGAGTTAGTCAAATATATTAATTATGTCCCGGAAATAGTAAAGTTACATTGTTGTAATTATGGTCTTCAGTTCGAAGACTGGTTTGGGGCTGCCCTCTTTGTTATTCTGTCCTGTGAAAGTCTCCTCTTCGCCGAGGAACTACTGCAATCTACATCGTTCTCAATCTGCTGAATGTATTCATCTGTTTGTTTCCCTCTACTATTTTCTCCCTCTCACTCTTCCTTACACACACACACACACACACACACACACACACTTCCCTCTAATACTAAATTGGTGACTCCCTGATGGCTGAGAGCGTGTCCGATCACCTGATCCCTTCATTTAATCAAGTTGTGTAAAAATTTCTTGTCTCCCCAGTTCTATGCAGTACCTCCTCGTTAATTACACAGTCAGCCCATCTAATCTTCAGCATTCATCTGTATCACCACATCTCCAAAGTCTCTGTTCTCTTCTTGTCCAAACTGTTTATCGTCGACGTTTCACTTTCGTGCATGGCTACACTTTTAGTGTCTCGCATCCTCATCCTATTCCTTTGGATTCGACTTCTTTAACTCGACTAAATTCCGATATTCTTGGTTTTTGCTTTTGTTATTGTTCACCTCACACGTACATTCTCCTTCAAGGCACTATCGATTCCATTCAACTGCTCTTCCAAGTCTTTTGCTGTCCCTGACAGAATCACAAGGTCAACGACAAAGCTGAAAGTTCTGATTTGTTCTCACTGATTTTTAATTCCTACTCCAAAGTTTCTCTGGTTTTCCTTATTGCTTGCTCAATGTACAGACTGAATAACATCGAAAGATATTCTGCAATCCTGTGTCACACTCTTCTTAGGCACTGCTTACCTTTCATCCCCCACTACTCTTATAACTGCCGTCTGATTTCTGTACAAGTTGTAAACAACCTTTGCTCTCTGTCTTTTATTGCTGCTGCCTTTAGAATTTGAAAGACGATATTCCAGTCAACATTGTCAAAAGATCTTTCTAAGTCTCTAAGTCTCTAATGCTATGAATATAGCTTTGCATTTACTCAACCCATCTACTCTTCCAAGAGGAGTCGTGGGGTTAGTATTGCTTCGCCTGTTCCCACATTTCTCCGGAAATCTAGGTCTGTTTCTAACAATTTTTTCTTTCTCATGTAAAGAATTAGTGACAGTATTTTGCAACCATGGCTTTTTAAACTAATAATTCGTTAATATTCACATGTTCAGCATGTAATTTCCTTAGAATTGGAATTATTACATTATTCTTGAAGTCAGAGAGAATTTCATATGTCTCATATATCTGGTACACCAGATGGAATAGTTCTGTCATGGCTGAATGCCTCACGGCTGTCAGTAGTTATGATATAGTGTCGTCTATTCGAGGGCCCTTGCCTCGACTTATGTCTTAGAGACGCCTGCTTCATTTTCTGCATTTTTATATTTTCTCCTTTGAGCAATTAAACTGGATGACCCTATGATATCCAAAGATTTTTACTAGCTCTATTTTATGCTCTGCTGCCTTCACTATTTTATCTCTCAAACCTACCCCTTCGTCTACTACTGTACTCCTTCCCCCTGTTCTACTAGTGCTGGACCAACCTCTCCTTCATTCCACTTACCCATGTCCAATGTCCTTAATTTCCAACATGTTGGCAGTTTCTTCAGTTTTAATCTACAGTTCATAACCAATAAATCGTGGCCAGAGTACACAATACCCCTGCAAAAGTCTTACAGTTTAAAATCTGGTTCAAAAAACTCAGTCTTAACATTATATAATCCATCTGAAACCTTTCGGCGTCTCCAGGTTTCATCCACGTATGTAACCTTCTTTCACGAGCCTTAAACAAATTATTAGCGATGATTAAACTACACTCTCTGCTAAATTCTACCAGGTGGCTTCCTCTTTCATTCATATCCTCTAGTCTTAGTTCAAGTGTTTCTTTGTTTTGTCTTCGATTTCGTGCCATAGATGCATAGTTACTATAATAACAATGTGGCATAGCTAGTGAAAAATTATAGATACTTCTTTGTATGTCTTCAGTTCTGGTACACATTCAAATTCCCGCCCTAAAGTGCCGTGGCAGGACACTAAAGGAGCCACAGGAAATGGTACAGCCTTGATACAGTGGAGCATCGTGCGGTAATTCGTTTTCAGCAGTATATAATGTCGTGTGACTAGGACCTCCCGTCGGGTAGACCGCTCGACTGGTGCACGTCTTTCGATTTGACGCCACTTCGGCGACTTGCGCGGCGATGGGGATGAAATGATGATGATTAGGACAACAGAACACCTAGTCCCCGAGCGGAGAAAATCTCCGACCCAGCCGGGAATCGAACCCGGGCTCTTAGGATTGAGAGTCTGTCGCGCTGACCACTCAGCTACAGGGGGCGGACGTTTTCAGCATTTAAAGAGGAACAATGCTGCAACACTCTGCGTTGAGTTCGTGTTGAAGCGTACGATAGCAATACGTCGTAATAGGACACAGTGACTGGCGGGCAAGTCTGAAAGACGAAAAACGAAATCACGGACAATCTTTCTGTCAGAAAGCGGGAACTACAATATGAGTGTAAGCTCTCGTGCCGTAAGGCCTGCTTACCACAACCCAGATAACAGTGGAATAAGTAAAAGTCAGTGTTAGATGAGTTTTCATCATATTTTGTACGTGACAAATGTCGTCGCCATCTCGGATCCATTACGCATCACACCCATAGAAAAAGCTCGACAAACCGAGGCAACGGAGAAGATAAAACAAATTTGTCCGGTGAATACAGATGAGGCGTACACATCATGGACACCTGTGGGTCTATCAGTAGAAGCCTGAGAATAAGAAGCAATGTAAGATGTGGGAACATGTGTATCCCCCATACACCGAAAAAGGCGAATAACGATCCATCATCGGTCAAGGTAATGCTGAGTGACAGTTTGGTCTACTGTGGTGTACTCTAGGGGTAGCGTCTTTGATTAGTAACGAAACCGCCCTCGGTCCAGTGTTAAAAACCCACCACAGCTGAAATTTGGACATAAGTCATCAGCAGTAGCGGCCCTAGACTTCAGGCATACGAAATTACCCTCATTCAGCCAACATCTTTGCCAAAGAGGGCGGAGGAGCGGACAGAGTTTCAGGACAGTCTGTTGCTCTTGAGCTGGGAAACTGCTCCTAATGGCGAAAGAGTCAGCAATGATCAACGACAATGTAGACCACTGCATTAAAGACGCGTAATGTGTATCCACAAGGCATGTGTGACTGAAAACGTGTCATGATGATCTCTCCATTAACGTAAGATTCCGCACTAGGGACCCACTTGGGTCTCCAGAAGACTGACTTAACAACTAAGGCATAACGTTCAACGAGTCGGGGCGAGAATTGTCAGACGTTTGAACGTGGTGGGAAAGCTAGAAAATCTCAAAAGAGAAATGCTAAGGCTCAGTCTAGATGTAGTGGAGGTGAATGCAGTGAAATGGGAAGATGACAAGCATTACAGATCAAATGAGTATTATGTAATATCAGCATCAGCTAAAAATAGTATAATGGGAGTAGAAATCGTTATGAATAGGAAAGTGAGGCAGAGAGTGAGTTACTGTGAACATTTCAGTGATAGAGCTGTCATCAGAAGCGACAGCAAACCAACGCCGAAATGATAATACTTCAAGTATACATGTCGACGTCCCAAGTTGAAGATGAAGAGACAGAGAAAGTATATGACGATACTAAACAGATAATTCAGTACGTCAAGAGTCATGAAAATCTAATAGTCATGGGGGACTTGAATGCGGTTGTAGGGAAAGGAATAGAAGAAATAGTTACGGGAGAACATGAGTCTCCCAGTAGGAATGAGAAAAAATAACAGAGTTCTGCAATAAATTTCAACTAGTAATAGCGAATACTCTGCTCAAGAAACAGAAGAGGAGCAGGTATACTAGGAAAAGGCTGGGAGATGAGACTTCAGTCAGATTACATCGTGGTCAGACAGAGATTCCAGAGATTTCGAAGTCTGCTACTGAACCATAAGGCGAAGATATAGACTCAGGTCACAATTTAGCAATGACGAAGAGTAGGCTGAAGTTTAAGAGACTAGTCAGGAAGAATCAGTGTGCAAAGAAGTGGGACTACTAAAGAACGAAGAGATACGCAGGAAGTTCTCTGAGGCCATTGATAATCCCATAAGGAATAGCTCAGTGTGCAATTCGGTTAAAGAGGAATGGATATCCCAAAAAGGGCAATCGCAGAATTTGTAAAGAAAACCGTGGGTAGATAGAAGGTAACTGCGAAGAAACCATAGCTAACAGAAGAAATACTTCTGTTGATGAATGAAAGAAGAAAGCACAAAAATGTTCAGGGAAATTCAGGAATACAGAAATTCAAATCACTAAAGAACAAAAAAAAAAAAAAAAAGAAAGCGCTGCTAAGCTAAGGAGGAATGGCTGTACGAGAAATATGAAGACATTGAAAAAAGAAATGATGGCCGGAATGACATGTCTCATTACGCCATAGAAGAAGAAACAGAATATAGAAGGGAGAGGGAATACAGTATTAGAACTAGAATTTAATAGACGTTTGGAAGACTCATCATCAAATGCGGCAGAAGGGATACATAACATTCCATCAGAATTTTTAAAATTATTGGAGGAAGTGGCAACAAAACAACTGTTTATGATGGTGTGTAAAATGTGTATGTCTGGTGACATACCGTCTGGCTTTCGGAACGATATCATCACATAATTCCGAAGACTGGAAGAGCTGACAGGTGTGAGAATTATCGCTCAATCGCTTTAATAGCTTATGCATCCAAGTTGCTAACATGAATAGTATACAGAAGAATGGGAAAGAAAATTGAGGATGTTTTAGAAGACGATCAGTTTGGCTGTTGGAAAGGTAAAGGCAGCAGAGGTGCTATTCTGACGTTGCATTTGATAATGGAAGCAAGACTAAAGAAAAAGCAAGACACTTTCATAGAATATGTCAACCTGGAAAAGGCTTTCGACATTGTAAAATGGTGTAAGATATTCGAAATTTTGAGAAAAATAGATGTCAGCTATAGGAAGAGACGGATAATATATAAACTGTGCAAGAGCCAAGAGGGAATACTAAAAGTGGACGACCAAGAACGAATTGCTCGGATTGAGAAGAATGTATAACAGGGATATAGTTTTTCGCCCCTACTGCTGAATCTGTACATCGAGGAAGCGATGATGGAAATAAAAGAAAGATTCAGAAGTGGAATTAAAATTCAAGATTAAAGGATAACTATGATAGGATTCACTGATAACATTGCTATCCTGAGTGCTGCTGAATGGAATGAATAGTGTCATGAATATAGAATGTGGACTGAGAGTAAACCGAAGAAAGACGAAAGTAATGAGAAGTAGCAGAAATGAGAACAGTGAGAAACTTGTCATCACGATTGATAGTTAAGGACTTCTGCTACCTACGCAGCAAAACAGCCAGTGACGGAAGGAGCAATTAGGACATCAAAAGCAGACTTGCAGTGGCAAAAAGCGCATTACTGACCAAGAGAAGTCTCCTAGTATTAAACGTAGAGCTTTATTTGAGGTAGATATTTCTGATAATGTACGTATAGAGTACAGCATTGTGTGGTTGTGAAACATGGACTGTGGGAAAACCGGAACAGAAGAGACTCGAAGCATTTGAGATGGGGTGTTACAGACGAATGTTGAAAAACAGGTGTACTGACAAGGTAAGGAATGAGGAGGTTCTGCGCAGAATCGGCGAGGAAAGGAATATGTGGAAAACACTGACAAGGAGAAGGGGCAGGATGATAGGACATAGAGATAAGACATCCGGGAATGACTTTGAGGGTAGTAGAGGGAGCTGTAATCAGTAAAAACTGTAAAGGCAGACAGAGATTGGAATAAATCCAGAGGACGTAGGTTGCAAGTGCTACTATGAGATGAAGAAGTTGGCACAGGAGAGGAATTCTTGGCGTGCCGCATCAAACCAGTCAAAAGACTGGTAGGTCATTGCGTTAGATGGCTATTCGTTTGCCTTTAGGAAAGATTGAGCACCAGAGAGTGAGTTCTCACGTAACGGTTGGTAATGGAATTAAGACAAAAGAAAGATTAAGGTAGGTTCATAGGATTTATCGACCGGAAAAGCGTTCGACAGTGTCAAATCGCGCATGGTGTTCAAAATCGTGAAGAAGAAGGGGGTAAGCTATAGTAAAAGACAGATAATATACAATAGGTACACGCGTCAAGAGGGAACAATAAAGTGGATGATGAAGAAGGAAGTGCTCGGATTGAAAACTGGATAAGACAAGAATGTAGTCTCCCGCTCCAACTGTTCAATGTTTACATTTAAGAAGCAATGACGGTAATAAAAGAAACATTCAAATGTGGAATTTAAGTTCAGGTGAAATGATATCAACGGGAAGATTCGCTGATTACGGTGCAATCCTCAGCGAAAGCAAAGAAGAATTACAGGGTGTGCTGATTGGAAAGAACAGTCTAATGAGTACAGAATACGGACTGAGAGTAAATCGAAGAAAGACAAAAGTAATGAGAAGTAATGGAAAGGAGAACAGCAAGCAACTTAACATCCGGATTGATGATATGGAAGTAGACGAAGTTGAGGACTTCTGCTACCTAAGCAGCAGAATACCCCATGACGCACGGATCAAGGAAGGCATAAAATCAGACTATCCCTGACAAAAAGCGCATTCCTGTCCAAGGGAAGTCGACTAGTATGAAACACAGGCCCTAATTTGAGGTTGAAATATCTGCAAATGTTTGGAGCATAGCACTGAGTGGCAGTGAAATATGAACTGTGGGAAAGCTGGAGGGGAACAGAATCGATGGATTTGAGATGTGGTGCTACAGAAGAATGTTGAATATTGAGTGGACTGATAGGGCAAGGAATGAGGAGGTTCTCCACAGAATCGGCAAGGAAAAGGAATATATGAAAAACCTGACAAGAGGAAGGGACAGGATGGCAGGACATTTGTTCAGATACCAGACGAAGCTGTAGAGGTTAAATCTGCGGAGGAAGGCAGAGATTGGAATTCACCCAGTAAACAACTGAGACGTAGGTTGGAAACACTACTCAGGCTGGCTCAGAAATGGAATTCGTGGAGGGCTGTGTCAAACCAGTGAAAAGACTGATGAGTCAGAAAAAGGTGTATTTTTAAGCTATTGTATTCGCAAGGAATAAAGCGTCACAGGAACGTACTATCTACATCTGCTACGAGATTAGCTGAGACTGTCTAGTCGAAGCGTCGGAGGTAGCTCTTCAAGAGACGTTTTCGTTCCTCTACTAAGCCCCAGCTTATTCGCCACAGGCTGTTGTCACAGACGCTGCTTCTTTGAGCCACCAAATTTGTCTCCCTCCTCCCTCACCCTCGCTCATATTTTCCCTACACAGCATCCAGTGTCTTCTTCCTCGTTCGTTCAAAGAGGAACTTTAAAACGACGACGAGGTAATTTTGGAGATGCAACATTTTCTGAACGGAAAAATGCCAACTTCATGTATTCAAAAAAACATGTCAGCAGAGTAAATACGTAGAGGAAGGTCAACACTGTCACAGTTTCCACGGGCACATCCTGATTGACTCAAAGTGATTATTCATTTCTGACCACCGCAAGTGGTTTCTAATTTCTCTAACCACAATGTCAGCATATCAGCCCTTCAGTAATAATGGTTAACAGGCATAGCATAGCCAAATTTGTATGTGTGTGTGTGTGTGTGTGTGTGTGTGTGTGATGTCCTAAGGAACCAAACTGCTAAGGTCATCGGTCCCTAGACTTACACACTACTTAAAGTAACTTAGGCTAAGGACAACACACACACCCATGCCCGAGGGAGGACTCGAACCGCCGGCGTGAGGGGCCGCGCAATCCGTGACATGGTAGACCAAATTTCTTCAGCCTTGTGACGCCAATGAATACTAATTTGCCAAAGATTCCGTGTATGTTCGAGCTTATAAATGAATATAAAATAAAGTGATTGTGTGGCATTGGAGACCATAACTGGTGTTGTTCAGGTGCCTTGTGAAAGTCTTTTTAATTCCGCTACTTCGTCCATTTGCACGACGATGTTGATTGAATGATGATGTTAACAACACAACACTCCGTTCCCGAGCGCATAAATATCTCCAATCCGCCCGGGAATCGAACCCGTGCTCCCTGGATGGCATTCAGCCGCGTTTAACACTCTGCCACGGAGGCGGAGAACATTGAAGCCCTACATTCCGAGTGCACTGTACAATGCGTTGACAAAAGTCGTGGGATCCTCTTAATATTTCTTTCGCAAGACGTACTGCACCAACTCGGCGCGGCAGGGACTCGGCGAGTCACTGGAAGTCCCTGCAGAATTACTGAGCCATGCGGGCTGCACAACCGTCCATAATTGCGAAAGTTTCCCCAATGCAGGATGCTGTACGCGAACTGACCTCTCGATTACGTCCTATGAATGTTCGATGGGATTCATTACGGTCGATATGGGCCATACCTTTCGCTTTAATTGTCCAGAATGTTCTTCAAACAAGGAGATAACAGTTGTTGCCCTGTGACATGACGCATTGCTATTCATAAACATCCCATCGTGGTTTGAGAACATGAAGTCGATAAATCCCTGCATGTGGTCTTCAGGAGTGCCGAATAGAGCCATTTCCAACTGGAGCAGAGGACCAAGACCAATTCGTGTAAACACAGCCGCAACCAGTACGGAGCCGCCGCCAGCTTGCACACTGCCTTGTTGACAACTTGGGCCTATGGTTTCGTGGCGTCTGCGCCTCACTCGAACCCTGATATCAGCTGATCCCAACTGAAATCGTTGCTCATCTGACCAGGCCACGGTTTTCCAGTCGTCTAGGGTCACACCGACATGGTCACGGACCAAGCCTCTGGCGATGTCGTGCTGTTACCAAAGGCACTCGCGTAGACCGCTGCCCGTTCACACAAAATTTCGCCGCACTGTCCTGACGAACAGTTCCACGTTCCTCATTGATAACTACGGTTATTTCATTCACTGATAACTCTATGCACATGCCGCAGCTCTCGGTCGTTACGTGAAGGCCGCCGGCCATCCCGTTGTCAATGGTGAGGGGTGCCTTGGCACAATGTTGACACTGCGGATCTCGCATTGTTGAATTCCCTAACGATTTCCGAAATGAAATGTCCCATGCATCTAGCTCCTACTACTATTCCGCTTTCATCGTCTGCCCACTCCCGTCGTCCGTTCATAATCACGTCGGAAACCATTTCACTTCGATCATCTAAGTGCAAATTACGAGCACATCTCCAATGCACTTCCCTTTTATATCTTGTGTACGCGATACTGCAGCCATCTGTATATGTGCTAATCGCCTCAGTGTATATTACAGGGAGATGCCGGGTACCGGTGGTGGAGGGCTGTCGAAGGATGTGTGTGTGAATTCTTATAGGAATTTTTCTTGTTCTGGATGTGTGGATACGCGTACGTAAGGTTTGGATTGCTTGGACATGTGCACCAACCTCGACAGACAAGCTAAGCTGCACATAGACGAGTTAGAGGTGACCTTTGCACTGCGGATATGAGCGCCAGATTTATCTATCGATTGCTAGGAGAGGAGACGATACAGACATTTGAGCTTTAGTGTTAGTTGTGAACAGACGACTTTTGGTTTATTAGCAGTAAAAAGCAAACAATGGAGAATTTTGGGAATTATTTACGCATTAATGGAAGACTTATTGCTGAGAGACAAAGAATTGATTTTTAGATTTTCTTTGTGAAGGGTAACCATTGAGTTAGTTCTCGGCTTGTCAGACATCCAGATTAGAGATTTCAGAACTAGATTTTGGAATTTGGTTTAGTGAAGAGTTATAAATGTGAATTTCAATTTTTGTAATTGTTAGATTATAGTTACATCTACATCTACAGGGATACTCTGCAAAACACATTTAAGTGCCTGGCAAAGGGTTCATCGAACCACCAATGATTTCAAGGAAAGCTTTACTATTACTGAAGTTTCATTAAATGCTTTTAGTCAAAAGATACGATATTTCAGCTGAGTTCTTTTAACCTGAAGACATTGTCCACTAACCAAGACTCAATTAGTTTTCAATTTTTAAAACCATTATTAAAAATTATGATACAAGAATTCTTTGCAGTAAAACCATCCTGCACTTAGTCTTCAGCACAAACAAAATTGACACCAGGGTAAAAGAACACTTTGAAACAGATGAACTTTCAAATGAAGCGGAGAAAATCGAAGTTAATACAGACGTACAACCAATATAGTCTAAAGAGGCTGACGAATTTCTAACTGTAGAGTATTTTAAAGAAGGATAAGTGACGGTAAACAAAAAGCACAACCAAGAAATCAGTAGGTTATGCATTAATCTGGCTGACACTAAAAGGCGTTTGACGCAAGAACAAGAAGTAAGAAAATGTAGTGAGAGCTATAACGGACGAGATAAAGATTTCGCGGAAGAACAACGTTTGGCCGATTTAGCAGTGAAAGATACTGAAAAGAAAACCGAACATTCACGCACGTATTTCGTCCGACGGAACTTTAATTGCTTAACAAGACACGATGTAATTGACTACAAACATTTTTTATCGGCTAGATAGTTTATTTTCCGTTGTAGCACAATGACTTTCATCCCTTCAAATGAATCCAACAATTTAGTTTTTCTTTGCCGCAAGATTCACCAGTGACTCACAAGTTAGTATTTATTTGGAGTTTTCTGCAATGTAAATCAGCAATGCGGATGCTACCTATAGTAAGACAGAGCTTCGCTTTAGTGGAATTTCAAAATGCATTTTTCGCAGCACGCTGGTCAGAGACTATTTAGCGTGGAGCTACGAACAAACTCATCAGTTTGCAACCTTAAAGCAGTACTTCGAGCACGTAATACAACAGAACCAACATTTGGCAGAACCGTACAACCAGTTTGCTTTAATCCAGCTATGTGCTTCTAAGCTTCCAAGCTCCTTTCGTGTGTCTTCGCTGACAACCGACATCAAAAAGACAACATTGCATTCCGTGACGTTTTACAATTGCTTCAGATTCAAGAATCTGTCTATACGTACAAAACAGAAATCTTAGTCAGAACAAGCGCAATTACAATGATAATTGGAATAGGGGGTAAATCAGATCATTCAGTGACAACAGAGACCGAAGATCCGGGAATAACGAACAGTAGCAGAAACACTATCAGGGACATAACATTTTCAGAAGAGTACCACAGTACAACCAACAACTAAATGCGCATTTCCATCATAACAACCAGAAGAGTACAACAGTACGACCAACAACTAAATCCGTATTTTCATCGTAGCAACCAGAAGTTCCGTAATTCAAGAGGCGGCGTGAACAACAGCAACGTAGTAATTCTGGAAACAATTGCGCACAATTTGCATATGCATAGGCAGCAGCCATACAGTCACAACTATCATGTCAACAGACAACAAAGTCATCATTTGTGAAAAAATGACAGTTATGGGAATAGGAGAATCGAAAACTACAGACAAGTGCGAAACTTTGCTTTGAATGAATTTGGCACTCACTTTCACTCACGAAAATTTATTTCTAATTACGCAGAACCCAAACGATCTGTACGAATATCTGAAGTTTCGCAACCGATTTCACAGCGTCACGACAGTCGTGGCCAACAGTGATCATGGGAGAAGACTCCTGAAGACTCACACAAACAGAGACAACTCGATGCTCTACCAATTCCATCGACATTACTGAAAATATCACCTGTTTCGAAAATATCAGAGACACGTTGTTACAAGAAAAGATTAACCTCGGAATCAGATGTGTCATTCAGTTATCAGGATAGAGATAGATAAATATGCATCAAACGTAGTTTTAAATTCAATAATAAGTAACGCAGCATTGAATAAATGTAGCTCAGATGGTCCCTGCCATACCATTATAGAGAACAAAAGTTGTTCGAAGTGTTTTAGGGAAAAGTCTGGATGCAAAATCGCAAACACATTTACAATTTACTGTACAAGGTCACACTTCCTTTGCAATGTCCTGGATCGTTTCACAACTAACAACAGAGATTACACTTGGCATGGATTTCTTGAACAGTCGAAAAGCAGTATTTGAGTTGAAAATTCATTTATTTCTCTACAAGACAGTGATGCCCAGGTTGCATTGCATTTTGAGAAGAGTTTATCAATAGTCTTCCACGTCACCAAAAACTGCATCATTCTTCATTGATGCAGTATTTCCTGTTGTTAATGAAAATGAAGAATCAAATTTAGACATTTCCCAGACAATACAAGCAAAAATAGACAGGTGTGAAGCTGCAATAGACAGCGATAGTAAACAACAACAGTTAGATCTACAGGCTCGTTATCATGGTTTTGATAACGTTCCCAGAACTACGTGCGGATTTGTTTACGAATTTCAAGTCAAACCCCACAATACTTTCGTTTCTAGACATTACAACATTCTATTCATTTACAGAGACAAAATAAAACAGGAAATTGAATCTATACGCCAGCAAGGCATAATTGAAACAATCTTTAGGTAATACCATTTCAGAATATGGTACTGAACACGATTTAGATAAACTTCAGTCTATTCCTGACGTTGCAATTCCTATTACTAAATGTCAAATTACAAGTTTTCTAAGCCTCGTCAATTTTTTCTCCATTATAACAATGTCTATTACACATTGTTCCAAAAACTATGCTTTTATGAGACCAGATTTAGATTCGAGTCTAATTAATAGCATCATAGCAACATAAGCAGACTGAAAACATTAGATGAGTTGTTTCAAAATTTTCATGCTGTCACCATATTTTCCATATTGGATTCAAAATCAGGATTCTGGGTGATCGAATTACACCCCAACTGTCGCACATATACATTTTCATACTTCGTAAATTGATAGCAATTTAGCAAACTACCTTTCTGTGTTAATATTTCATCTACAGCCTTCATCATTGATTTGAACTCCATTCTTGCAACCATTCAAAGGACAGATTTACTACTTATATCGACGACATCCTTGTTGCTGAAGAAACCTGGTGCCAACATAACGGCGTAGGGAACTAATTGTTGAAAACATTTTCAAATCACGGAATTACGGTCAATTGAAGCCTCCCTGAGCTTGGGAAATCGTCTATTAAATCTTTAGGTAATACCATTTCAGAATCTGGTACTGAACACGATTTAGATAAACTTCAGTCTATTCCTGACGTTGCAATTTCTATTACTAAATGTCAAAGTACAAGTTTTCTAAGACTCATCAATTTTTTCTCCATTTATTTCATTACAAAGCTCAGGAACTCCAAAGATTATGTCAGTTGAGTGGTAGAAACTGAAACTGTTTGTGGGACGAACATGCACAAATAAACTGAAACAAGTTTTACGATATGGACCTTTACTTTCTCATCCGGACCTTCCGCGTGAATTTTGCATCGCACCTGACAGTTCCAAGACAGCCCTTGGAGTTATTTCGAGAAATAGAGCAGAGTTATGTTATTGTTCCTAAGAGCACGGCATTTTGCAGCCGTCTTCTTTCCGTTTCTGAACGAAATTACTCAGTCATCGAACTTGAGGCATTAGCTGTCATTTGCGCTTTTACGAAATTTCGATGTATTTTACTTGGCAGACATAAAAATGTATATACGGACCACTATGCGCTACATTTTCTTATGACCACCGCACTTTTTCATGATATCTTGGGGATATGGGCGTTATGCTTGCTTTCATTTCACTGTTATACACGTTTCTGGAAAAGAGAATATAGTCGCTGAAGCCTTTTCACGGTATCTTGGTGGCTCATAAAGTGGTTCATCCTCAGAATTCTGTCTTCCAATATCAGTCCTCTACAGATACAAAAGGTTGCTTTCGAAAATTACCTCTCCACTGCTTTAAAGGACATTATGGAAGAGGAAGGCAACGATCCCATATGGAAGGATACCAAGCAGCTTTGGCGAGACACAAACAACCCGAGAGTTGGCATTACCATTTGGTTAAAATAACATTTTCTTCAAATGACATGACAGCCATGTGGCGTGTTTGCATTTGATACGATCATCGTTTTATGCACACTACGGAGTGAGAAAATCTTTTTACATACTTCGTAGACTTCTTACTTCTCAGGTTGGAGAAACGCGTCTGACGTCGTGAAAGGTATATATACACAGGATAAATTAATTCAAATTTTGTAAGAATATATTATATTGAACCAGAGATGGTCAAATGTAGTATCGACTGTGTAGCTGCTCAACAGCGATCGCTGAGTCAAGGTGTTATGGGTAATGTGTTACAGTAACTTCAGATGGAGAGATATGTGGAGGTCTCTCAAGTGTAAAGACCTGTTGTTTCTGATGTGTGCTGGATATATACTTGCTCACCACGAGTAGTAATGATTTTTTTTTGTAACATACTATGATTTTTGCTAACTCAACAGAAATTCGAAATAATTAAGGCAAAGAAAATTGTTTTGTTACTAAAGCAATGTTCGTATTCATAAGTAATGATTGAGACAATGTATAACACTCACTTCCAGCGATTTTTTAAAGCTAATTGTGAATGTATAGTCAGTTTATTAAGTGTATTTCTTGTGTACATTATTAATTTTCAAAGAGACAAAACACAAGTTTTAACGTTAGTGCCATATTGTCACTTACCCCAAGTCTATATGAGGTCCCAGGTCCATGTCATTTTTGATTAACAATTTTTCTCAAGAAGTTATTGTCTCAGTCATACTCGATTTAATTAAAACATATGCTAAGCAACAGCCAAGCACAATGGCTGTTTCTTAACTATACAAGTTAAAGTACTAACAGAGAGCAGTGCGAAGAGAGTTATTATTGCGTAGATAAAGGTAAGAAATTTTATAATTTTAAAGATAGCATTCATTAAGCACAGGGATCATTATCTTCAAATTTATCAAGTATTGTTTTCAAATCAATAGTGTTGCACGAGATTCAGTTTTTGTGTTACGTAAATTCATGCAGTGTGGGTTTGGTTTAAAGTTATTGACAGTTTTCATTCTCGCAGCTAAATTAAATTTATATTCTCGCAGTCAGAAAAGTTCAGTACACAGAAAAGTGCATAAGCAACGAGATAAAGTGCACGTTCATATGCCGTCCCCATTCTAACTGCTGTGTTTCAGAATTATCAGTTTCATAATTTGAATCATATTACAAACGTGCATGTTTCTCGTGTTCTGACCAAATGTAGACTCTGTCAAAAAGCTAAAACGTCCGCGTCTTCACATTTTCCTCGGCTGTTCCCATCATTCCAATTAAATAACGTCATTAACCAGCTATGGACCTGTATGCACCCATTCCAAGGAGCATAGAAAGTTATTCGTGTATTTTTGTTGCAGTAGAACTCACATCAAAATTTTTCTCCTTTATACCACTTCGTAAAGCGACTGTGAGGACAGTTTATGCAGCATTTACCGAGGATTTTTCAGAGAAATAGGACATGTTGACAAAGTTACTTCTGACAATGAATATCAGTTTCTTTCAGCTGTTTCGATACGTACACTGAAAAATAGAAAAATTGCATCAGTTATCTTTTCGCCAGTACCATGTTTTTTCCAGCCCATCTGAAAGGATCAAAACAGAAATCTGAAAATTATAGTGACTATACTGTCTCAAAAAGCACAAAGAATGGGATAGGTAAAGTCAGATATTTCAGGACACCATAAATACTTTACGTACTGATTCAATTTTCCTCTCCCCACTATTGGTAATGAAAAATAAGCAACCACCTGAAACTGTACATTTTCCAAAGCCACAATGCTTAAGACATCATGGAGTCATTGAAATAGCACTTAAAAATATAAAACTGACAGCAGAGAAGAGAAAACGGCTACAGAAGAGGAGATGCAACGCTGAAGAATTCAAAGTAGGTCAAATGATTTTAGTTCACTTCCACCAGATATCATGCAAATCAAAGAACAAGGTGAAACATTCTTCTTAATCTACAATGAACCATTCCGTCTTCACCGAATAACTCACCAAAACGCGACTGAAGTCGAAATATAGCTCACAAATACAGAACTCGTAGTCTAAACACAAATTTCAAATGTAATGTATTTCGTTCAGCAGTTCTATGGGAAATAAAACGAAAGACTGCAATTTATTAGCATAACACTTGGAAAATGTAACAGTTTACTAAAGATACCGCTTACACTACACTTGTCAGCCCTCTTCTGGAGTACTGCCGTGCAGTGTGGGATCTCCATCAGATAGGACTCACGGAAGACACTGAAAAAATTCAAAGAAGGGCCGTTCCCTTTGTGTTATCGTGAAATTGGAGAGTGCTACGGATACGATACACTAATTAGGGTGGCAGTCATTAAAACACAGACTTTTTTGCCAACTTTCTCTGCAGAGTGTGAAAATATTTTGTGCGTTCTCATCTATATAGGGAGAAATGGTCATCACAATAAAAAGAGAGACACACCGTCAGGTGGCTTGCGGAGTATGGATGTAGATGTAGATATAGATGTAGATGTAGATCAGATCTCACACGGAAAGAATTAAGTGTTCGTCTTTCCCGCACACTGATCGAGAGTGGAATGGTAGGGAAGTAGCTCAAAGGTGGTTTGGTGAACCATCTGCCAGGAACTTAATTGTGATTTGCACAGTCATGACGTAGATACATGTTACTGTCTGTTAGTCAGTACACATTTCCTAGCACAGTCACGTTGTGATACATGCGATTTTCTGATGATGTGTGGATTGTCGTAAATATGTAGAAGTTGAGTGATGAGGCATTTCATCCTACATATGTACAGATCATATTTTTTAGCTTACATAAGGTAGAAGAACTTGACCATTTCTCTGTAGTTCTTTCACTTTATGTATTTTTCTTAATATGCTGTACTTTACTCTCACTATCATCTTGTGAATGCTGTAGTCCAACTTATTTCAGTGCTCGCTAAGAAAATTGGAGAGTAATTCCGCCTTATGCGAAACACTTTTGTTGTTTTGGTTTCACCCAGACTTGTTTCAGCACTTTTGTGTTATGTTAAGTGGATTTGTTCATTTCCCTTCTGTAAAACTGTCACATGTTAACTTTTAAAGAAACTTTTGGTACAAAATAATTATATTTGTAAAATGAGTGATTATTGTCAAACTTTTTTACGTTGGTTTGCATACGGAACACAGATGAGACATGTGTAACCGAGTTAAGGCATTCTGTGTTGTTTATTTACGATATGTTCGTAGCTTCTAGTTCTCTAGTATATTTGAAAATAAAGTGGATCTAGGCATTTGTTTACATTCCTCACAAGGAGCTATTATATTCTTATGATAGTAGCTTCAGGTCTAGTACGTAATCTGCAACTTGTCTTCTGGAAACAGCAAAGAGTTATTTTACTTTTTTGTTCATTATGCGATGTCGACAGAGAATCATCATGCGTTGTGTTTCTTGTCGTGTTACTTACATTGTTCTTGATGCTGTGGTGTTTGGTTGTGGTGTTTTTAGTTTTACCTAAACACAAAAAAGTGAAAACACCACAGCATCAAAAAAGCTGTAAGTAACATGACAAAGAACATAATACCTAGTGATTCTCGGTCGGAAATGCATAATACACAGAAAAATAAAATAACATTTTGCTGCTTTCACGTGACAAGTTGTAGACTGCTTAATACACAAAATTTAACTAGCATAGATGAAGGTGTAATTAGATGAATGACGAACACTAATTTCATTTAACGAAGGTTTATTCAGCACTTGCACATATTAGAGTGCGGAGCGAAGTGCCTCCGGCCAGAACACATGCGGTATATATACAGTTACAGAACATTCCAGTACAATGAATCTTGACTTTTGTGGATACTTCTAGAATGTACTCGAACCGAATATAGAAATTAAAATTCTACAGCTCCATGCAGCAGTCTAGTATCATAACCATTACAACGCGGTGACTCTCCTACTCAGCTTCTTCTGCGACCTTGCTCCCTCCTTAAGAGAACAGCGTCTCGGTGTTACGCCCTCCTAGTCCGGGAACGAATCATTGGTCCTGCATACTCCGACTCACGATGACTGATATTCGCCCTGGCGGTGATCTTCTTCGAACTTCCTTTGCCGCTGCGCTCTTCGTCACGTTTCCGCTTGTTGCCTGTCGCTGGAGCTTCGAATTTACCTTGGGCTGCAGGATCCTTATAGGCTTCATTCGAAGGACGTGGACCGTATCTCTGATCTTTCGTCGTTTTGTGTCGGGGTGGAAATCTTCAACTCCATAAGTAACAACAGACAACTCTTTTTACAATCTCATAAGGTCCAAAGTAGCACCTGAGGAGCTTCTCAGTGATACCAACCTTCCGAACAGGAGTGAAGATCCAGACGAGGTCACCAGGCTGGTAGACAAAAGGGCGGTGGCTCGCGACCTTCGGCGATCGTTTTCTTAAGCCTGCAGGGTGTGAAGTCGAGCTAACTGCTGGGCTTCCTCAGCTTTGGTTAACACCTGGCCGATGTAGTCGTCGTCAACGTCATCAGGTTGTAACGGAAACATAGTGTCCATCGTCGTAGTCGCCTCATGCCCATGCACCTGAAAAAATGGCGTAAATCCTGTGGTGTCTTGTTTGGCGGTGTTGTAGGCAAACGTCACGAAAGGTAGCACTCCCTCTGCTCAATATTGACGAACATTGATAGCTTGTCGGCCAAGGTCTTATTAAGGCGTTTAGTAAGCCCGATAGTTTGCAGATGGTAGGCAGTCGTCATGTGATGAGTAATGTTGCAACGATGATTTATCTATGTCACAAGATTCGATTGAAAAACTTCCGCTCGATCTGTAATTAACGACTTTGGGGCACCGTGTTTTAATGCAATGTCTTCCACGATGAATTTGGCTACCTCTAATGCTTCGGCTGTTTTCGTGGCTTTTGTAATGTAATAGCGTGTCAGATAATCAGTGCTAACAATAATCCATCTATTGCCACTAGCAGACGTTGGAAATTGTCCGAGGAGGTCAATCCCAACACGCAGGATAGGCGTTTCGGCTGGTGGAGTTGATATGAGTCGGCCAGGTGGTTTCTGAAGAACTGCCTTTCTCCTCTGGCACTCTCGACAGTCCGACACGTAGTGACGGACACTCCTAAATAAACTTGGCCAGAAAAATGTCTTGCGGGTGCTATCGTATGTCTTAATAAATCCTAAATGTCCGACCTCAGGTGTGTCATTGAATTTCTGTAGAACATCTAAGCGCATGTGTTTAGGAATCACAGGTAGCCACCTCTTTCCAAACGGATCAAACTTTTTCTTGCAAAGTAATCCATTAATGGCCTTAAATTGTCCTTTCACATCCTCTGACCTATTTAAGGCAAGCATTATTTGAGATATCTAGGAGTCCTTCTTCTGCTCAGCAGAGAGATCCTGGAGTGCAGCGAGACAGTCACTATATTCATCAAAGCCTTGATGATCTAGCACAGGATTTCTTGAGAGACAGTCGGCTTCTTGGTGTTTCCTTCCACTTTAGTACTCTATGGTAACGTCATACTCTTGAAGACGTAGTGCCCACCTGAGGAGTCATCCTGTTGGATCCTTAAAACCTGTCAAGCAACAAAGTGAATGACGGTTTGTAACGACTGTGAAAGGCATTCCATAGAGATAATGTCGAAATTTCCATATGGCCCAGATCACAGCTAGACATTCTCATCTTGTACTTGAGTAGTTTCTCTAGGCTTTTCTAAGTGTCCTAGAAGAATGGGCTACAACTTTCTCTTTTCCATCCAAAATTTGCACCAGAACAGCACCGATCCCATCCCCACTGCCATCTGTGTGTAGTTCTGTAGGTGCTCTCTCATCATACAGACCAAGTACAAGGTCAGTCGTCAGAGCTTTTCGCTGCACATCGAAAGAATCACATACGGTATATATACAGTTACAGAACACTCCAATACAATGATTCTTGACATTTATGGATACTTCTAGAATGTACTCGAACCGAATATAGAAACTGAAATTTTACAGCTCAGGTGAGTTTGGAACTCACGACCCTCCATGCAACAGTCTAGTATCATAACCACTACACCACGGCGACTGTGCTACTGAGCTTCTTCAGCGGCAATATCCAGCAGCTCCATGTCAGGTATATAAACAAATGCATACATCTACTTTATTCCGAAATGTATTATAAAGCTAGAACCTTAGACATGTCGTATATAAAAAACATAGAATGCCTCAACTCAGTGACACCCGTCACACCTACGTACTGTATGCAGACCACTATAAAATATCTGCCAATAATCAATCGTTTCATAAAGGTAAATATTATGTATCAGAAGTTTCTTTAAAGGTTAACATGTAACAATTTTGCAGAAGTAAAATAAAGAAACCCTCTGAAGATAGGACAAAAAGTGCTAAAATATGCCTGTGTGAAAACAAAACTACAAATGTGTCTTGCATAAGGCACAATTCCTCTTCAGTTTACTGCTACAGATATAAATACAAATAAGGTAACTTTCTAGTGGTATGTGTTACAGATAGATTCTGGCAAAACTACATTATGTTTTGTGATGGACTGAAAACTAGCACTCGAATGTAATTACTTTCTTTTGACAGGTACGACAATAACTCTGTGCACAAACCTTTGTTCCTTTCTTTCATCCACTTTCCTTATGAATAGTTGCTCGGGTTAGAAATTTTTGTAGGAAATAGTATTGAATTTTATGACTACCGTACACTCTAAGTAAGATAAGCTCAAGGAAGCTTTTACCTTTGTAACTGTATTTTGACAGGTATCTGTACAGCAGTGTTATGACACTTATTATCAATTCATGTCTTGTATGCATTGTTTTCTTACCAAGAATACTGTATAACAGTGACAAGAATTTTATTTATACATTTCTAAGCAACCTTTGTAGTAATTTGTCAACTTTAGCTGTGTATAGTGGACTGGTCTTGAATGCCGCTACTAAACTTACTCTCTTATGGAAACTCTTAGGTATTTGTTTGCGTAACCATATGGTAACACATAAACATTGAAGTTTTTGTTCTACCTTATATATCTACTCATTTGTAACAATGTTTATCTATTATTAATTTCCTAAGTCAAAACATTGATGGAAATATTGAAGTATACTCTTCTGCATCGCGAGACATTTCTGCAACGAATCGACGTTTTCACACAGTACTATATGTTAGGTCTCTTCAAATGGATTTATGCAATTATTTCAGAGACATCTGGTGAATTAATGCAATGTTTCCACTTTACTGTGGAACATATTAGTACTGCTGTGAAAGACATAGCCTCTGAGTTGTCAGTTCAATATTTGTGGACTAATCCGCATTCTCTGAAGCCTGCTTTTAGCATTCTCACAAAGAAACCAATAAAACGATGTTTATGCACTGAGTACCCGTGATCTAGGGGTAGCGTCTTTGATTCATATACAAAATGTTTTCGGTCCCGGGTTCGATCCCCGCCACTGCCTAAAATTTGATAAATAATCAGCATTGGCGGCCGAATACTTCCGGCATAAGAAGTCAGCCTCATTCTGCCAACGGCCTTGTCAAAGAGGGCGCAGGAGCGGATAGAGGGTCAGGGCACTCTCTTGTCCTAGGGGTGGGAAATTGCCCCTAAAGGCGGAAGAATCAGCAATGATCAACGGCATGAGGATGCAGAAGGCAATGGAAACCACTGCATTAAAGACACGTAACGTGTATCCACAGGACATGTGGCCTGTGATTGAAGAAGTGTCATGATGATGTCTCCATTGGCAAAAGATTCCGGAATAGTCCCCCATTCGGATCTCCGGAAGGGGACTGCCAAGGGGGAGGTTACCATGAGAAAAAGATTGAATAATCAACGAAAGGATAACGTTCTACGAGTCGGGGCGTGGAATGTCAGAAGCTTGAACGTGGTAGGTAAACTAGAAAATCTGGAAAGAGAAATGCAAAGGCTCAATCTAGATATAGTAGGTGTCAGTGAAGTGAAGTGGAAGGAAGACAAGAATTTCTGGTCAGATGAGTATCGGGTAATATCAACAGCAGCAGAAAATGGTATAACAGGTGTAGGATTCGTTATGAATAGGAAGGTAGGGCAGAGGATGTGTTACTGTGAACAGTTCAGTGACCGGGTTGTTCTAATCAGAATCGACAGCAGACCAACACCGACAACGATAGTTCGGGTATACATGCCGACGTCGCAAGCTGAAGATGAACAGATAGAGAAAGTGTATGAGGATATTGAAAGGGTAATGCAGTATGTAAAGGGGGACGAAAATGTAATAGTCATGGGCGACTGGAATGCAGTTGTAGGGGAAGGAGTAGAAGAAAAGGTTACAGGAGAATATGGGCTTGGGACGAGGAATGAAAGAGGAGAAAGACTAATTGAGTTCTGTAACAAGTTTCAGCTAGTAATAGCGAATACCCTGTTCAAGAATCACAAGAGGAGGAGGTATACTCGGAAAAGGCCGGGAGATACGGGAAGATTTCAATTAGATTACATCATGGTCAGACAGAGATTCCGAAATCAGATACTGGATTGTAAGGCGTACCCAGGAGCAGATATAGACTCAGCTCACAATATAGTAGTGATGAAGAGTAGGCTGAAGTTCAACACATTAGTCAGGAAGAATCAATACGCAAAGAAGTGGGGTACGGAAGTTCTAAGGAATGACGAGATACGTTTGAAGTACCTTAATGCTATAGATATAGCGATAAGGAATAGCGCAGTAGGCAGTACAGTTGAAGCGGAATTGACATCTCTAAAAAGGGCCATCACAGAAGTTGAGAAGGAAAACATAGGTACAAAGAAGGTAGCTGCGGAGAAACCATGGGTAACAGATGAAATACTTCAGTTGATTGATGAAAGGAGGAAGTACTAACATGTTCCGGGAAAATCAGGAATACAGAATTACAAGTCGCTGAGGAATGAAATAAATAGGAAGTGCAGGGAAGCTAAGACGAAATGGCTGCAGGAAAAATGTGAAGACATCGAAAAAGATATGATTGTCGGAAGGACAGACTCAGCATACAGGAAAGTCAAAGAACCTTTGGTGACATTAAAATCAACGGTGGTAACATTAAGAGTGCAACGGGAATTCCACTGCAGAGGAGAGAGCAGATAGGTGGAAAGAATACATTGAAACCCTCTATGAGGGTGAAGATTTGTCTGATGTGATAGAAGAAGAAACAGGAGTCGATTTAGAAGAGATACGGGATCCAGCATTAGAATCGGAATTTAAAAGAGCTTTGGAGGACTTACGGTCAAATAATGCAGAAGGGATAGATAACATTCCATCAGAATTTCTAAAATCATTGGGGGAAGTGGCAACAAAACGACTATTCACGTTGGTGTGTAGAATATATGAGTCTGGCGACATACCATCTGACTTTCTGAAAAGCATCATCCACACAATTCCGAAGACGGCAAGAACTGACAAGTGCGAGAATTATCGCACAATCAGCTTAACAGCTCATGCATCGAAGCTGCTTACAAGAATAAAATACAGAAGAATGGAAAAGAAAATTGAGAATGCGCTAGGTGACGATCAGTTTGGCTTTAGGAAAAGTAAAGGGACGAGAGAGGCAATTCTGACGTTACGGCTAATAATGGAAGCAAGGCTGAAGAAAAATCAAGACACTTTCATAGGATTTGTCGACCTGGAAAAAGCGTTCGACAATATAAAATGGTGCAAGCTGTTGGAGATTCTGAAAAAAGTAGGGGTAAGCTATATGGAGAGACGGGTCATATACAATATGTACAACAACCAAGAGGGAATAATAAGAGTGGACGATCAAGAACGAAGTGTTCGTATTAAGAAGGGTGTAAGACAAGGCTGTAGCCTTTCGCCCCTACTCTTCAATCTGTACATCGAGGAAGCAATGATGGAAATAAAAGAAAGGTTCAGGAGTGGAATTAAAATACAAGGTGAAAGGATATCAATGATACGATTCGCTGATGACATTGTTATCCTGAGTGAAAGTGAAGAAGATTTAAATGATCTGCTGAACGGAATGAACAGTCTAATGAGTACACAGTATGGTTTGAGAGTAAATCGGAGAAAGACGAAGGTAATGAGAAGTAGTAGAAATGAGAACAGCGAGAAACTTAACATCAGGATTGATGGTCACGAAGTCAATGAAGTTAAGGAATTCTGCTACCTAGGCAGTAAAATAACCAATGACGGACGGAGCAAGGAGAACATCAAAAGCAGACTCGCTATGGCAAAAAAGGCATTTCTGGCCAAGAGAAGTCTACTAATATCAAATACCGGCCTTAATTTGAGGAAGAAATTTCTGAGGATGTACGTCTGGAGTACAGCATTCTATGGTAGTGAAACATGGACTGTGGGAAAACCGAAACAGAAGAGAATCGAAGCATTTGAGATGTGGTGCTATAGACGAATGTTGAAAATTAGGTGGGCTGATAAGGTAAGGAATGAGGAGGTTCTACGCAGAATCGGAGAGGAAAGGAATATGTGGAAAACACTGATCAGGAGAAGGGACAGGATGATAGGACATCTGCTAAGACATGGGGGAATGACTTCCATGGTACTAGAGGGAGCTGTAGAGGGCAAAAACTGTAGAGGAAGACAGAGACTGGAATACGTCAAGCAAATAATTGAGGACGTAGGTTGCAAGTGCTACTCTGAGATGAAGAGGTTAGCACTGAGTCTCCACAAAACATGTTTACTTTAAGTCACACTTCGACGAGTTTTCTTTAGTGGTGTACTGACCACACTCAAGTAACGACGATTGTCACCGAACAAATATGATTCAACAATGGTAAAAATTTCCACAATGGTGTAAATAAATGTGACATTTCAGTGAAGTTTTTATCTGCAGCTTCGTGGCAAGACAAATTTCTTAACTAGCGGACTCACATGCTTTGTGCAGAGTGAAACTATCAATCAGTCACCATGAATAGTATTACCACGATAGATTTTTTACCGATGCTTTGAGCAAGCAGATAATTATGGGACATTTCATGCGCCTGTGCACAATGATGTAAGGCAAATAGTCAAGGACAATTAGTACACTTGTGCGCGACAATAGAAAAAATTCGCAAATATTGAAAATCATGTTATCTTTTTATGCTATTAATTTTATCATTTCATTATTTCTGCTCATGTAATATGTGCTTTAGCTTCGTTATCGACTTTTGCAATCTAGTTTGCAATTAACAAATCTCATCCTGCAAAATTCTGACCGAAGAGCCCAAGGGATAATGAAAGGTGTGTGTGTAAATTTTTGTAGGAATTTTTCTTGTTTTGGATGTCTGGAATCACGCTATTAAGGTTTCATTGCTGAGACATGCGTGCCTCAGCCTCGGCAGAGAAGCTATGCTGCAAAGTGATCACAGATGTACGTTACTAGACTGGCAATGCCGCATACAATATCATCGCTGTACTTTAGTATAGTAATATGGCGGCGAGCGCAAAGGAGATTTAAACAGCTGAAATGGGGATAAACTGATATAACTACATTACCTTTATAGTTTTGACAAAATGGATAATACATACATCGTGTTTGATTTTAATTTCTCGTACAGGAGACAGAATGTACTAGATGCGTCTTATGTATTTATGTTAATGTGCTGTATGTAATCGTAAATAATTACATTACAGTTTGCCTTACCCGCAATACCAGCAGTGATTAAATACTTTATGTACATTTTAGGGGGTTTCATAAATCTAGTATTAACAGATGTAGCTTAATGTTTTGCCCTTCACCAGTATTGATCAACTTCGGCTTTTCTTCGAACAGTGTGATCGTCATGAAAGTGCTCCTACAAGCAGAATGTGCTATTTGTCGATGATAACACGTGTCTTTATTCAGTTGAGTCTTCTCATGAAAACTACAGTCTGCTTTAAAGGTGTGTACATGTAACTTGATGTTCTTCTCACACCACGATTCTGTAATGTATGTGTTAACCTCAACTAGTACACAAATATTTGATCAACTGCTGAATTTGATCAAATAACCTCATAACGGTTACAACGTCATTCGGTTTTATAAAATCGTTGTAGTACCATACACGAACTTGTTGACCCCACCATCTTACCTCACCAGACGTCAGGCTTCAGTAAAAGACGCATCTTATCAGTCTAGTAAAGCATTTCTGTGACAGTGATGAGTTAGAGGTGGTCACTGTTCTGCAAAAATGCGGGCCAGATTTATTTGTTGACCGTGAAGGGAACAGAGGATACAGACAGTTGTGCTTTGGTGTTAGATGTGAGCAGTCGACTTTTAGTTTAGTAGCAGTAAACAGCAAACAATGGAGATTTTTGGGAGTTGTTTATGGGTTAATGGAAGATTTATTGTGGAGAGAAGAAGAATTGATTTTTACATTGGTATTATTATACTCTTTGTGAAGAATGGGTAAAATTACATTGCATTAATGACTGTGCCATAGTTCATGAATACCACACTTCGTAATGACATGGAACGTATCAGTTTACCATATGCTTCCTTACACAGCATAATTAATTTTTTTGCGGTTACTGTATCAAAAATTCATCTGTTGAATAGAAGGAGCTGACAGTCAGAAATTCTTTTAATATGTTTTTAAGTGTTGGTAGTCTATATGCGAGACTTTTAACGCTATTTGGCAAATGATTAAAGATTTTTGTGGCAGCATAATTCACTCCTTTCTGTGCCAAAGTCAGATTTAACCCAGAACAGTAAATTTCATCCTTTTTCTAGTGTAGTAGCTATGCACCTCACAGTTATTTTTGAACTGTGATGGGTATTAATAACAAATTTCATAAGTGAATATATGTATTGCGAAAATTCTATGAATATCCCGAGTTCCTTAAATAAATGTCTGCAAGGTAAGTTTGGCTGGGCTCCAGCGATTATTCTGATTACATCCTTTTGTGCAGTGAATACTTTTCCTCTTAATGATGAACAATCCCTAAATATGATACCATATGAAAGCAACGGATGAAAATAGGCATAGGATAGTTTACTGATATGTTTGTCGCCAAACATTGCAATAACCTTAGTAGTGTATGTAGCTGAATTCAACCGTTTCAGCACATCGTCAATGTGTATCTTCCAATTCAATTTCTCATCAGTGCACACACATAGATTTTGAAAATTCTGCCGTTACAGAATTGCATAGAATTCTATGTAGTGATTTCTCAAAATTGAGTGAGAGTCCATTTGCAGAGCACCACTAAATAATTTTCTGAAAGACATTATTTACAATTTCCTCAGGTCATTTTTGTTTTTTGGTTGTGATTACAATATATTTGTCATCAGTAAAAGGAACTAACTTTCCATCTTTATGACTGTAGAGTGGCCCTATGTTTCTTAACAGATTTTCTAGTATAAGCAGTTGCAAGAATGTAATTTCTTTTATAACCTGTTGAGCATACTGAAATGAAGTAGAATGGACAAACTAAACTTATCGGAGAACATAATATTAAAAGGACTAGAATTCAGCCATATGATATTTTAAAAATACTGTGCTAAATTTTTCACTAGCAACCAGTTCTTAAATTTTCCAACCAGATGGCCTTTAAAAAAAACTAGATCTAGTTGGAAAACAAATAACTGGCAACATAACAGTACACAACGCTGCAACAAACAGAACAATAGGCGAGAAACAAAAAATGGCTGGGGCAATAAGTTCACAAGGGAGGCTCAGGCAGCAGCACATCACGATCCTGGGAAATCGGCACCCAGGAAATGCTTTTTCATTATTTTTAAGGGGGGCGGTAAACAAACGGACCGGTACGAAAAACGTAGCATGAAATAAATGATGTGTAGTCATTGTGTAATTATGTATTTAATCAAAGTGAAGCACTTCAACCAAGTTTTATAGACGGTGTATGTTACTGGCGTTGCTTTGCTAGTAAATGATGAAGTATTGATGGTTTATTGCACTAGCCTCAATTGTTGTGTCACGCACAAACCTGGAAAACACATCACTGAATGTGAGCAAACAAAGTTTTCCCACTTCTGTAGCGATTATTGTCGTATACTGAACAGTTCCTCTTTCAATTAGAAGTATTTGTAGGATCTTTCTGTGATTGTCGTTGTGGTGTCACCGCCAGACATCACACTTGCTAGGTGGTAGCTTTTAAATCGGCCGCGGTCCATTAGTATACGTCGGACCCACGTGTCGCCACTGTCAGTAATTGCAGACCGAGCGCCACCACACGGCAGGTCTAGAGAGACTTACTAGCACTCGCCCCAGTTGTACAGCCGACTTTGCTAGCGATGCTACTCTGACAAATACGCTCTCATTGGCCGAGACGATAGTTAGCATAGCCTTCAGCTACGTCATTTGCTACGACCTAGCAAGGCGCCATAATCCTTTGCTATATATATATATATATATATATATATATATATATATATATATATATATATATATATTGTGATGCCTGTACCGTCAGACCAATGTTCACCGATTGTGGATTAAAGTTAAGTATTCTACCAGTACCTCCTGTTTTGCTAGTCTTATTTCTCTGACCTGTTCCAGACCTCACGCCAGTCTGCGTGTAAATAAACGCGTGCATTTCGGCCTCCTCTAGCAACCTGGTGTTGGCTCTTCTGCCAACACATCAGTCGTAATCAGCTTTCTGGGGTACACATGCCTTTAAGCCCTGTACAAGCAGCGAAGGCTTTTGGTTTTGGTGGAAGATGGGCGCAGCATGCGCTTCGTTACCGTTGTGTGGAGGATTACACCTTCCAATATTTCCAGAACCGTACGAAGGCACAGGGAAACTGGACGCTTTGCAAGGAGACCAGGAACGGGCCCGAGATAAGCAACATCGGAGAGAGATGACCGCTTTTTGCAACTTCTAGTTCTCCGCAACTGTCATACCACCCATACTGTAGCACGAAATCTACATCTACATCTACACCTACATCTGCATGGTTACTCTGCAGTTCACACTTAAGTGCCTGGCAGAGGGTTTATCGAACCATTTTCATACTAATTCTCTAGAATTCCACTCTCGAATGCGCGTGGGAAAAAGGAACACCTAAATCTTTCCGTTCGAGCTCTGATTTCTCTTATTTTATTATGAGGATCATTTCTCCCAACGTAGGTGGGTGTCAACAAAACATTTTCGCATTTGGATGAGAAAGTTGATGATTGAAATTTCGTAAATAGATCTGATCGCAGAGAAAACCGCCTTTGGTTCAGTGACTGCCACCCCAACTCGCGTATCATATCAGTGACATTCTCACCCCTATTGCGCGATAGCGCGAAACGAGCTGCCCTTCTTTACTTTTTCGATGTCCTCCGTCAGTCCTACCTGGTAAGGATCCCAAACCACCCAGCAATATTCCAGCAGAGGACGGACAAGTGTATTGTAGGCTGTCTCTTTAGTGGGGGTGTCGCATCTATTACGTGTTCTGCCAACAAAGTGAAGCCTTTTTTCGCCTTCCCCACAATATTATCTATATCGTCGTTACAATTTAAGTTGCTCTTAATTGTAATTCCTAGGAATTTAGTGGAATTGACAGCCCCTAGATTTGTGCGATTTATCGTATACCCAAAATTTATCGGATTTCTTTTAGCACCCATGTGGATGACCTCACACTTTTCTTTGTTTAGTGCCAATTGTCACTTTTCGCACCATACAGAAAGTCTCTCAAGATCATTTTGTAATTGGAATTGATCGTCTGATGATTTTACTAGACGGTAAATTACAGCGTCATCTGCAAACAATCTAAGGGAGCTGCTCAGATTATCACCTAGATCATTTATATAAATGAGGAGCAGCAGAGGGCCTATGACACTACCTTGCGGAGCGCCAGATATCACTTCTGTTCTACTCGATGATTTGCCGTCTATCATTACGAACTGTGACCTCTCTGAGAGGAAATCACGGGTCCAGTCACGCAACTGAGACGATACTCCACAAGCACGCAATTTGATTAATAGTCGCTTGTGAGGAACGGTATCAAAAGGATTCTGAAAACCTAGGAATATCGAATCGACCTGAGATCCCTTGTCGACAGCACTCGTTACGTCATGGGAATGGCCTCCGATCACGAGACCAAAGAGAGAGGGTCTCAGCCAGGACGCCTTTTCAGTTTGGTTCTGTGATGGTGTGTTGCACAAGAACGATATTTTCTGAATCCGTGTTGGTTATGTATCAATAAATCATTTTCTTATTGGAGATTCAAAATGCTCGAGTGCATTATATACTCCAAACTCCTACTGTAAATTGAGGTCAGTGATATGGGTCTGTAACTAAATGGGTACTCCTATTTCCTTTCTTGAATATTGGTGTGAGCAGTGCTACTTTTCAGTCTTCAGGAACAGACCTTTCGTCAAGTGATCGGTTGTATGTGATTACTAAGAAAGGCGCTATTGTGTCTGCATACTCTGAAAGGAACCTGATTGCTATACCATCGGGACCGGAAGACGTACCTTTCTTTAAGTGATTTGAGTTGTTTCGCGACACCTCAGATATGTGCTTTTATGTCACTCATGATAACAGCTGTTCTGGTTTCGAATTCTGGAATATTTACTTCGTCTCCTTTCGTGAAGTAATTGTGGAAAACTGTATTTAGTAACTGCACTTTAGTGGCACCATCATCGGTAACATTTCTATCGCTATCGCGCAGTAACGGTATTGACTGTTTTTTGCCACTGGTGTGCTTTACATACGACCAGAATGTCTTTGGGTTCTCTACCATATTTTGAGACAATGTTTCATAATGGAAACTATTAGATGCATCTCTCATTGACGTCCGCACTAAATTTCGAGCTTCCGTAAAACTTAGCCAGTCTTGGGGATTTTGTGTTCTTCTGAATTTGGTATGGTTTTTCCGTTGCTTCTGAAACAGTGTTCTGAAGTGTTTTTTGTACCACGGTGGATCAGTCCCGTCTCCTATTAACTTATGCGGTATGAATCTATCTATTGCTGTCGGTACTGTATCTTTGAATTTGAGCCATGTCTGGTCTACACTTACATAATTAGCTTAGAAGGAATGGAGACTCTCTCTTAGGAAGGCATCAAGGGAATTTTTATCTGCAGTTTTAAATAGAAATATTTTGCGTTTATTTTTAGTGTTTTTGGTTGATATGGTTTTGAGCCTCACTACAGTGACCTTGTGTTTACTAATCCCTGCATCCGTTATGACGGTATTAGATCAGGATTATTTGTGGCTAAGAGGTCAAGTGTGTTTTCGCAACCATTTAGAATTCGTGTGGGCTCTTGAACTAATTGTTCAAAGTAATTCTCAGAGAAAGCATTTAATACAATTTCGGAATATGTTTTCTGTCTACCACCGTCTTTGAACATGTATTTTCGCTAACAAATAGAGGGTAGTTGGGAGTCTTCACCAGCTATAACTGTATGAGTGGGGTACTATTTTGTAATGAGATTCAAGTTTTCTTTGAACCGTTCAGCTATTATATCAACTAGGTCGGGGGGGGGGGGGGGGAGGGTCGGTAGAAGGAGAGAATTAGTATTTTGCTACGGCTGTTGAGTAAACCTCTACGCATAGTAATTCGCAGGAAATATCTATTTCAACTTCACTACAAGATAAACTACTACCAACAGACACAAACACAATACCACCTACTTCATTTAATCTATCCTTTCTGAACACAGTTTGCGCCTCTGTAAGAATTTCGGCAGAATTTATCTCCGGCTTTAGGCAGCTTTCTGTTCCTATAACGATTTCAGCTTCAATGCTTTCCATCAGCGCTTGAAGCTCTGGTACTTTCCAACACAGCCACAATAAATTACAACTACAATACGGACTGTTGCTTGGTCTATTCTCGTCGTTTCTTTGCCCTGTACCCTCTGAGCCTGGAGCTCTTTTCGATCTTTCCCGAGACTGTCTAACCTAAAAAACCACCCAGTCCACGCCACACAGCCCCTGCTACCTGTGTAGCCGCCTCCGGTGTGTAGTGGACACCTGATCTATTTAGCCGAACCCGAAACCCCACAATCCTATGGCGCAAGTCGAGGAATCGACTCCACCAGGTTCAAGAAGTCAATATTAGTGAGAGAACCCTTCGAAGAAGACTGGAAGAAGTGATTCATCAGTCCTGAACAGCTGAAACTCACCAGCGAGCACTGCACATCTCGACTACGTTTCGCAAGGGAACATCTTGGCTGGACAGTACAACAATGGGATCAAGTTGTGTTCACTGATCAGTCGCGATTTGGCCTCCGATCACTTGACCAAAGAGAGAGGGGCTCATCCAGAACGCCTTTTCAGTTTGGTTCTCTGATGATGTGAGCAATAATCAATACAGCTGCAAGGACGGATTTGGCCTTTGTGGAGCATGAGAGTCCTCCCGCACATTGGTATGTGGAGGAAATCCTTTTGGAGCATTTTGTGCCATCCGCTCCTTTATTGGTGACGATTTTACACTATGCAAGACAATGCACGCCGACATGTTGCGAGAACATTGTTCTTGGGTGGAACAGCGATTCATGCTCTAGGGTTGACCTGCTCGAAGCCCTCAGGTGAATCCTATAGAGTACGTTTGGGACCGGCTAGGGAGAAGAGCCCATCAGCACAATCCACGGAACCTTAGAGGACCTAAGGAACGCCCTCCTGGAAGCATGTGACATGATTCATCAACAGGACATTACCGCATTAATTAGGAGCATACCTGAACAGATGAATGCCGTCATTGGTGAAAGACGTGGCAATACACGATTTTGAAGACGTGAACTGAGGTCTCCAAGATCTTCTCCGAGGTCTATGAGGTAAAGTGTGAAGTGTATAATATTAAAACGTTATCTTTATGAGCTTACTCAATTTTCCTTGAAGTGGGCATCTCGGGCTTAATTTGTTAAATTTGTTCATAATAGTCTTCCTTTTTCCATCGTTGTTTACTTAGATGGGGCCATACCACAATATTCCCGCATAAGATAGTGGACTAGTGTTACAAATTTTAAACAAATTTTAGATTCTGAAAGAAAAAAATGTTTCAAATGGCTCTAAGCACTATGGGACATCTGAGGTCACCAGTCCCCTAGACGTAGAACTACTTAAACGTAGCTAACCTAAGGACATCACACACATCGATGCCCGAGGCAGGATTCGAACTTGCGAGCGTAGCAGCTGCGCGGTTCCGGACTGAAGCGCCTAGAACCGCTCGGCCACAGCGGCCGCCATTTTTGAAAGAAATTGAAGTGTTGCGATTGTCGTGCCAGTGAGTGTATGATTCCCACCGCCTAGGAAAGGATTAAAAGAGATCAACGCCATGTTAATGACACAGCGAAGAGAATGTGTGCTATTAGGGAGGACGTTCGAAATACTCTTCAAAGAGCACGCTTCAAATCATAGTAATAAAACAGCGTTTGGTGAGCACTGTTTAACATTTAAGCATGCTGTGGGAACTATTGATAAGCAGTTGGAAGTGCTGTACAGTGATCCTAAGGGACATCTGCTGGCAGTGTTAGAAGGAAGTGAATTTTTACATACCGCCTGCAAGAGCCTGGCAACACATCAAATCAGTAGAACTATTACATTAACAGTGCATTTTCTAGGTACTTTGAAAGCCTCTTCCAACAGTCCACCTCACCCTAGTGCACCCTAGTGAGATCAACAGGCGCACTCACCCAGAAGAGACAGCGGCAACGCGTCGGGGCACACACCATCCAGGCAGCATGAAATGATAATTAAATCAAGACCGTAAGCTGTCGACAGGAGTTGATATACATCAACGGGGACAGTTGAAAACGTGTGCCCCGACCCGGATTCGAACCCCGGAACTCCTGCTTACAAGGCAGACGCTCTATCCATCTGAGCCACCGAGGACGCAGAGGATAGTGCGACTGTAGGGATTTATCCCCTGCACGCTCCCCGTGAGACCCACATTCCCAACTTCATGTCCACATACTACATTCGTATTGCCTCTGCCCATTACACTCATTACTCGCGGCAGACAATCTTACAGAGTCCCACACGAGTTCGGGCAATGCGTGTGGATCCAGCGCTGAACAAGAAGGTCAACTGCCGGTCAGCCTTAACTATATGACATGTCAGAAAGAACAGATGCCATCCTCATATGTACTAGTAGCGGGTCGGCGTGCAGACTGGCTTTCGTACATACTGCAAAACTGCGCGGCGTACACCACCAAGCAGAAGCAAACGCAATTAACCATAATTGTAACATCCTGATCCGTATAACTTTAGATTAAGCACATAGTTTCACTTTTATATTTATTATTATTTATTCATTTCGCCCTCTAAGGGGCACGCGGAACCGTTAATTAGCACTGGTCTTCTTAGCTTTCTTGTTCTTCTTTTCTTCCCAAAACTTCCTCATCCTTTCACTATAGGCCTGTCTTCTTTCTTCTGTCCATGCGTTTTTCAATTTCAGATTCTTTTCCATCGGGGTTTTGGTTGTGGACGTATGAGAGTTGATTTTCTGTCTGTACGCAGTCCGTGTGGTTTCTAGTGAGTCAATACTGAGTTCCGTCAGGACATTTTGGGTTTCTGTTAGCCAGCGTGCCGCAATTTGGAGAGTTTCTTTGATGATATGGAAGATGTTCTTGGTCATTCTGGAGGCGTCCACTCTTGCTAAATGTCGGTAGGATTTCAATCGTCTCTTCCGTGCAACTGACGTGAAACGTTCAGTCCTTGAGTACAGTTCTTCAGAGCTTCTCCGCATTTTCACTTTTATAATTCATTGTTTCATAATTTTTACGGATTTATACGTTCAGTGTTCACAACACATAATATTTAATGATACTTCATACAGTTCTAGTTCTTCTACATAACACCACTTCTCTCCTTTTACGATCGCTAGGTCCTTCATACCTATACATCCATAGTTCTAGTCCTATACGTTTAGTGTTTTAACAAAAAAATCTTCATACAATATTAGTTTTATACTTTCATAATAATAACTTACAACTTTATACTTTTAAAGTTTCACGCACTGAATACTTTCAGATACAAATTGAGATATCGCTACTTTATTTCCAGTATTTCGTTCCCTGTTTACAGTTTTGTACTTGCATTCTGGTACGTTGAG
This sequence comes from Schistocerca serialis cubense, assembly GCF_023864345.2. Taxonomy (NCBI): domain Eukaryota; kingdom Metazoa; phylum Arthropoda; class Insecta; order Orthoptera; family Acrididae; genus Schistocerca; species Schistocerca serialis. The sequence goes on along the minus strand of NC_064639.1, from coordinate 1,115,888,456 downwards.
AGTTGTTTTTACATTTCGACGTTTTTTAAATAAAAAGGTTCAAATGGATCTGAGCACTATGCGACTTAACTTTTGAGGTCATCAGTCGCCGAGAACTTAGAACTAATTAAACCTAACTAACCTAAGGACATCACACACGACTGTAGCGCCTAGAACCGCACAGCCACTCCGGCTGGCGACGTTTTTCAAATTCAGTGTAAGACTGTACCTTGTCAAACCCATAGTATCCATGCCACTATCCCTCCCTCCCCCCCCCCCCCCCTCCCCCCCTTGGCTTCTTTTCCCACTCTCAATTCCCTCTCGCTCCATCTTATAATTTCACTTTTTTATGCCGTTCACATTTTACATATCAAATTTTCTATGCTACTAATGTTTCAAATAGAAGTTTTAGATAATTTGATTCTATGATTTTAGCACGTCCTCCCTTATTAAACTCTTGGCTTCCCTGACATCCCCTCCCTGCTTCCTTTCCCCTCTCCGAATCAACCTCACTCCATTTCCCCTTCCCCCTCTCCCCCCTCCCCCGTTCACCAACACATACCTATTTCAAACACTGACCGCAGTTGCAAAACACAATACTCTGATAAGAAGTTCGGAGCAGACAAGACAGGTTGCCGAAGCAACTACTTAGATACATTCTACATTTGCATACAGTTCTTCCCTTTTCGACTTATTGTAAAATATTAGATGGTACATATTTAGTTTCACTTCGTTTTGGATCTGAAGATGAACCAGAGTGATCGAAACATGCAGTATAATTAAAAACTGTACAACTGAGACGGAACAATAATCAGAATTGTCTCTGATTATACCTGCAATATATAGGAAAAACGTGGCAACTAGTTCCATGTAAGGTATTGATGGTGTTAATATCTAAATCAAATGGGCTAATTTTCATCAGTTTATTAGAAAATGTACAGAATTATTCGTATGTACAACAAAACGTTTTTGCAAACAAGGCTATGAAAGAGGAAGTGATTAAATAGAGAAAAGAGCTTCTTATAATGGTGTGCAGACTCTATGTGAACTCAGTGTAAGGAATGGTTCCTGATGTGTTAATTTCGATGTGCATGTGTCGTTATGTTATTGATGGTATTATTCATGGGGGTCTACATACTACTAAAGCTCTTTAACATACACTTCCCACCGTCTGTAGTTCAGAAAACGTAGTCGGAGTATGAAAAGTGAGTCGTGAGGATCAAGAAGGCATAAAAATAATTCTCTCGATGCTCATCACCTACAAAATATGATAGCGATTGCAAGCCTATCAAAATTGAAACCTCATTCAACGCAAATAATACTAAAATACAGTTTCATTCATTCAAACGTGCTGCGTAGGAAAACATGACGCCGGAGCTGATGAAACCCCTGCTTGTGCCATCTACTGACATTTTCGATGCAGCAGTTCAGCAGTCGGTCAACAGGTGGCAGACTCAGCACTGAGAACACTTGGTGCTCTACATTCCGACAATACGCGCACGTATTGCTGAGCAACGCTGGAAGAAGCCACCTGTAGGTGATAGGTAAATAAAACCAAGTGCGGAAAATTTCACTAAACAACCCGTACTGTAAATTTAAGAAACAGAGTCCCGTTTAAATTACGTAACTGCAAAATTCAATTTCAAGAGAATTATTTGTTCTTCTTTAAATGATCCTGATACCCACGATAGCTTTAGTTCCCTAATTTGTAATTTTATTGGGGTTTAAATATACTGCATAGAACTAAAGTTAAATCTGCCACTTTTCATAATCATCACATGGCGCTAATTGGTAATGCAGCCCAACGTCCCGCTGGAACAAGAGCTCTAAGTGGACCATTTGAAATGAGTTTTTTTCAATCTATCTGTTATTGCTAATACGCATGTAACACCGTCTCAGCATTCGAAACAATATTTTAAAGTAACGGAGTCGTGTTTTCCTAGATGATGATGTGTAACATAGGAACAATATCCCTAAAGATATCACTACAAAGAAAATATACACTGTGTTACAAACATACAAGGCTTCAGAAGGACTTGCATTATACGTACTAAACAGCCAATAGTTACCGCAAATCCGTCATATGTTGTTTTAGTCGTTTTTAGACAAGAAGAATATATCTTTAACGAGAATTATAGTTCATCTGCAACTTTTGAATAGAACATGGAGAACGAAATCTTATTTGATGGAACAGCTATTATGACATACTTTCTAGAACCGGAACGTTCATTACCATTATGTAATTGGTATCTAGCGTACTTAATTTAGTTTTAAATTAGATCCCTGTAGCAGTAGAATTTTAAGGATATGCTGTCGAAAGCAGATAGTTACTGACCGGATAAATGTATATTTGCTATTAAATGAGAATTGTAAGACGTGATATTAACAAAACTGTGCATCTGCGAAACGCATACACGGAGTTTTATCCCCAATTGAAATCGTTCTCTAATAATTTCGGAGAAAGAAAAGTTCAGTATGGCACAAATTTCTGGGAACAGATTTCCTTTATCGCAAATATACTTCACACAAGAATTGAAATAACTGAATAATTATTCGAATCAGACGGAAATCGGTAGATGTGATGTACATGTACAGACATACAAACGATTACAGTTTCTTAAGAAATGGGTAGTTATTCGAGAGGAAATGTGACTAATTTAGCAAGTGAATTAAGCGTTGGTCCACCTCTGGTCCTCATGCAAGCAGTTATTCGGCTTGGCAATGACTGTAGCGTTGTTGAGTGCCCTCCTAAGAAATATCATGCCGAATCTTGTCCAATTGGCGTGTTAGCTCGTAAAAATCAGGTGCTGGTTCGAAGGACCTGCCCCTAGTGCGCCAACCGTTCTCAATTGGGGAGAGATACGGTGACCTTACTGGTGTAGGCAGGGTTTGGCAAGCACGAATAGCAGCAGTAGAAACTCTCGCCGTGTGATGGAGAGCATTATTTCGCTGAAATGTAAACTTAGGATGACTTTGCAATGAAGGGCAACAAAATGGGGAGTAGAATGTCGTCGACGAACCACTGTGCAATAAGTATACCAGTGACGACAACCAAGTGCATCCTGATACGAAATGAAATGGCACCTCACGCCATCAGTTCTGTTGCTCGGTCCGTACTGCGGCGGCAGTCGGGTTGCTAGCCCACCGTCGTTCGGGGCGACTCCAGACACATCGTCTTTCAGTTCGCAGCTGGACTAACCACTGACGACGACTCTACTCCATCCAATGAGAGTCCATGCCCAAAATATGTCTGGAGACGCCGCGGACAGTAAAGGCATTCTAATTCTGTCAGAAATGGCAAAAGCCTTCGAAGATCATTGACAGTGCACTGAAATAAGGGTATAAGATGAAACCCAACATAAGTGAAACAAGGTAATGTAGAATAGCAAAATAATGCAGCTGATGCTAAGAGACATAGACTAGCATATCGTACACTAAAAGCACTGGAAGAGTTTCGATGTTTGGACTGTAATTCAACTGAGATGATGTAAAAGGGAGACTAGAAATAGCAAGAAAATTGTTTCTGAGAAATAGTAAAACGTTAATATCGGACATAAAGTAAAGTGCAAGGAAATTTTCGTGAAGTTGATCGTGAATTTACTCGGAAGCGAAACATGGACGATAAACATTACAGTCGCAAACAGAATAAAGGATTATACAGCCTGATGTTTAGAGGAAGAATAATGAATGTTAAATGGCTAGTAGTGAAGCGAACTGAGGAGAGAAGAAATTTGGGATTAAATTGAGTAAAAGAAGGAGCTGGTTGGTACGATACATTATGAGCAACAATAAACAGCAATTTGGTTAGGGAGATGTATGTGGGGGGGGGGGGGGTGAATGGGAGGGCGAGGGGGAGGGGGGAACGTATCACATTTACATCAGCGTCAATCCGCCCCATCCACGTCACGTGATGTGGCGAAGGGTACTTCTGTTACCATCAGCTGATTCAGCTTTCGTGTTCCACTTGCGAATGACTCGTGGAAACAATGATTGTCGGTTAAGCCTCAGTGTTATCTCTAATGTCCTCTAAGTTTTTCATCGTGGGCATTTCGCGAGATGCATGTGGGAAGTAATATGTTCTCCGACTCTTCGCATAAAGTACTCTCGAAATTTCAGTGCAAATCTCTCCGTGATGCACAACATCTTTCTTGTAGCGTCTGACCCTGGACTCTGTCGAGCAGCCGTGTAGCGCTCTCGCGCCGACTGAACGATCCCGTTACGAAACGCGCCGCTCTTCTGTCAGTCCAACTTGGTAATGGCCGTAGACTGAAGAACAATACTCAAGAATAGGTAGAACAAACGCCTTATTAGCTACGTCTTTCCTGGTCGAGTCACAGTTACTTAAGATTGTTGTCATTAATCGCAGTCTGACGTCTGCTTTTCCTAATATTGGTTTTATGTGGTCATTCCACTCAAGGCCGCTTTGGATAGTTACTCCTACGTATTCTATGGTATATACTGCTTCCAGAAATTTGCCATCAATATTTTAGTGGTAAGGTGGTGGATTTCTTTTCCTCTGTAAGCGCAATGTGTTATAGAGGGTGAATCTAAAGTCACTATACATTTCAGTGATATAGTAACGGAATATTTGTTTCTTGCAGGTACTACGAAAGAATGCTAACCAAAGAAAAACGAATCGCTGTTGTTTCTGCTCGTCTTCGTCGAATGACGTATGAACTGTTGCGGACAGACTTTGCCCGTCGATTCCGGAAAACAGGCCCCACCAGGCTTGCTATCAAGACCCTCGTCAATAAATTCCAGCGAACTGGTAGTGCTGCAGATGAAGAACCACCAGGGAGGCCGGCCATAACGCCAGACACCATGCAAAGTGTGCAAGACGCGACCACACGTAGCCCTTCCGCATCTGCCAGTAGACTTAGTAGGGAGCTAGGTATTCCTCCAACCACTGTATGGAGAGTTCTTCGTTACAAGCTGCACAAACGTGCGAGCCATATCCAGGTCGTACATATGCTTGAAGAGGAGAACCACGCAGCCAGACAAACTATGTGTCATGACCTGCTACAAGTTGTGAAAAACGATAATTTGATGCAAAATGTCTTCTTCAGTGATGAAGCTACATTTCATACCTGTGGACATGTGTACAGACACAACTGCAGGATCTGGGCAGACGAACAGCCAAGTGTGCTGCAGGAGTGCCAACGGGACACAGCAAAAGTGAATGTGTGGTTAGGGATAACGAGGTCAACAGTGTATGGACCCTTCTTCGCAGAGCAAACCGTTATTGGAACCACATACCTAGATATGCTGGAGCAGTTTTTGGAGCCCCAGTTGATATCTGATGGCATTTTGGATACTGTTCTATTGTAACAGGATGGTGCACTACCCCATTTTGCCCTCGTTGTTCGGGATTATCTGAATCAAGCTTTTCCCGGCAGATGGATTGGTCGTGCCTCTCCACGGATGTGGGCACCCCGCTCTCCTGACTTCACACCCTTAGGCATGGGGGTTTATCAAGTCTAAGGTTTACCAGGTGAAGATCCGCAGCACTGAACACTTAACACAGCAGATTCGAACCGCAGCTGCTGAGATTTCACCATATATGCTTGGGCAGGTTTTTCGGTGTACAGTGGAGCGCTGGGGGGTGTGCCTAGACATGCATGGTGGTCACATTGAAATGTACTGAAATTATGTCCTATTGTAACTTACGTTGCAGTGCCATTACATATTGGTTAATAAAATTTTTTATGTACAAAATGTATACTGATTTTACAATGACCATGTAATTGTTTACGATCAGGGTTAACTGCCAGAACCTCCACCTTCTCAATCCTGCGCAGGTCATTTTGCAAGATATTACTGTCTTCTGGCGCTGATACTTTTTTACTGACGTTATCCGCGAACAGTCTTAAAGAGCTTCCGACGCTTTGTGCTATATCATTCAGATATATTGTAAACAGTAACGGTCAAATCACACTTCCTTGGAATACTCCAGAAATTAACTTTAAATTTGTCGATTTTTTCAGTTAAGAGCGACGTGTTAAGTTCCGTCTGCAAGAAAGTTTGAATCCGGTCGTCAAGCTCTTTTTTTTTTTTTTTTTTTTTTAAACAAGACGGCAGTGCAGGACGGTCTCAAATGCCTTCCTGAAGTCACGGAACACGGCATCAACCTGAGCGCCGTTGTTTACAGCGCTATGGGTCTAATGGAGGAACAGAGAAAGCTGAGTCTCGCAAGATAACTGTTGGCGCAATCCTACTTGATTTTTATACAAGAGATCATCGTTCTCCAAAAAAGTCATAATTCTTGAGCATAATACATGTTTTTATAAATCTACGCCAGAGGGGGGGAGGGTCAAGAATTGACCCCAGTAGGCAGATTGGAATGTGTGTTGGGTAGAGTTGCAATAGTTATGCAGAGATGCAGACCCTTGCATGTGACAGACTTCGCCAGAGAATCGCATCAATTCAGTCTGTGGACTGACGACCAAATTGACGACATGAACATCATATTCCACATGATAAAATACGTAGGCTTGCAATGCCCATAATTCCGAATAATTATTTGTATGGCAAGCGTTGGTACTCTCCCTGCATAGTTTCTGAAAATATCTTCATGTCTGATCGACGTAGAAAGCCTTAGCGGTACGACTAGAAAGCGTCTGATAGTGACTAAAAATCTGAATACCATATCATTAAATCAATTATTCCCAAAAAATTTATATAACACCACCAACTAAGAATACTCATGGTATTTAGCTCAAAATACATCAGAAAGGATTTGTTATCTTTGCAGAAAAAACTTCAAAAACAACATACTTTTACCAAACATGATGAAATGGTCCTATTTTCGTCCCCTACTAATACGTCCTGTAAAACAAGTATTAAAGGTAATAATATTAAAACACATTACAATATTTATTTATATTAGATACAGGTTACAAACGCTCATTTTTGGTAAAAAAATATATTGATTAGCAACTGTACGATTATTTTTTACCCTTCCAAACAAGTATCGCATTTTTTTTTTCCTGGCTACTGAGCACATTTCGTGTTGCCACACAGAACATTAAGTGCAGCGCACCCATTTTTACCCATGGTTGTCTTGAGAAAAGCGTTTTAGGCAAATGTGGCACTCTGCATCACCTTCATTATCTTCGCTTCCACCTGAATCTTTGTGTGAGACATCACAGTCGTCATCGGAGTCACTGGATATTTCCAGTTTTGCTTTCTTTTTTAACGGTTTCTTTACTTTTCTTGGCAATGCCTTCGGAATTAGATCCAACCGTTTTCTCACATTGCTATCGGTTTTCTCCTGAAAGTGTTGTAGTTTCATCTTGTAAGGTGAGCCTGTAATAAGAGAAGCACTGCCTCATCCCTTAGATGAAGATGAAGAGGAGTGGGTAACGGGTACCCCTACGATATCTGTTGGGCTAACTGCTGTTAACTGCGGCATCTGTGTGCTACTTGAAGGCTGAGCAGCTGGAAAGCCCAGCTGTATGGCTGTGTTTGTTAAGAGCTGATTTTTTTTTTTTCATGTGGGTCGGGAGGTGAGGAGGCGTCAGCAATCGCCGAAAAGTCTTCTGGGCCAAACACATTCGGGTTGTAAGGCAGAGTCCCAGTTTTCTTAAAACCATTCATGGCAATTTTTACTTCCACTGCCTTTTCATAGGCTTCATTGAACAGCAGTGCAATCTGCAGGTTACCAACAATCCTGCCAGGATGGTTAGACAGCCAATTTTCTATTGCCTGCGCATAAAATGTTTTAAAAGGGAACACGAGCGACACATCGAGAGGCTGCAGTTTTGAAGTGGAGTGAAGAGGCAAGCAGACTACGGCAACACCATTATCACCAACAATGTTAATAACATTCAAATTGCGAGAATGTCAATGGTGTCTGTCCAATACCAACACAACAGGGTCTTCCTTTAACGTCGAAACCATTTTTTAAAAAGATCACTTCTGATCCACCCAGACTCATTCACTGCTCCTATTGATCCCGGCGGAGCTCCATCCATAAGTTCGTTCTTCATCAGCTTCCTGGGAAAAATCATAAGAGGAGGCGCAAATGTACCTGATGCCGACATGCACAAAACAACAGTCACTATTGCACCTCTCTCTGTAGACGACAACTTGTGCACAGATTTCTTCCCTTTCATAGAAACCATCTTTCTTACTTTGTGTTGTACCACTTTGATGTCGGTTTCATCTACGTTGAACACATTAAGTGGATTAAATTGTATTTTCTCCAACTCGGGCTTCAAAACAGAGAAAAAGAGCTTAAGACTAAACCTTGTACCTTAGCTAGTGACAAGGAATGAGGTGTTCATGTAGAAAGTGTCGGATGTCTCTGAAGAAGCAGACGCAGCCACCTCCGTCCAGCTGGTTTTTGCTCAACTGGAAACGGGTGAACAACATCACTACGGATAGCAAGCTGAAAGGCCAATCGCCTAAGATCATTCCATGTCCTTACAATAAGATACTAACTCAGCCTGTAACTCACGTGAAAAACCTGTTTTCTACCAATAGCTTTTTCAATTAACTCTTCAGCACTTTTACCTTCTCCTTTCTTTATATAATCCTTGAGAGTTGCCCTAGGCACACCAAATGTCTTACTCGCAACTTTATATCCCATTTCCTTGTTTCGCACCACAGTTATTGCGATTTCATCACCTCTCTGTCCCACTTCTTCCTAGGAGGCATCTGAAACAAAATTAAAAAGTATGTTCTAAATTTCGTTTCCTGGACGAATTTAGGAACAGTTGGGTTGACGAAAATAGGAACATCCTACTTGCCAATATGGCGGCTTCATACACTACGTGAAGTAAACCAAACATGGCAAAACGCTCAGATCGTTCACTTTGCAGCTTACACTAAACAGATATGTCAAATACAACTAAATAAACACATTATAATAATTCGAAAAAAGCATTTACAAATAGTATTTCGACAATTCACCTGATGACAAATTAGAATACGTTGCCCAAACGGCCACACAGAGGACTGGATGCATGAAAGTTGCATAACTAACTGGTGGCCACGAGCAACACTAACGAAAATGTTACCTACGGCGCTCCTACCGGCAGAACAGAGAACCTTGGGGGGCGAAATTAGGCACAGAGAGATATTTGGCGCCTTTATCCTATATATAAGAGACCACAGAACGTCTACAGTGAAGTAATGGTTCAATGAGAAAGAAACTAATTGTCACTTTATGTTTATTTAAAATTAGGTATGTCAATAAACTACACCATTTGCCGTTTCCTGATACATTACGCGAAAATTCTTCGTTACGTACATGATTGTTTCATACGTCGCCTGGTTCTAATGGCTGTTTGTACTCCTTCGTCTCCATCACCTCCTAGGTCTTCCGCTGCTTAGTCTCCCTGAAGTGGCCAAATTGCAGACTTTTACAGGTATTCTAAGTTGCCTATAGGATATTGTCCGAAGCGCCTTCTCATATTTTAGTCCTTCCTGTTATTGTCGTATTTTGCAAGTGCTACAACCCTGAAATAATCTGCAAAAATAAAATGTTCAAATGTGCGTGAAATCTTATGGGACTTAACTGCTAAGGTCATCAGTCCCTAATCTTACACACTACTTAACCTAAATTATCCTAAGGACGAGCACACACACCCATGCCCGAGGGAGGACTCGAACCTTCGCCAGGAACAGCCACACAGCCCATGACTGCAGCGCCTTAGACCGCTCGGCTAATATGCAGTGTCTTCTTATTCTACTCATCACCATACTGTTAACTTTTTCTGTCTCCTTCAGCTATGGCCAACGTGTTTGATTAATAAGAGTGCAATTTCCAATGTCGCAAGCTTTTAAATGTAATATTTGCAGAGTCAAAATTTTTAAAGAACACTCTGTGTAAAGCCTTTTGTGCAGAGACATCACTGGGGTTAAGCATTTCTGTGACCCTCTCCCATAAACATTGTCGCTTCTCTTGATATTCTGTAACTCTCCTTGTAATAACTGAAAAGCATTATTACTGACAGATCATCACATTTGTTTCTCCTCTTCTGCTTCAAAACTAGGTATTACATCAATTATCAACAATATTTATTTAACATGATATCGTTTTATTCCTCCAAATCTCTCTTATAAATATGACAGAGAATACAGCATGTCGTACTTTCAAATAATAATTACGTAAACACAACTATTTTTGTTAGTTTCTGCCAGATGAAGGAATTACAGTCACTTGCAGATAATTCGAAGGGGACATTCGTGCAAATGTTCTGCCCACACCACAATTCTAAATTTTGCTGGACTCTCGTCATGCATGAACCACTTGCTTACTGTTTATTTCAGAAGTATCTTTATCAGCCTTCGGTAGCTAGTCTTTAGAAGCCTTATGACAGTTAATTAATTGTTTATTCGTAAACAGATCATTTATCAATGACAAAACATGTCAGATCAGCAGAACAATAAAAATTAATTATAAGCCAACAAACACTCAAGCATATACTATTCATACTTAGCGATTTAGTTAACGCTGAAGCTAATGTTACTCTATTTCGTCTTATCTCATCACGAGACACAGCAGTTATTACACTCATTGCAAACACTACAAACAAACATACAGACACACACACACACACACACACACACACACACACACACACTAACGTCAGATCCATAGTGATTCCCTTACCTCTTAGCAATATTTGTGTGTTACCTTTCGTGTGCCTGAAAAACTGGGCCACTAGTTTTCCGTAGCGTAGCAGAACTGAACTGATGGAGGTTCAGCAGATATTATACATAGAAGTTGAAACGTCCCCTTAGAAAAATTATACATGACTGTGCTTAAACTGACACACAATATTTTTAGCGCTACGCTATCTGACTTTCAAAAATCCCTACAAACGAATGGCCCTGACTAAAATTAACCTATGCATTTCACAAATCACTTACCTCACAAAAATCTTCGTTCCTCGAACTACTACAATACAGCGAGCGCCACTACTGCCAGCTAAATAAAATATTCAAACTACTGAAGGCACTAACTACTGAGAGGCACAGTTAGCAAAAGAAAGATTTTGATAGAGAACAAACAATGTATTTACCTTAATATTGTTCAAAAGTCATATTATATATATCAGTTTCTGACATCCAGTCTTACAAATGTACTGTCTCTGATGGACATACGTCCAGATCATCCGCTCTCAAAAATCCGCCATCTCACTTCCCCACATCCACCACTGCTGGCGGCTCACCTCCAACTGCGCAACGCTACGCGCTGTTAACAGCCAACTGCCCAACACTACAATAGCCAACAACAATGCAAACCAGCTACAGACTGCACGCAACACAGCCAGTGATTTTTATACAGAGCGCTACGTGGCGGTGGCGTTACCAATATAAGAACCTAAACAGCCTACTTACATAGCCCCCATGCTCCCCACAAAAAATTTTACAAATTGTTTTGGACAGTGGCCAATAATGATTTGACAAAATTTTTCATAATTACAATAACAAAGAAATCAAATGTACACACTTATCGATCCAATGTTGGTCAAATGCTAAAATTTTCTCACAGCCCATAAAGACAGTCCTGGTCATTCATCACAATAAAATTGCAGCGTTTTTCTCAAAGTCTGAGTAGTAAAAGAAAATGCACACGGAAGTAGTGGATTTTCATGCAGTCTTGAAGAAGTAGTGTTGTCCTTCCAACGGAAAGACAGTGCTGACTCTTGACATGCACACAGGTAATGGGCCACAACAGAGCAAACCCACAGCAGAGTCAGTTGAAGTTTTGAAGAATATTGGTAGGTAGGTCATCACAGAGCAGACCCACTGTAGTCCTGGTAGAGGGTATGGTATTGGTGGTCCACCAGAGGTGCAGACCCACTGCAGTCATAGAAATAATATTGGTGAGTCATCAAGGGTGTAGACCTACTGTAGTCCTTGTAGAGATGGCCAGCAGCCATCTGTTGCGACTGTGCAGGTGCACAATCACCATTGAAGTCTTGCGGACAATATAGCAAGTCCATGAACCACCACTTGTACACTCACAAAAAATTTTTTTTTTTTTTTTGAAACGTCCTTAGAACCAGCAATGTTGTTGTCGAGTCCCTTGCTGAATTATCAACACACGTGCAAGCACTAACAGTCCCAACTTCTCACATACTGTGCATATAGTATGACCAACAGAAACGTGTGCACCGAAATGAATGCTTAGAAATTACTTAATTTGCTGAACTGGTGTCTATTACAATTTTACAACATGAGAATACAGTAATAAAGATACAGAAAACATCAATAAAACATAATAATACAGATAACATTTGTAGTAAAACAGGTTTTACAAAAGAATAGAAACAAACATGTACATCAGTGTTACAGGAATTATGACATAAGTACATATATAAAAGATCAGAATAGCTTTCGAAACATCAACTTCACACATGAACATTAAACAAAACAGAGTAAATAATGTCTAAACATCTTTACAAAGTAAATAACATAGTATTAGAAAAATTCTACAACATAACTCTCATCAGCTAAACACATAAAGACAGGAAATACACAAGGGTACACAAACCTATAGCAGAATAACACAAGAGTAACACAAGAGGAAAGGGCAGGGTTTGTTTTCAGTGTAACATTTGCTACTGCAGTCCAACCCAAAACCTCATTCCATAGATCTTTTCTCTTATTTCACCATTTGTTTCCACCAAAAAAATCCTATCCAAGCATGCTTTCTGTATTTATGTGTTCACATATTTCTTAACTCATTACTTATTTTCCATTATCTTACCTCATCATTTATTTCCAAGAAAATCCTACCTAAACCTGGTGTCCCTAAACGATACTTTTGGTTCATATCCTCTTTCAAAATACTTTTTTGGCCAAACCATTTTCTTATAGCTTCTCAATGCATTTCTTCCAATTCATCACAACTCGTTCTCTTATATAGCCTACCCCGTCTTAAGCTAACTTAAATCTACTGAGCTCAGATGCTAAACTGAGGGACGTGGCAATGCAGCAGCACAAAAAAATTAACACAAACAGCAATGACAAAAAAATGCAAATTGGCAAAGCAAGCAGCAATAAATATAAATTAGCAGAGTAAATGCAACATTACAACTAATATGAGCCAATGTGCAGCAACAATAAAAATCAATCAGTAGTAAAACTAGCTTAACAGAGTAATACAAAGTGAAATTCAGTAGCACTATGCCTGGCAAACAGCAGCAGCAAATGCAATAACTAATATCTAAACATGACAAAGCTCAAGCAGAAAAAATAATACACTAAAGACAACAATGCAAATAAGGGAAATGTATATTCACATCTTAATGTCTATGTAATTAAAGTGGTGCACCACGACTTATTCTACAAAATAAATTACCAAGTACTTGAAAAGAAAATTATGCATGCAGTTCCTGTGAAGGGAAATGTCTTTTTGTGCTCCTTCATTTTTTTGGAAGTATATCATAAAATTATTATTTACTGGATCTGTAGACAGAAAATATTTATAATAGTACATCTATTAAATTTTATTTTAACCAATGCTGCAGTGGAGCTAGAAACTAGATATTAAACAAAATGAGCAAATATATATATAAAGCAAGATATGAAACGTCATTCACTAGGCAAATGGCGTCTCCAAAGGCAAAAAAAATCCCTCAGCTAGAAAGACAATAGATGTAAAATGTTTCTCATCATTTCATTAGGCATTTTAGTAAATATAATAAATGAAGAGCTCCACAATATAATCATATGTTTTCAAGTTTGAGCATGTCGTATTTGCGATGCTTTCTACAAAGGAATGTCAATAGCAAGGATAATGGCCTCTTCTTTTTTTTCACCTGTGCCTCTGAAAGGCACACACTAATGACTTTTTCCAGAAGACTATTGCACAGCTGGGTGCCCATGACTCATTACATGAAGGTCAGTTAACTTTCTTACCGAAATATTTACGACACCAGTTTGCACTACAGCGACAGTCTCATGTAAAATATTTCACAGCTCGAGAATTTGCATTGCAAATGTGTAGAAACAAAATCCTATGAATATAACAGTGTGCAAAAAATTGTCGCCTGCATTGTGATACATTCACGCATTTACACACATTTCATAACTCTTAAAGTACGATTCTCAGCTCATTGATCATAAACATACCTCAACAGCATAATACACATCGCCATCGTAATAATAACATCATAACAGATCAATCACATCTCAGAATTGTCGCAGCTTCTTTCAATAATTTCAAGACCTTCAATAAAGTCACCTACCTCAAACGTACTTCAAAAATCATGATCCCTTACCAAATACATGATTCAAAGCTGTCATAGTATCACAATGGTTCCTAAAAAATATGAACAGTTCACAAAGTACAGACAAAATACATGTTCGTAAGTGTGAAGTTATCCAACTCTGTAATTACGTAAACATCTGTCACTGAAGTAGTAAAAAAATGTTTGTTTCTCTGTTAAATAATTCTGTGTTGGAGAAATATGGTACCGATGTGTAAAGTTGTATAAGCAAATACCATATTAGCTAGGGCTCCTTGTGCTTGCCACACACATCGTACACAAAGTAAGCGTGTACCCCCCTGAGGATTAATGTAATTATATCCTCAGGTGTTACAGATTACAGCAATGGAATTAAATGTGTAAAAATATATGTTTCAAGTACAAAATTAATCACTCAAATGTGTGTCCTGTTGCGCTAAATGTGCTTCTTGCTGTAACATAATTCTGTGGAAGTGTCGTAGTTATCGTCCACTGTAAGCAAAGTTCTGCTGAAGTCAATGTACTTACCTCATCATAAACAAAAGTGAAATGCTTTGTGTATAGATATCTTAGTTATTACGCTTATTGGCGTGATGAAGATAGTACTGTGCTATAACGTATTGTTGTGCTATGGAAAAGGCTGTCTCATTGTAGCTATACCACAAAAGTTACTACCAAAACATGTTTTACTTTCCTGAAGAATTCAGAAAAACAGATAACTGCAAATGCAACAATGTAAATTGTGTCACACATAAGGAGCATCGTGATATAGTCATGTAGCTGTCAAATAAACTACCCACTGTGTCATCTGGTATCTCTCAGAAAGCACTTTAAATCCATAATGTATTTTCAAATAAACCAAAATGTTGCAGTAAAATGTCATTAGCAGTACTGGTATATGTTCTAAGTATGTGAGCCTTATAGTCGTTACGTAAGCGTGCAACTAACAAGCAAGAATGTACACACATAATAACACTGTGTCATCCGTTCACTATAACAATGCACTCGTAAATACTGTCTAAATATGTTCCCTAGGCTCTAGACTGAATAGTTAACTTCAAAACATTGTTGCATGATAACATTTTCAAAGTGTGACAATGCATACTAGTAGCGTGAAGTGAAAAATTTTATGGCAAAGACTAAGTTAAAAAACAGGTTATCTCTCAATAAATGGTTTTACATGTGAAATGTGGTGTGATCCTTTTACCCTTTCTAGTGCGCAGAGATTCAGCTTCAAAGCAATTATCATGTTGTATACGTCGGTAAGGAATACTAGAGTTTTTCTCAAGGTTAGCGTCTATGTTATTTTTCTCTGAGCCAGCCGGCGCACGTGGCTGCCTGCGGTGCGAGTCATTGTCTGTCTCTTTGTTGGCGCGCATCGTTATTGGGATTAGGAGACCTAACTTCTACAAATTCGCCTTGACGAGAAGCACTGTCCTGTTTGAATCTCGCCAGTTCTGATGAAATTTAGGTCTGTCGTTATGATTATATCGTCTGTCGTCATGACGGTAATTTCTATAGTTTATTTCTTGTCGGTCACGTGGTGGAGAATTTCTCCCTGAATCGTAACTGCGCGGTGGACCGTTGCGTCTGAAGTTATTCTGTCTCCCTTCATAATAATTGTTTTGGTTCTCATATTGTCTGTTTCTATGGTTCCCTCTGTCACATTCATTACTATAGAAATGCAATCTTTCTCTGTAACTATTACTCTGCCAGTGGTTGTCATGTGGGTGATGTCTGTTTTGTTCACGATTTGCGTTGTAAGAATAGCCTTGTCGTGTCCAGTTATTATTTCTTTCATCGCAGAATTGTGACCAGTAATTATTGTGTTCCTGTTTTCGCGTCCTGCGATTGTCAGTGTCATTTTCCAATTCTTGTAAGAGCTCCTGAAAAGCTTCAATGTCGTCTTTGCAACGTCCTGCCAAAATAGTATGTCGTAAATGTTCAGGCAATTTGATTAAGCAAATGCGGATGAGTTCTGAGGGGCTGTAAGGGTTTGACAGATACTGATTCTTATGTAATATGTCTTCGAAATATTTGACAAGACTAGAAAATTCCGATTGTTCGAAATGTTTCATCGTTATGATGCTATGTTTTACTCGGTCTTGTGTAGCTTGAGACCAATGTGCTGAGAGGAAGACATGAAAGAATTCTCCTTCACTGTGGCAGTCGTGAATGAACCATAGCATTCTTACAGCTGGTTCATTCTCTATATAGCCACACATAAATTCTAATCCTTGCACTAATGACCAGTTGGGAGGAAAACAATGAGAGAATTGAGGGAGCCACGCTTGTGGATGAATGTCGTTGCCAGAATTGTTAAATGTTTTGAATTTACGTGTAGTAATTAACAGCTTATAGTCAAAATCAGCGTGTCGGCTAGTCGCAAATCGGTCATTGTTACGTCATGTCGGCGGTTCCATCTCAAAATTCGGTGCACCTAGCCAATTTCTTTCATAATTTCCGAAATGCCCTGTGTTATTATTTTGTGGCTTTTCCGTATTTCTAAGTCCCTCTTCCCGTGTTGGAGCGCGAGTGTCCTCTGAAATAGGTAATTTTTGTATTACTTGTGCCAGCTGATCTTGTACTTCCCGGATTTCTCTTTTGTGTTGCGTATTAATTTGATTCTGATTTTGTTTGAATTTCTTAATTTGTTCATACTCTTCTGTGTCAGTGATGGCTACAGGTCTTGTGTCATTCAGATCATCATCTACCTTTGCAGATAAGTTAGTGAATTGATCCGAAAGTTTGGCTACTTTCTTCGATAGTGTACTTATTTCCTCAGTGTGTTTTTCTGAACCAAGTTTCAGAATGTCCATTTGTGTTGAAATCTTATCTACTGTGTCCTTTAAGTTTTCCTGAGATTTTGCAAGTTGCGTAACCGAATCGGTAGATGCAACTGAGTCAATTTTAGCTTGCAAGGTCTCATGATTTTCGTGAACAATAGTTTGCAATTCTTTTATGGCTGCTTCGTGATTCTGTAATGTATTTCCATGCCGTGAAAAAATAGGTTGGAAATGCTCACAAATTTGTGTTTTTACGTCATTACAGACTTTTTGGCAATTTGATTCGATTTTATGTAACTCAGCAGTTACATCTTCACGTGTTTGTTCAAGCGTATGTTCCACTGAATCTAACTTTTGAAGCTTTTGTTCGATTGCGTCTAACTTGCTGTGTTTGTCTCTGGCGTTGTTCCACTGTGTCTAACTTTTGAAGATTTTGTTCTATTGTGCCTAACTTTTGAAGATTTTGTCCCATTTGTTTCTGGTTTTGTTCAAGCGTTGTGTCTAACTTTTGTAGCCTTTGTCCCATTTGTTGCATTGACTGTAATAACAATGCACTGGTGTCTGGAACATGTTCCTCAGTGCTTTTCGGCAGTGAAGTTGCACCGGCAACATTCACATTTTGACAAGCAGAAAATGTGTCTTGACTTATTTGAGAAAATGGTGAAGACCCAAAACCTGAATCTGCAGTATTTGCAAGATTGTGTCCTGTCATTCCCGATTCCTGAGGCGGGCTGTTGCCGACCGATCGATCGATAATGCTTCCCTATTCACTAATTGTTTCACTGTCTACACCATTGTTTGCCGCGCGCTCCATTTCCCTATACACAATTACCAAATTACTATATTGAACATTAGTTAATTCATTAGACGATGACCCTAACACACTGCTTTCGTCTTCACCGTCATTTCTCAGTTTACTTTGCAGCCTAGTATTACGTTTTTCACACGCCATTATTGTCGCAATATTTCACACGATAACACAGAAAAGCACAATTTGTAGAGCAAAAATAAGAAAACACGTTAACATATCACTGAAAATAATATCTAGTTAATCGCAAGCGCAGCTGCGAAATACTTGGTGCAAATCTACATGCATGCCACACATGTTTTACTGTACAACAATGAAAGACTGGAACTACAAAGGAGATTCTCTCTACAATTACGCGCTAGCAATAAACAAAAGCTACACTAATTACACAAACTACAAGAAAAAATCAGAAGATTCCAGTGAGGTAACCTCGGCTAAGGGTCGACAAATGAAACGTCCCCTTAGAAAAATTAATGAATTACTGTGCTGATAACCCTCTTACGTTATTTGCTTTGCAAACAGCTGAGCAAAACTAAACGTTCTCAGACATTACTCTCTTTACTTATTCTGATCAACACTAAACTGACACACAATATTTTTAGCGCAATGCAATCTGACCTTCAAAAATCCCTACAAAAGAAGGGCCCTGACTAATATTAACCTATACGTTTCACAAATCACTTACCTCACAAAAATCTTCGTTACTCGAACTACTGCAATACAGCGAGAGCCACAACTGTCAGCGAAATAAAAGATTCAAACTACTGAGGGCACTAACTACTGATTGGCACAGTTAGCAGAAGCAAGATTTTGATAGAGAACAAACAATGTATTTACCTTAATATTGTTCAAAAGTCATATTATATATATCAGTTCCTGACATCCAGTCTTACAAATGTACTGTCTCTGATGGACACACGTCCAGATCATCCGCTCTCAAAAATCCGCCATCTCACTTCCCCACATCCACCACTGCTGGCGGCTCACTTCCAACTGTGCAACGCTACGCGCTGTTAACAGCCAACTTCCCAACACTACAATAGCCAACAACAATGCAAACCGGCCACAGACTGCACGCAGCACAGCCAGTGATTTTCATACAGAGCGCTACGTGGCGGTGGCGTTACCAATATGAGAACCTAAACAGCCTACTTACAAAATTTCCGGTAACAGGCATTTTACTCTGAAAGTATGTTCTCAAATGACAGATGATTAATTTTTATTTTTGTCATCCCCCACTTTGTGTGACTTAAGTAACCCTGTAATCTACAGACTGTAACTATTTAAGAGACATTCCGGAAACGCATTTTTAAACTTGTCGTTTGCAGTTACGTCTTTTATACCCTTGGGCAATTAATTGTACCGTTTGATTCCGAATTACATGCTCGTAGACATTACCCATGAGATGTTCTTGCAAAAAATGTATAGCTAACAGACAATAGACTCCAGTTTTAGCCCAAAGATCGTTACACTGATACTGATGTGTAGCATGATTCTTACTCAGAGAATTTTTACCCGGCAACAAAAATCGGTTGTGAAAATATCTACTTCCCGTGTTATCCAAATGACACCTCATAGAAAAACAAGAGTGAACACAAAAACGACTGGTACTTTGTGCAGCAAACCATTGGCTAGAGCTCTTCCAGGGACGGAGACTACACACCATCAAAACGATAGAGGCTGACCAACTGTCTGTTGAGTAGGGCATACCGTACCCTGAAGTACTACGATTATACGGTACGGCGATATTCAGTGCGAATTTACCTTGATCGAAAATCTTAACTTTTAGAAGTGGGGACACTGTTCATGTGAATCTGTAATACTTTTCATTTGAGTAGTTCGAGTCAGAAAATTCCCACATATCTGCCTGCGCAGTACGAATGTAACTCTTTAGATATACAATGTTTGCATCGGCAGACTAATTTGTATCGACATTATAGCTCTGATATTTAACAAAATAAATTTAGTTTATTCGTCGCAAACCGTTGCTCTTGAATTACATGCAAAGTACTTTTAACGAATGTTGTTCCTGTTTCGCGTGACTAATACGCTCGCAAAGTTAGTAAAAGTGTTTATGAAAGATCCTGTAGATGGCTTCAGTTTTGAATAAGCATGCTAGGCAATTTCTGTAGTTTTGATATTTTCACGTTCTTATTTGTCTTTTAACTGTGAATCTGATATTATTGTTTTATGAATATTTATCTAAGTAGATAACAGTTTTATAGGACACTTGCTATATTTATTTCCTACAGGATATAATATCAGGTCTTTAAGTTGAAAAGTAAACCTTCATATTACTGTTATGAAACTATGTAGTTAATGTATACTAAAGGCATCATGAGTACCTTTTAGGTAATATATTAAGCTACCTGCAAAAATTACCGAGTGAACAGCTGCCTCTGTACAGTTTAGTTTGAAGATTTTCTTCAAACTCACTGCCTCAGTTATTGTAATAAAAATGCAGCATATAACTAGGTGTCGCTCTTTGCATGTCAAAATAAACTGCAAAAAATGCGTACAGCATTATTTTCGCTTTAATATATCTAATTACCGAATGCTGAAGTAATAGAAAATATGTTACGCAATAAACAATTGGACGTGGATTGGGCACTGCGAAACACAGGCGAGTCTTCGCAGTCTGTGTGTATTGACGCCATCTGCCACCTACCGACGAGCGGAAGAACTAATAGTTCACAAGTTCCGCTACAGATGGCAGAAAAGTGCCGAATGAAAAATGTGCTCCGTCCTTACCAGCCAAAATACAAGGTCTCCGAATTAAGCAGAAACTAATCCGTTCTACAGTATCATTAATCGTCGAAAATGTAAGCTCTTTCATACGTAATACGTTGACGACACATATACCGCGAATAAAGGCAGTTCCGGAACCGGAAATGAATGAAGTTTTCATGGCTTTGGAAAGTGAAAATTTATTTTTATTGTAACAGTGAATTAAACAGTTCCCAGTGCAAAAATCTGTATCCAAATCATGGTCCCTCTTCCCTGATTTAATGAAAAGCGGTAAATGTTTGATGATAAAGGGGTAGATTGCAAAAGACCTAACTACTTACCAGACTGCAAAAGACTTAAGTGTTTTTTTTTTAAAAAAAAAGAGAAGAGAATATTCCTAATAATGGACCCTGACTCTAATTCGGGAGGTTGTAGGTTTAAATCTCCATCCGGATACCCAGATATAAGGTTTCTGTGCTTCCCTAAATTACTTAATGCAGTAGCGCCGGGGTTCCTTTCAAATGGATGCGGGTAGATTCCCTCCCAAACTTTCCTCAGTCTGAGTATGTTCTCCGCCTCTATTGACCATCTCGTCGGCGGGATGTTGACTCTAACTCCTCATTTTTCTCCCTGAAACTAAGAAATAACTAACGGACGTTAAGATTATTTTCCTTGTCTAACACGTCTCTCAGAAACCTCTCAAAGTAGATAAGGTTTTGGTTGCTGCGAGGAAGCAAGATTAGGGCTTGTCTGGCCGAACACGATGTCATTAGACACTGATCACACACTCGGATTGCTCGAAGCTGCTGGAGAAGTTAATCGGCTGTAACCGTTTAAAATGAATCGCCCTAGATTTTCAGCCCATAAGCGATGTAGGTAACCACATTAGTTAACCCCCAGCGGGCGCACTGTTGTAAAAAGTAGCCTACAACAGCAGCGGTGATTATGCATTATCGATAAGTTACCCTTAACATGAAAACACTCTCGCATGTGCGTAGACCTTCTAATGTTTTTATCACGTAACTACACGTTAGCTGAGAAAAAAGAAAAGAAAATAGTGAGCTAATTCATGGTTTAAGTAAAGTCCGTACTATTGAGCACGTACAAAAATGTTGTTCACACGATCTAACACGAACACGTATAATGAGTACGTGTAGTCATTTAAAATCAGTCTTCAAATGATATTCATGAGCGTAAATGAGAGATTGTAAAAAATATAAACGAAGATATTAATCACATGAACCAGAAATATGAAACCACACCACATTTGCAGAGTCGAAGCATATCTTTCCGCTACATCCCAGGTAAACTTGTGATCACGGCGTCAAATAAATTCTCCCATTAGTTTACTCCTCCCAAAGTCAGCATTTTTGGACATTGGGTTTACTTCTGTAACAACAAATGTCGGTAGGAATTATGGGTAATGAAGATAAATACCGCTCATCGGAGGATACCCTTCACATTACATAGTAAATGAGTAATTTTTGGGGAGTCATGCTTGTTACGCTTCTGTTTCATTTGTTAACCACCTGCAGCTTTGTATGTTTTCCATATTTGGTTAACATGTTGTTAACTCATTGACTTCACGCTATCCATTATCATCACCGTGGTGAGTCTATATTTTTAAGTAGTAAACTCATGGAACACAACGTAGCCACACATCGGCCCTGTCATATAGGCGGTCACATCGTCCTACTTTTGTTACTACGTGAATTAAGTGTGTTGTCCTGTATCACTGTAATTATTTTACCATATGTCTACGTGGTGGATACATAGGTTGTCACCCGCAGCGTGGACTGCCGTCAACACGACTCAGCGGAAGCCCACCTTGCAACTTCTACATATTTTTACAATCTTACAGTTACAGTTGCAGATTTTTGTAAATTACAAAATATTGACTTGAAACACCGGCATCCTGTTCGGCCAGAGGGAAAGCTTACTCTCTGTAATAAAAAAAAAAACTAAGTAAAGGAATCAACGATCAAATTGAACGGATGTCATGTGACGTCCACCCAGACCAAAAGCAACGAACAGTACTGAAAATAAAGTCGCCAGCGTGCCGAGTTCTCATGTCGGGAGGTCCGGGTACGATTCCCGGCTGGGTTGTTGGAGATTTCCTCCGCTTAGGGACTGGGTGTTTGTGTCGTCTTCATCATCATCATTTCATCCTCATCGACGTGCTAGTCGCCCAATGGTGTCACCTCAAAAGACTTGCACGAGGCTTTCAGGTTTACCCGTCGGGAGCCCTCTCCACACGATATTTGATTTTTTTCACTCTGTGTATTGTGGTTTTCACCTTGACTTGCCGATGCGTCGTTCATCTCGTCCCTCACACACATAGTAACGTTTTAGAAACGGTGCTTGTACAGCTGGTATAGAAGACATGCAACAACTTTTGCCTAGGTACGATGAACACTGTTTTTCTATTAAAATACACCTGGTATTATAGTTAATTTTATCTATGTATAATTTGACATTGTATGAATGCATTCTCAGATCAGAAGATGGTAATCACACTTACCGAAAACGGTAATCGGCAATTAACGTTGTCCAAGTGAAGTTGACTAGGGAGTTCATCTCCTCTCAAGTACATTGTCCCGTATTTGAAATTTAGTACGCCTTTACCCAAAAATTCCATTTTTCAGCAGTTATTTCAGGCATTCCTCCTTTCAAAATGTAATGATGAGGTGTTTTGCTTTCTCGAATAGTCTCAGAACCTTTACACTTGCAATTATTTTTGCCATGAAAGTACTGTGTTTGATGTGAGGGATTATCTGTGGTAAAGATCGCACCAGGCTCTTCACCGGATAAAATATTTTCTTCGTTAGTATCACTCTTTCTTTCGTAGTGACCATCAACTACCACAAAACGAGATTCAGAATCACAATTATCTGAAATGTGGTAGTAGTTCCCATTTTGCTTTACACCTCTGCCACGTAACTCATCTAGAACCCTGGAATCAAAATTTGGATCAGATGGCAAACATCACACTCCCAAAGACGCCCCATCTTATACATGAAAAATAACATAAATTCACGCGTATACTAAAATGCTATAAAATAAGATAATGCGAAAAGGGTATTGTAACACACTGGATTACGCAGTCTCCCAAATACGCCACATGTCGTGAGGAGGGCGCTGACGGCCTCGCTAGGCCGGAAAAATAGGATTAGTCGAGAAGTAATTAATGAACATTAAATCAGGTGGAATATTCAGGACATTTCAATGAGGAACAAGCTGCTGCTGTATCCATAATTTGCTTAACAATTTTATTTCGAAGTATCTAAAGATTCACCTGCGAATTGAAGCATATAAATCATTACAGAAAGGAAAGGAACCTTATAGTCGCCCACACAGAGAGGAACCGAAATCTGTAAACAGACTGCGGCTGCCGTCATTTTGAGTAGAATTAATAACTTGTTCAAAATGGCGGCTGCTGTTAAATAGTTCTACGTCCAAACGAAGCATCTCCTTGGTCTTGAGGTGCGCACGAATACAGGAAAGCCCGCCGCTCCAACGGCCGTTGCTGCGCCAGGTTTCGAAACCTGTGGAACCAAAAGGAAGCGGCTTGTTCTATGGCCCAGGAAGCGACAGCTAGATGCTTGATCCCCAGCCGTAGGTAACTAGTGTGAAGTGCAGCCAACCAACAAAATCACTGAGCATCGCCGCTTGTAACGATACAGGGTATCATTACGACAGTAAACAGTAAACTTCCAACGATACAATTTTTATCCATAATAAAGTTGCATTGTAACAGTTGGCAACGCTTAAGCACTTGTCTGTTCTCCTCAGTTAGGAGCACAGAGTAAATATATCTTTGGGTGAGTATAGCCTACTGCGAATGTTGTCAACATCAAACCGGGCTAGTTCAAAAATGGTTCAAATGGCTCTGAGCACTATGGGACTCAACTGCTGAGGTCATTAGTCCCCTAGAACTTAGAACTAGTTAAACCTAACTAACCTAAGGACATCACACACATCCATGCCCGAGGCAGGATTCGAACCTGCGACCGTAGCGGTCTTGCGGTTCCAGACTGCAGCGCCTTTAACCGCACGGCCACTTCGGCCGGCAACCGGGCTAGTTCGTGATCTTCGGACGACGATGCTTTTATACAGTTTGTGGTAATAGTGAAAACTGAATATTACACGTGTTCACCTCCTTTTATATAACTTCCTGCAGTTTGAGTTTTAGTGAAAGTTATGGCCCAGTATTGTCGTTGCAACGGATGTCAAGAAGAAGTATGTGAATGGAGACCCAGCTGCTTTTCATAGCCACGTACAACAAAGGTGTAATTGTAAATGTCATATTGATGTGAGGCACTTTACATGTCGAGACGCAGTATTATAAAGTCATGTATTACAGATATAATTTCTACGATATTATGGCTGTGAGTTAATGAGATAAGTGCCAGATGAATTTGCAGGTGTGTTTTTGTATACTGCTACTGAGTGCAAACATATAACTGCTGTGTTCATATGCAGATAAAATTTATACCTGACAGTCCGTTAATTTCCTCCATTTTATACAGGTTGTGAGATCCTTGTAGTTATCGAAGTATTTATACATAAGAGAGTTTCCTATACAGTGTGACGTAATCAATTCGAACAGGTTCGACAATATGAATCAGTGCAATAGCAACCGCAAAAAATATTGCTGGCTCTCACTTCTTTCATTACACCAGAATTCGAATACTGATCTTGCATTAATTTTTTTATTTTTTATGCATGGTGCTTGATCTTGTTGGCTGTCACTTCTGTCATTAGTCCAAAATTTGAGTACAGATTTCATCACCTTTTCTTATTTTTTATGCGTAGTGCATGATCCTACTTTTCTGGTGAGATGGCGAAAAATGGTATAGTGATGTTACTTGTCTATAAAATGCAGAAAGGTTATTACAGAAAAATTGCAAATAATGATGGACAAGCAGTCGGAGCAAATCGCTCACCTTATTTACTGTAACAGTTTCGTAGTTCTAACTACGTTGTTTTCTCGTGATACTCTGGTGCCGTCCACAGTGTCATTGAAACGTAACTGAGTAAAACAGAGATCCGACATTATGAATAAGTACAATAGAAAACAAAAAAAAAAACATTATTGTGCGGCACTTCTTATCCCGTTACCGAAAGAATGTAAATAGAGTGGAATCTTTGTTATAATACAGTGGGGAAAAAACACAGTACCATTGCTCTTCACATGTTAAAGCCAAGTTTAGTTTTGGTATCAAATTGTTTATACCGTACTAAAGCCGGTATGAAAAGTGTCTCGGTACTTCTGAAGGTGATCTGGCTACAGCGGCGAAGCAATAACGCCTAGAATACGCTAATATGGGCTAAAATGCGCTGTACCAAAATCACGTGACCTGAGCTGCAGGAGATATTGCGGACACAATTCTCGTTCTGCGCATCCTAATGCTCACTCCATAGGGATTCATACTGCAAGGTAAGAAGGTGCAGCATAGATCACGCCTCACTACACACATTTATGCCATCTTGCTGCTGTAACGGGATCTAATGTTGTGGAGTGACGGTAACATAGAAAGTCACTGTAACATGCTGCCGCCTCGACCGTAATGTTGCAACTAATGATGCTGCAGATGTTCATAAACCGTATGTGTGAAATGTTTAAATGTATCAACTCTTATTAATTTTGTTAAAAGTATTATGTTAATAAAAGTATTGTGAAGTTATATATTTCTCATTATAAGGTGACATAGCTATAAAGAAATGTTCTGTAGGGAAATACGTGTGGTTGTATTATTGGTGGGGATGTACCTCACGTGCTTCAGCAACTGTAGTAGACAACAGTGCAGTATAGAGACCCAGTGACATGGAGAGGTAGTGTGTCTGTATGGTGAAAATCTATGTAATTATCAATGAGAGCCCCGGATGACAACAGTAGAATGTCACATTCCTACAGGAAGGGCAGCTAAAGAAATACGTGTAATTATCTAAGAACAAGTGGGCTCCGATTTATTACAAAATATTGGCCAGCTGTTGCGGTACTGGCTATTAGCAGAAAGCAGGAAGCAGTGGCGTTTTGTATGATTTGCACTTCATACAGGGAAGCCATATTTAAGTTGCGAAAGCCATCATCTATTCTGATTTTCGAGTTATGGAACAATTATTTGAGTTATTCTAAAAGTAAATGCTTTTACGGTGTTATAATTTGTGTGGACAAGAGATGATTATTTTTTCTTCTTTGAGAGTTTGTGTTAAACTGGTTATGTTTTGCAGTGATAAGAGTTGGAAGAAACCCTAATGTGAATATTGGCCAGCTACGTAAATGAAGCTAATACGTACATTATTGCAGAGCTTATGTGCTGCTGGTGCTAAAGTTAAGAAGATTGCACCCGAAGGTATTGTGAAACTTGTATTGTTCTTATTAAAAGCATGGTGGTGGACTGTACATTCTTAATTAGTGTTTGTATGACGAAATAGTACTCTGCTTATTCAGAGTTAGGCTCAAGGGATAGCTCAAACCGAAATTGTTATGCCTTGATAGATATTGAGAACTAATGTAATTAATTGCAGATATTGTATGAAACAAATGTTCATCACTGTACAGTTTCAGTTACTGCCGCCACAGTACGCTAAGCATCCTCTATGCTTTGCAGCCTAGTTAATATAATATTTCTTTGATTAGTGACGTAAAGTGTCTTAGATTCAAAGCAGTTATTTGTGTGTGAGTTGTAAAAGGTCCGAGCAGATGTAATTTCGATGTATTGCTCATGCGCTTCCTGCGATATGCAAGGTATAAGAGAATCTCTGACCAGAGAGCAGTGTTGACTGTAGTAGGAACTGTGTAGCACGTGCGTCTCGCGGGCCCCGAGGAATCGCTTCATGACGTCATCAAAAAGGCTGAAAGCGTGACAGCGCTGCCTGGTGACTAGACCTGTAAACAACTCTGTTGACGTAAGTGACGTCACACGTTGGCTACAGTGTTTATACAGACTTGCCTTCAGCTGTTGTTTTGGAACGTCAAATCAATCCAGATTGTTTGAATGAAGCTTCCGTTAACAGAATAAAATGTAGAAAGAAGGTTTAAATGCGAATAATCTGTATTATTGTGACATGATAAATCCGCAGCGTAGTCAAGGTTACATATTAGAGCCGTACGTGATTGATTGAAACCAACTCATTACAAATTATTGGTCGAAAGGCAGAGTGATTTACAGCATAACACATATTACGCATTGCAGACATTGTGTCTAAATGTTTTTAACGCATTAACTGCTGCTTACTAATGTAGGCTTACTACCACTGAGACGTTTGGAGCACGAATTTGTCTTTGAACTAATACCAGCAGTAGCAAATGCGGAAAAACGAATCAAATATGTTAAAGGATGCGTAGTGGAACGCCATTGCATTTTTCCAGTTTGTGTACGATATCTGAACGTAATATGCATCAAAACACGTCGGATGCTTGTTCATTCTCTAATATATGTTTTTTCGGGATGCCCTAGTACTTTTATTTTTTTTTATTATGAGAAATGCGTTAAATGTGGGAAAGTGCATTTAAATATGCCACAAACAAGTATTAGGCAAAGACACACGTCTGTCTGTTACCACAACCTTTATTTCTCATTCGCTGTGTTCCACAACTGTCAAGGAAATTATCGCTTTTCAACCTAATGTAGACCTCAGACTATGCTACAAATAAAGTTATTACTCCAGTCAAGGTTTGTAGGGAAAAGGGGGCGAAACCCAGTATAGTGCTCTTGCCCAGATATGTGCTCTTGCCCTGTGTGTGTTACTGATATGCTTAAATTATGATCGTTGTTTTCCTGTAAACAAACAGCTACATGCCAATCACATCTTCCTGTATGTAGTTTCCCAAAAATCCAGTTTATGTGATCTTAACATAAAAAGAGCTCAATGAGGGAATATTAATAGATCGAAGCAATACTGACATCTCCAAATTGTAAGACTGCTATAGATGGAAGTCACTGATTGTCAGAGTGTGTCAGTGGGACAAAACATTTGAAGTAAATCACGAAGCTTTAGGTTAGTTCAACTATTACTTCTTAATGTAGTAGGCAGTCACAATTTTCTTCCGCATTTTTATGTATATACATACTACACAAGCAACCAAATGGTACCGTTCCACTCGCAAATAGAGAGAGGAAAGAAAGGCTGTCTTATCATCCGAGCCCTGATTTCTCATGCCTTCTAAATTTTCTCAGTAGTGTTATACAAAATAATACTCGCACATAGTTTGAAACTACTGGTACCCTATCTAGCATCTAGCCTCTGAGTTGCTTCAATGTGTTGCTTAAATCTGACCTGGATCTCAAACTTTGGAGCAGTACTCACGAATGTGTCACATAAGTGTTCTATACGGGTGGTCTAAGTGATCTTCCCCTCATTTCCAGTCACAAAACGTATTCATCTTCCCAGAGGAAGGAAGTAATGACCCTGAAAGCTAGAAATGGTTTTTTTATTCAAGTGCTGTTTTTCTCTCATACTTTGTACAAAGCATTACAGAATTTTACAATGAGCACTGGCAGCCCTACATATAATGGAAACATTAAAACCCTGTTAATCTGAACCTTAGTATTAACTATCATATGCATCCTTGGGTCAGAACAGTACGTTTAATTATAATTATAGAAGGAGAGGCTAATAAAATAATTTTTTTACTTTGTATTTTATTAATATCTTAGGATTTTCAGTTTTCTGCCTGCTGTCTTGCAGCAACCTCTTAAAGACTTTCAATCAGAATGTGAAATTCCATTTCCTTCCAGTATTTTGCAAGTTCATTTCACTGAACAGAGTAAAATTACCCCTAGTATGGACAACAAATACTATTAGGGAGTAAATACGTTGACATGTGAGTGAAAGACTCCGAAGGGCCTGAAGAGACTTCTGTAAGAAGCTGCACTATCGATTTTACACAATAATTTTACTCACATGAATCAAAAGTTCTGTTAACTTGCCATATCAGATTTGAATAATATCGCAAGCTTTTCATAACAGCCTCCATCACCGTCACCAGTAATGGTACTGGTATGTAATGGTATGGTGTACTGTAGCAGCACATTAAAAGTGTTTCAATTGAATTGATTCTGGATTATCTCTCTTCCCCATGTCCTTGACATTAATGCTACCAAGTTATGTTCTTGTACGGTAAATAGTTTCCATGTTATTTTATTTATTTATCGTGTCAGAAGCAAACTAAAAAAGAAAATAACAATATTAGATACATTACTATATACATACATACATTATGGTTTATAAATTAAACTAGTCAAGAATGAAATAAATGTATAGACACAGATTGTGTTGTCAAACATATGGTAATTTTAATCTATACAGTGGATGCCCAAAAATTTGCAACGTCCAGTGCACTTTGTGTAGCGTTTACGAGGTCCACCATGGTGCACACAGTTGGAGGTAATGTGCATTGTAGTATATGTGTTGATGTCTGCACGGCAGCTCCGCAGTCACACTGGAGAGAGTCCACCTGGAAGCCCCACCCCTCCAGATTACTCTTGGATTTTGTGACAGAAGAACGCAGGCGGTTGAGCGGTTTCTAAGTGGACCATTTCTCTGTATGGCCTGGGGGAAATACTTCTTGCGGGATCAGCCACTCCTCCAGATGCTGGCATCTGGCCTGCCATCTCTTCTCTTGGTGTTGATGTGGAGTGTCAGCGAGTGGTTCTGTACTGTGAAGGAAGCTCTTTCTAGACACAAGTATTTTCTGTGCCAGTTGGTGGCCATGTAGTGGGTGGACTTCGGATGTTAATGCCTTCTTCATTTCACTCCGTGCTGCTGTATCTCTTCAGATGTTCGGGGGGGGGCTATGCCGGATAAGCAGTACAGTTTTTCCACAGGTGTGGCTCTTAGACAACCTGTAGTGATACGACATGTCTCATTCAGAGCAACATCAACTTTCTTTGTGTAGATCTGCACCATACTGGGCAAGTGTACTCAGCTGCAGAGTAGCAGAGGGCTAATGTGGATGTGCGCACTGTGTCTGGCTGTGCTCCCAATGTTGTTCCAGTCAGCTTCCTAACCACATTGTTCCTGGCAGCCACTTTTTGCTTTGTTTTTAAGCAGTGTTCATTATATGTAAGAGCACGGTGCAGAGTAACTCCGAGGTATTTTGGAGTCTTGCAGTGTTCTAAAGAGGTTCCTTCCCAATCTATCTGCAAGGTTCTACTAGCCTGTCTGTTTCGGAGGTGGGAAGCACAGGTCTGGGTCTTAGAAGGATTTGGTTTCAATTGATTGTCCCTGTAATAGGCAGTTAATTTTTTCAGAGCATCAGTTAGCTTCCACTCCACCCTCTCAAAGCTGTGATCCTGTGCTGTGATTGCTCGGTCATCTGCATATATGAAGCTTTGTGTTCCTTCTGGTAACGGCTGGTCATTAGTGTATATATTGAAGAGGGTGGGTGCCAGTACACTGCCCTGTGGCAACCCATTTTTCTGCTGCCTCCATCTGCTTCTTTGTCCTTGATATTCCACAAAATATCTTCGGTTCTGCAGAAGATTTCTAATTAGACAGGTTAGTTTGTAATCCTTGGTGAGGTTGTATAGCTTCAACAACAAGAGTCTGTGGTTGACAGTGTCGTAGGCGGCTAAAAGATCTATAAACACCGCTCCTGTTATCTGCCACCTTTGGAAGCCGTCCTCTATATGCTGTGTCAAATTCAACACCTGTGCTGTACAGCTCGTTCCTTGTCTGAATCCTGCCTGTTGAGGGATCAGTAATGGTTCTATCATATCTGTAATTCTTTGGAGGATCAACCTTTCCAATTCAGGTGGCATATGAGGGAGATTGGCCTATAGCTTTTGGGGTCATCCCAGTCTTTCCATGGTTTATGTATAGCTATAATTTTTGTTTTCCGCCAAGATTTTGGTATCTTGCCGCTCTTGACACAATTATTCACTAGCTCGAGTAGCCAGCACTTTGCGCCTGGACCAAAGTTCTTGATCTGTTCACTTCTTATGTAATCTACCCCTGCTGCATTTCCGACTTTGCACTTATTTAGAGCTGAGTCGAGCTCATTCAAACTGAATGGTCGAGACGGAGTGTTTCCCTCTTGTTCGGGCTCCCTTTCCAGGGTTTGTCTCCCGATTTTACTGGTATGATCAGGTTTACCATTTTTCAAAAGCTGGTATGCGATCTGGTCTGCCTTCACATTTGTATGCGTATTGGGTTGGGAGGGATCATTGTTAAGGTGTCATAACAATCTCCAGGCCTTTTGACTACTTCTACTCATTTCACATTCTGTCATCAGTTTAATCCACTGTTCTCTCTTCGCCTCAGAGATTGAGGAGAGAGTATTTTGCGCAGCCAGATAAGTCTCCTCGCTGTAAGGGTTTTCTTCATGTAGTCGATAGTATCCGTCCAGCAGAGCAGCTGTTTCAGGTGTCACACCCTGCAGATACATTGTCCTACACCCTCTTGGAATTGATGCCCGGGAGCAATGTTTGACAGTTTGAACGAAGCTGTCATACTCTTCAGGAATAGGTTGCACGGACTTAATCTCCTTGTCCAGCATCTTAGCAAATTTTTTCCAATCAGCTTTCTTGAAATTGTATCTCCGTTTGAAATTCACCTCCTGTGGCCTTATTGCTGGAAGAACTTCACACAGTAGTGGCCTGTGTTGCGTCTTTGGTATGGGTGAGCACACTGATTTGGAGCAAAGCTGTGTGATGTCTTCACTCACAAAGAGGAGGTCAGGGTTAAATCCACGTTGCCACCTGCCACTGTTGAAGGAAGGGGGGGTAGCTTGCTGTCATGTACAAGAGACAACTGGCAGGATTCAGCCCAGGAGAGGACTGCCTCCCCATTTTCGTCATCTTCAGAGTATTCCCACAAATGACTATGGCTGTTAAAGTCACCGATTACTACAGACGTCTTGCTGTTATGGAAGTTCCTGGGTGGTGTGAAGGAAAATGCAGCCGACG
This sequence comes from Schistocerca serialis cubense, assembly GCF_023864345.2. NCBI lineage: Eukaryota > Metazoa > Arthropoda > Insecta > Orthoptera > Acrididae > Schistocerca > Schistocerca serialis. The sequence continues at coordinate 1,115,856,034 of NC_064639.1, read as the reverse complement.
GGGGCTTATACACAGAGGTAGCCACGCATTTACTCAGCTCCACTGAAATGACTTCGATGTTATTTTCTACGGTGCAGTGAGCACTGATTATCTGAAGCCCTAGTCTTACAAATATAGCACTTCCATACTGAGAGTGCGGTGTTTCTGCAGCTAGTTTCATGCCTGGTATTTTTGGTCGTCTCTGTCAGTCATCTCTATGCGTCTCCTGTATACACAGGACGTTGCATTTTTTGTCACGGCATAGGTTGGATAACAGATGTTCTTTGGCTGATGATATGCCTTCAGTATCTATAGATATGATAGTTAAAGTTGGCTCTGATAAGGACCGTTTATTTCCATGTTATAACATGTTAAATATAGAAAGTTTAACTGTAACCAAGCAGTAGTTTCCTTTGGTGACAATATCAGTTCCAGTACACAACTGAATTTAAAAAATCTGTCTTGTGGGGTGAAAATCCATTACTGCTCCTATCTTGTGCTGACAATGAGATGACTTTCATAGAAATACTGAGTTATTACATTTGTAATACAGTTTCATAGTTTTTGTAGTTGCTCACGATCTTTACACTTGCATGCAATGGGTGTAGCATCAGCGTACAGAACTATCCTTGAATTTGAGGAACAGTATTTTGTCATTTAAACTAATCAACCAAAGAAAGTATCCCAGTACAAAGTCCTGGGTACCCTGTATTACATATCAGTAACGTTAGATCTGTGTGTGCCACTCGCCATCCTTATGAGTGAAAACTGATTTGTGTTAGATAAGGTTTTATTAAACTGTGAACAATTATCAGCAAAATTACCAGCCGTTTTCCCTTAGTATTTACTATCTCTCTCTACAAGCAACTGATAGAGATTAGCTAAAACAAATCTGTAATTTCAGATGGAGGTATGTCTATATCTAAAATTATGTTTCCTTTCCCATCTACAGGTTATCGCAGAAAGTTGAGTAACACTGTAAGTAGGCTGTTTATGTTTTCTCTATGTAAGTAGGCTGTTTAGGTTTTTTATTGGTAACGCCACCTCTGTATGACAATCACTGGCTGTGCTGTGTGCAGTCTGTGGCTGCTTTGCATTGTTGTACCAATACCGTAATCTCTACCAGGACTACAGTGGGTCTGCTCTGTGATGACCTACCTACCAATATTCATCAAAACTTCGACTGACTCTGCAGTGGGTTTGCTCTGCTGTGGCCCATTACCTGTCAGCATGTCGAGAGTCAGCACTGACTTTCCGTTGGAAGGACAACACTACTTCTTCAAGACTGCATGGAAATCCACTACTTCCGTGTGCATTTTCTTCTACTGCTCAGACTTTGAGAAAAACACTATTTTACTGTGATGAACAATGTGGACTGTCTTTATGGACTGTGAGAAATTTTTAGCTTTTGACCAACATTGTATCAATAAGTGTGTGCATTTGATTTCTTTGTTATTGTAATTATGAAAAATTTTATCAAATCATTATTGGCCACTGCCCAAAAAAAAATTTGTAAAATTTTTTGTGGGGAGCATGGGGGCTATGTAAGTAAGCTGTTTATGTTTTCTCTATGTAAGTAAGCTGTTTATGTTTTCTCTATGTAAGTAGGCTGTTTATGTTTTCTTATTGGCAACGTTACGTAGCGCTCAATATGAAAATCACTGGCTGTGCTGTGTGCAGTCTGTGTCTGCTTTGCATTGTTGTAATACTCGCCATTGTAGTGTTGGGCAGCGGCAGCTGGCTGTGAACAGCGCTTAGCGTTGCGCAGTTGGAGGTGAGCCGCCAGCAGTGGTGAATGTGGGGAGAGAGATGGCGGAGATTTGTAATTTGTCATGAACTGATATATATATTATGACTTGTGATGATATTAAGGTAAATACATTGTTTGTTCTCTATTAATATCTTTCATTTGCTAACTATCCCTATCAGTAGTTAGTGCCTTCCATAGTTTGAATCTTTTATTTAGCTGGCAGTAGTGGCGCTCGCTGTATTGCAGTAGCTTGAGCAGCGAAGATTTTTGTGAGGTAAGTGATTTGTGAGAGGTATAGTTTAATGTTAGTCAGGGCCATTCTTTTGCAGGGATCTTTGATAGTCAGATTGCGTTGCGCTAAAAATATTGTGTGTCAGTTTAAGCACAGTCTTGTATAAATTGTTGAAAGGGGACGTTTCATATGTCGACCCTTAGCCTAGGATACCTCACTGGAATCTTCTGATTTTTTTCTTGTAGTTTGTGTAATTAGTGTAGATTTTGTTTATTGCTAGCGCGTAATTATAGAGAGAATTTCCTTTGTAGTTGCAGTCTTTCATTGTGGTACAGTAAAACAGTTGTAGCATGCATGCAGTTTTACACCAAGTATTTCTCAGCAGTGCGTGCAATTAACTAGATATTTTTTCAGTGTTATGTTAATGTGTTCTCTTATTTTTGCTCTTCAAATTGTGCTTTTCTGTGTTGTCGTGTGAAATATTGTGACAATAATGGCGTGTGAAAAACGTAATACTAGGCTCCAAAGTAAACTGAGAAATGACAGTGAAAATGAAAATAGTGTGTTAGCGCCGCAGAGTAATGAATTAACAGACTTTCAAAGTAGTAATTTGGTAACTGTGCATAGGGAAATGGAGCGGGCGGCAAACAAAGGCGTGGACAGTGAAACAATTAGTGAAGAGGGACGCATTATCGAACGATCGGTCGGCAACAGCTCGCCTCAGGAATCCGAAATGACAGGAAACAATCTCGCAAATACTGTAGATTCAGGTTTTGGTTCCTCACCGTTTTCTCAAATAAGTCAAGACACATTTTCTGCTTGTCAAAATGTGAATGTTGCCGGTGCAAATTCACTGCCGAAAAGCACTGAGGAACATGTTCCAGACACCAGTGCATTGTTATTACAATTAATACAGCAAATGGGACAAACACAGCAAAAGCTTCAAAAGTTAGACACAATGGAACAAAATCTTCGAAAGTTAGACACAGTGGAACAAAATCTTAAAAAGTTAGACTCATTGGAACAAACTCTTGAACAAACACGTGAAGACTTAACTACTGAGTTACATAACATTGAATCGAAATGTCAAAAAGTCTGTAATGACGTAAAAACACAAATTTGTGAGCATTTTCAACCTATTTTTTCGCGGCATGAAAATGCATTACAGAATCACGAAGCAGCCATAAAAGAACTGCAAATTATTGTTCATGAAAATCATGAGACCTTGCAAGCTAAATTTGACTCAGTTGCATCTACCGATTCGGTTACGCAACTTGCAAAAACTCAGGATAACTTAAAGGACACAGTAGATTCGATTTCAACACAAATGGACACTCTGAAACTTGGTTCAGAAAAACACACTGACGAAATGTGTTCATTATCAGAGAAAGTAGTTCAACTTTCGGATCAGCTAAATAATTTATCTACGAAGGTAGATGATAATCTGAATGACGCAAAACCGGTAGTCTTTAATGACACAGAACAGAGCGAACAAATTAGGAAACTGAAACAAAATCTGAATCAAATTGATACGCAACACCAAAGAGAAATCCGGGAAGTACAAGATCAGCTGACACAGGTAATACAAGAATTACGTATTTCAGAAGACACTCGCGCTCCAACACGGGAAGAGGAACTTAGAAATACGCAAAAGCCACAAAATAATAACACAGGGCATTTCGGTAATTATGAAAGAAATTGGCAAGGTACACCGAATTTTGAGATGGAACCGCCGACACGACGTAACTATGACCGAGATGCTACTCGCAGACACGATGATTTTGACTATAAGCTGTTCATTACTACACGTAAATTCAAAACGTTTAAGAATTCTGCCAACGACATTCATCCACAAGCGTGGCTCCATCAATTCTCTCATTGTTTCCCTCCCAACTGGTCATTGGAGCACAGGTTAGAATTTATGTGTGGCTACTTAGAGAATGAACCAGGTGTAAGAATGCGATCGGTCATTCACGATTGTCACAGTGAAGGAGATTTTTATCATGCCTTCCTCTCAGCGTATTGGTCTCAAGCTACACAAGACCGTGTAAAACATAGCATCATGATGATGAAACACTTTGAACAATCTGAATTTTCCAGTCTTGTCAAATATTTTGAAGACATGTTGCATAAGAATCAATATCTATCAAACCCATACAGCCCCTCAGAACTCATCCGCATTTGCTTACTCAAATTGCCTGAACATTTACGACATATTATTTTAGCAGGACGCTGCAAAGATGACATTGAAGCATTTCAGGGTCTGTTACAAGAACTGGAAATTGACACTGACAATCGGGGAACGCGGAAACAGGAGCACAACAATTACAGGTCACATCTGTCACAATTCCACGATGAAAGAAATAATAACTGGACACGACAAGGCTATTCTCACCACACAAATCGTGACCAAAATAGACACCACCCGTATGACAACCGTTGGCAGAGTAGTAATAATTACAGGGAAAGATCACCTCTCCGCAATAATGACTATCACAGAGACAATCAGAGAAACAGACAATATGGGAACCAAAACAATTATTATCAAGGGAGACAGAATAACTTCAGACGCAACGGTCCAGCGCGCAGTTACGATTCAGGGAGAAATTCTCCACCACGTGACCGACAAGAAAGATACTATCAAATCTACCGACATGACGACAGACGATATGATCGTAACGACAGACCTGAATTGCATCAGAACTGGCGAGATTTAAACAGAGCAGGGCCCTCTCGAGGAGGTGAATTTGTAGAAGTTAGGTCTCCAAATCCCAATAACGACGCGCGCCAACAAAGAGACAATAGGCAATGACTCACACCGCTGGCAGCCACAAAACATACTTATGAACCTGACGACGCAGCTGCCGTAGCTAATAATTACGTAAAAATGGAAGACATTAGGGACATCTTACTCCAGGAACACGACATAAAACATAACAACATTGCATATCCTGTGATTCACATTACAGTAAATGACATAAAATTTACGGCAGTACTTGACTCTGGCAGTCCCATTTCAGTAATCAGTGAAACAGCCTTTAGCAAATGCAACAAATCGAACGATTGCCCCACACTTCCGTTACGTAAGATTAAATTACAAGGTGCAATCTTTGGAAAAAGTGTAGATGTACGCCAACAAACCAACTTAGAATTCTTTTGTCAAAGCCACAGCTTCTCTATGAACTTTCTTATTGTTCCATTATTGTCGACGGAAATTATACTGGGAGTAGACTTTTTAAATGAATACAAAGCAATCTTAAGCTTTCACGATGCTGAAATAAGTTTAGAAAAAGAAGGTAAGTCAGTAGCTTTGAAATTTGAAGATTGGCTCTCAAACCATGACGAGGAAATTAATCGGCTTTACCTTCTGTTAGACAACAGTTCGGAATTTTCGACGGAACTTGACACTAACAATAACTCTGCAAGTACTGACAGGGATGACATCGACGGCATATTTGAAATTAATGAGTTAATTCAGAATAAAATTCAAGCAATTGAGAATTGTAATGACACTGATAGGCAGGACCTTTTTGAAATTTTACAAGCACATTCCACAGTTTTTACTCACAAAACAGGAACAATCAAGGGATTTCAATACCAATTTCGTGTTCGTGAGCATACTAAATTTTGTGTTAGACCATACGTAATTCCAGCACATTATAGGGACCGTGTTAGAACAGAAATACAATCTATGCTTGACGAGGGCATTATTGAGCCTGCAGTAAGCTCATACAACAATCCGTTACATGTTGTTGAGAAGAAAAATGGATCGATCAGACTTGTCTTAGATTCGAGACAAATCAATACTATCATTATTCCTGAAACAGACAGGCCGCAGACGATGGAAGAACTTCTTCAAAATTTTAATGGTGTAAAAGTGTTGTCTTCCATTGATCTCAGATCCAGCTTTTATCAGATCGAACTTCATCCAGAATGCAGAAAATACACAGCTTTCCTTTGTTTCGGCGTTTGTTATCAGTTTCGGAAACTTCCCTTTGGTTTGAACATTTCTTCGGCAGCATTCATTCGTGGGTTAAATTCCATATTACCTGAGTTCTTAAAACGTCACATCACCTTATATGTGGACGATATTCTGATAGCAGAAGCTTCATGGGAACAACATAATGGCATTCTCAACAGTTTGTTACATATTTTTGCAGAATCTGGAATTACAGTTAACTTGGAAAAGTCTGAATTCGGTAGGACAAAAGTGAAGTTTTTGGGACATATTATTTCTTCTGAAGGCATTCAGCCGGATCCTGAAAAGTTAGAAGCAATCAGAGCCATTCCAGTTCCATCTACAAAAAGACAAGTCCGCAGTTTTCTAGGTCTCGTAAATTTTTACCGTCATTTTCTGAATATGCAAATTCTTGTTACACCAAAACTTTGTTCTCTCACTGGAAAAAATACTATTTGGAACTGGGACGAACAAGCACAATTGGAATTCAATTCTTTGAAAGAAGCGTTACTTCACGCGCCAATCTTAGCTCATCCAGATCTGTCACAAGATTTCTGCTATAGCACGGATTCTTCTAAAGTCGGTCTTGGTGCCCATTTATTTCAAGAAGCCATAGAAAATGACACTACCGTTCAGAAAACCATTGCTTTTGCTAGCCAAGTGCTAACAAAATCTGAAAAAAATTATTCCGTTACTGAATTAGAAGCTTTAGCTATCGTTTGGGCATTTAACAAATTCCGTTTCTTTCTTTCTGGTAAGCACGTAAAAGTATACAGTGATCATCGTGCATTACAATTTCTTATGTCCTCAAAATTAAATCATGACAGGTTAAAACGTTGGGCATTGTTTCTGCAAGAATTCCGCTTCACAATAGTCTACATTCCCGGCAAGGAGAACATTGTTGCGGACGCACTGTCACGCGCACCGGCTGGGCTTGAGAAAAGTAACACAGAAGGCAACCTCGAGAAAAATTTCAGTATTCTTTACATTCAGAAAGTCGCCTTTGAAAACTTCATCACCACATCTTTAAAGGACATTGCTCATGAACAAGATAAAGATCCGATTTGGAAAGACATCAAGAGCAAATGGCATGAAAAGACACACACACAGATTCGGCATTATTATCTGGTTAGAAACAACATACTGTTCAAACGCTGCACTGTTGATGACAAGCTATGGGTACTTTGCATTCCTGACGATTTTGTTAATAAGCTCATTTGGTACATTCATTTCAGCTACGCACATTTTGGTCCACGAAAATGTTATCATATTCTTCGAACGACTTGTTATTTTAACAATATGGAAAAAAGAATTCGAAGAGTCTTGTCTATTTGTAAACTTTGTCAAAAGGCGAAACCATCTACTGTCTCACATCGTGCTCCGTTGTTTCCTATCATTCCTTCTAAATTAAAAGAATTTGCTGCTGTTGATCTCTTGGGACCGCTTGTCAGAACATCTAATGGATTTTCGTACGTTCTAGTCGCTGTTGAACTTACTTCAAAATTTGTTTCTTTCACACCGTTACGTAAAGCCACTGGACGGTCTGTATCCAACGCCTTTGTTAAAAATTTCTTACGTGAAGTTGGACACGTTAGTAAAGTCATTTCAGATAACGGACCGCAATTCAGATCTGCTGTTTGGTCACGCATGCTTCGCAACCATAAAATCAAACCTGTTTTTATTTCATTGTACTCACCACATTGTAACCCGTCTGAACGGATTATGAAAGAAATCAATAAGCTTTGCAGACTTTATTGTCACAGAAAGCATCAGCATTGGGACAGATATTTACACTTATTTCAAAATGTGCTGAATGAAATGCCTCATGATTCCACAGCCATAAAAGAACTGCAAATTATTGTTCATGAAAATCATGAGACTCTGCAAGCTAAATTTGACTCAGTTGCATCTACCGATTCGGTTACGCAACTTGCAAAAACTCAGGATAACTTAAAGGACACAGTAGATTCGATTTCAACACAAATGGACACTCTGAAACTTGGTTCAGAAAAACACACTGACGAAATGTGTTCATTATCAGAGAAAGTAGTTCAACTTTCGGATCAGCTAAATAATTTATCTACGAAGGTAGATGATAATCTGAATGACGCAAAACCGGTAGTCTTTAATGACACAGAACAGAGCGAACAAATTAGGAAACTGAAACAAAATCTGAATCAAATTGATACGCAACACCAAAGAGAAATCCGGGAAGTACAAGATCAGCTGACACAGGTAATACAAGAATTACGTATTTCAGAAGACACTCGCGCTCCAACACGGGAAGAGGAACTTAGAAATACGCAAAAGCCACAAAATAATAACACAGGGCATTTCGGTAATTATGAAAGAAATTGGCAAGGTACACCGAATTTTGAGATGGAACCGCCGACACGACGTAACTATGACCGAGATGCTACTCGCAGACACGATGATTTTGACTATAAGCTGTTCATTACTACACGTAAATTCAAAACGTTTAAGAATTCTGCCAACGACATTCATCCACAAGCGTGGCTCCATCAATTCTCTCATTGTTTCCCTCCCAACTGGTCATTGGAGCACAGGTTAGAATTTATGTGTGGCTACTTAGAGAATGAACCAGGTGTAAGAATGCGATCAGTCATTCACGATTGTCACAGTGAAGGAGACTTTTATCATGCCTTCCTCTCAGCGTATTGGTCTCAAGCTACACAAGACCGTGTAAAACATAGCATCATGATGATGAAACACTTTGAACAATCTGAATTTTCCAGTCTTGTCAAATATTTTGAAGACATGTTGCATAAGAATCAATATCTATCAAACCCATACAGCCCCTCAGAACTCATCCGCATTTGCTTACTCAAATTGCCTGAACATTTACGACATATTATTTTAGCAGGACGCTGCAAAGATGACATTGAAGCATTTCAGGGTCTGTTACAAGAACTGGAAATTGACACTGACAATCGGGGAACGCGGAAACAGGAGCACAACAATTACAGGTCACATCTGTCACAATTCCACGATGAAAGAAATAATAACTGGACACGACAAGGCTATTCTCACCACACAAATCGTGACCAAAATAGACACCACCCGTATGACAACCGTTGGCAGAGTAGTAATAATTACAGGGAAAGATCACCTCTCCGCAATAATGACTATCACAGAGACAATCAGAGAAACAGACAATATGGGAACCAAAACAATTATTATCAAGGGAGACAGAATAACTTCAGACGCAACGGTCCAGCGCGCAGTTACGATTCAGGGAGAAATTCTCCACCACATGACCGACAAGAAAGATACTATCAAATCTACCGACATGACGACAGACGATATGATCGTAACGACAGACCTGAATTGCATCAGAACTGGCGAGATTTAAACAGAGCAGGGCCCTCTCGAGGAGGTGAATTTGTAGAAGTTAGGTCTCCAAATCCCAATAACGACGCGCGCCAACAAAGAGACAATAGGCAATGACTCACACCGCTGGCAGCCACAAAACATACTTATGAACCTGACGACGCAGCTGCCGTAGCTAGTAATTACGTAAAAATGGAAGACATTAGGGACATCTTACTCCAGGAACACGACATAAAACATAACAACATTGCATATCCTGTGATTCACATTACAGTAAATGACATAAAATTTACGGCAGTACTTGACTCTGGCAGTCCCATTTCAGTAATCAGTGAAACAGCCTTTAGCAAATGCAACAAATCGAACGATTGCCCCACACTTCCGTTACGTAAGATTAAATTACAAGGTGCAATCTTTGGAAAAAGTGTAGATGTACGCCAACAAACCAACTTAGAATTCTTTTGTCAAAGCCACAGCTTCTCTATGAACTTTCTTATTGTTCCATTATTGTCGACGGAAATTATACTGGGAGTAGACTTTTTAAATGAATACAAAGCAATCTTAAGCTTTCACGATGCTGAAATAAGTTTAGAAAAAGAAGGTAAGTCAGTAGCTTTGAAATTTGAAGATTGGCTCTCAAACCATGACGAGGAAATTAATCGGCTTTACCTTCTGTTAGACAACAGTTCGGAATTTTCGACGGAACTTGACACTAACAATAACTCTGCAAGTACTGACAGGGATGACATCGACGGCATATTTGAAATTAATGAGTTAATTCAGAATAAAATTCAAGCAATTGAGAATTGTAATGACACTGATAGGCAGGACCTTTTTGAAATTTTACAAGCACATTCCACAGTTTTTACTCACAAAACAGGAACAATCAAGGGATTTCAATACCAATTTCGTGTTCGTGAGCATACTAAATTTTGTGTTAGACCATACGTAATTCCAGCACATTATAGGGACCGTGTTAGAACAGAAATACAATCTATGCTTGACGAGGGCATTATTGAGCCTGCAGTAAGCTCATACAACAATCCGTTACATGTTGTTGAGAAGAAAAATGGATCGATCAGACTTGTCTTAGATTCGAGACAAATCAATACTATCATTATTCCTGAAACAGACAGGCCGCAGACGATGGAAGAACTTCTTCAAAATTTTAATGGTGTAAAAGTGTTGTCTTCCATTGATCTCAGATCCAGCTTTTATCAGATCGAACTTCATCCAGAATGCAGAAAATACACAGCTTTCCTTTGTTTCGGCGTTTGTTATCAGTTTCGGAAACTTCCCTTTGGTTTGAACATTTCTTCGGCAGCATTCATTCGTGGGTTAAATTCCATATTACCTGAGTTCTTAAAACGTCACATCACCTTATATGTGGACGATATTCTGATAGCAGAAGCTTCATGGGAACAACATAATGGCATTCTCAACAGTTTGTTACATATTTTTGCAGAATCTGGAATTACAGTTAACTTGGAAAAGTCTGAATTCGGTAGGACAAAAGTGAAGTTTTTGGGACATATTATTTCTTCTGAAGGCATTCAGCCGGATCCTGAAAAGTTAGAAGCAATCAGAGCCATTCCAGTTCCATCTACAAAAAGACAAGTCCGCAGTTTTCTAGGTCTCGTAAATTTTTACCGTCGTTTTCTGAATATGCAAATTCTTGTTACACCAAAACTTTGTTCTCTCACTGGAAAAAATACTATTTGGAACTGGGACGAACAAGCACAATTGGAATTCAATTCTTTGAAAGAAGCGTTACTTCACGCGCCAATCTTAGCTCATCCAGATCTGTCACAAGATTTCTGCCTTAGCACGGATTCTTCTAAAGTCGGTCTTGGTGCCCATTTATTTCAAGAAGCCATAGAAAATGACACTACCGTTCAGAAAACCATTGCTTTTGCTAGCCGAGTGCTAACAAAATCTGAAAAAAATTATTCCGTTACTGAATTAGAAGCTTTAGCTATCGTTTGGGCATTTAACAAATTCCGTTTCTTTCTTTCTGGTAAGCACGTAAAAGTATACAGTGATCATCGTGCATTACAATTTCTTATGTCCTCAAAATTAAATCATGACAGGTTAAAACGTTGGGCATTGTTTCTGCAAGAATTCCGCTTCACAATAGTCTACATTCCCGGCAAGGAGAACATTGTTGCGGACGCACTGTCACGCGCACCGGCTGGGCTTGAGAAAAGTAACACAGAAGGCAACCTCGAGAAAAATTTCAGTATTCTTTACATTCAGAAAGTCGCCTTTGAAAACTTCATCACCACATCTTTAAAGGACATTGCTCATGAACAAGATAAAGATCCGATTTGGAAAGACATCAAGAGCAAATGGCATGAAAAGACACACACACAGATTCGGCATTATTATCTGGTTAGAAACAACATACTGTTCAAACGCTGCACTGTTGATGACAAGCTATGGGTACTTTGCATTCCTGACGATTTTGTTAATAAGCTCATTTGGTACATTCATTTCAGCTACGCACATTTTGGTCCACGAAAATGTTATCATATTCTTCGAACGACTTGTTATTTTAACAATATGGAAAAAAGAATTCGAACTAGTAACTGCATTCATAATTTTCTTTTCAAGTAATTGGTAACTTTTTGGTAGAATAACTTCTTGTGGTGCACCACTTTAATTACTTAGACATTAAGATGTGATTATACATTTCCCTTATCTGCATTGTTGTTTTTACTGTAATATTTTTTCTGCTTGAGCTATGTCATGTTTAGATATAAGTTATTGCATTTGCTGTTGCTGTTTGCCAGGCATAGTGTTATTGAATTTGACTTTTGCTCATTTATGCTGCTAGCTTTGCCAATTTGCATTTTTTTGCATTGCTGTTTGTGTTGATTTGTTATGTGATGCTGCATTGCCTCGTCCCTTAGTTTAGCATCTGAGCTCAGTAGATTTAAGTTAGCTTAAGAGGCGGTAGCTTCTAAGAGAATGAGTTGCGATGAATTGGAAGAAATGCATTGAGAAAACAGGTTTAGGTAGGATTTTCTTGGAAATAAATGTTGAGGTAAGAAATGTGTGAACATATAAATACAGAAAGCATGCTTAGATAGAATTTTTTTTGGTGGAAACAAAGGATGAAATAAGAGGAAAGATATATGAAGTTTTGGGTTGGACTGCAGTACCAAATGTTACACAGAAAACGAACCCTGTCCTTTCCTATTGGTGTTATCCCACTATGTGTGTGTGTACCCTTGTGTATTTGTTTTCTTCCTGTCTCTGTGTAGTTTCATAGAATTTTTTCTTCTTTTAATATTAAGCTACATTCACTATGATGGGGAATACTGCTATCCTCGAATATAATTGGCATTAATAATATGTTATTTACTTTGTAAAGATGTTAGACATTATTCATTCTGTTTAAATGCTCATGTGTGAAGTTGATGTTTCGCAAGTTATTCTGATCTATGTATGTACTCATGTCATAATTCCTGTAACACTGACGTATATGTCTATTTCTATTCTTTTGTAACGCCTGTTTTACTACAAATGTTATCTATATTGTTATGTTTTTTAATGATGTATTTTGTACCTTTATTGTATTCTTATGTTATAAAATTGTAATTGTCACCAGTTCATGATATTATTAACTTGTCAGTTACATTTCACTGCACACGTTTCTGTTGGTCATAGTATATGGACAATATGTGAGAAGTAGGGACTGATAGTGTTTGCATGTGTGTTAATGATTCTGCAAGGGACTGGATAACAGCATTGCTGGTTCTAAGGACAATTCCAAAAACTTTGTGAGTGCACAAGTGGTGTTTTATGGACTTGCTATATTCTCTGCAAGACTCTTCGATGGTGATTGTGCACCTGCACAGTCGCAACAGATGGCTGCTGGCCATTTCTACAAGGACTACAGTGGGTCTGCATCTATGATGACCCACCATGCCATTATTTCTACAAGGACTGCAGTGGGTCTGCACCTCTGGTGGCCCACCAATACCGTAATCTCTACCAGGACTACAGTGGGTCTGCTCTGTGATGACTTACCTACCAATACTCTTCAAAATTTCGACTGACTCTGCTGTGGGTTTTCTCTGTTGTGGCCCATTACCTGTCTGCATGTCGAGAGTCAGCACTGTCTTTCCATTGGAAGGACAACACTACTTCTTCAAGACTGCATGGAAATCCACTACTTCCGTGTGCATTTTCTTTTACTGCTCAGACTTTGAGAAAAACACTGCTATTCTCCTGTACTGTACGATTAGGACTGTCTTTATGGACTGTGAGAAATTTTGATTTTTTGACCAACATAATATTAATAAGTGTGTGCATTTTATATCTTTGTTACTGTAATTGTGAAAAATTTTTGTCAAATCTGTATTGGCCAGTGCCCAACACCATTTGTAAAAATTTTTGTGGGGAGCATGGGGGCTATGTAAGTAGGCTGTTTATGCTTTCTCTATGTAAGTAGGCTGTTTAGGTTTTTTATTGGTAACGCCACCTCTGTATGACAATCACTGGCTGTGCTGTGTGCAGTCTGTGGCTGCTTTGCATTGTTGTAATACTCGCCATTGTAGTGTTAGGCAGCTGGATGTGAACAGCGCGTAGCGTTGCGCAGTTGGAGGTGAGCCGCCAGCAGTGGTGGATGTGGGGAGAGAGATGGCGGATATTTATAATTTGTCATGAACTGATATATATATTATGACATGTGATGATATTAAGGTAAATACGTTGTTTGTTCTCTATTAATATCTTTCATTTGCTAACTATCCCTATCAGTAGTTAGTGCCTTTAGTAGTTTGAATCTTTTATTTAGCTGGCAGCAGTGGCGCTTGCTGTATTGCAGTAGTGGGAGAAACGAAGATTATTATGAGGTAAGTGATTTAGTGATTTGTGAAAGGTACAGTTTAATGTTAGTCAGGGCCATTATTTTGTAGGGAATTTTGAAAGTCAGATTGCGTTGCGCTAACAAAATATTGTGTGTCAGGTTAAGCACAGTCTTGTATAAATTGTTTAAAGGGGACTTTCATAAAATCTGTCTTGTGGGGTGAAAATCCATTACTGCTCCTATCTTGTGCTGACAATGAGATGACTTTCATAGAAATACTGAGTTATTACATTTGTAATACAGTTTCATAGTTTTTGTAGTTGCTCACGATCTTTACACTTGCATGCAATGGGTGTAGCATCAGCGTACAGAACAAGCAACTGATAGAGATTAGCTAAAACAAATCTGTAATTTCAGATGGAGGTATGTCTATATCTAAAATTATGTTTCCTTTCCCATCTACAGGTTATCGGAGAAAGTTGAGTAACACCTTCAACACGTAGGAATTACATCTTTGAGCACCAATTATTGCCACTTTTTGCAACATTACCATAAGGTTTGATATCCCTACTGAAAGATGAGCAGAAATTCTTTGTTAATGGGTGCATAATAAGATTTTTTTTTTTTTTTGTATACCAATGCTCAGTAATGTCTGAAACATCTTGTTTATTAAAACATGCTACTATGTCCAAATCATTGTGCTTATTTCCTAGGCTCGTAAAGTTTAGGAGGATGATCTTGGTTTGCAGGTTGCATTGTATCCACATATTTATTTATTTATTTTTGGTAACCATAAATATCCCCATTAAGCAAATCAGATATGCTTGTCAAACTGGGAAGAGGAAACAAATAGGCCACACATGTACAAAATAATAATAAAAGGAAAGATTCCAAAAGAGTTCCTGACAGCAAAATATAAAACTTAATTATTTTTAGATATATTACTTCTTATATCCTTCATTCAAAACCTTAAGAAGGCTGTTACATTAGTGTCTTCAAGGCATAATGCTGTTTCATTGAGCATCGCAACAATCAAGTCTGAGATAGTAGTGTACTATGATACTACCTATGAAGAAATTGATGCACTGGATATGAAGTGCACAGTTTAGTCTACCCAGCAGAAGATGGCCCTGCACTGTTCTATACCATCATGAATATACCTATACATTAGTGATATATTCATCACTGACAGAAAATTGAATAATCACATTTTTGTTTCAAGTTTCTGAAATGGCAGTTGATGAGATCATATCTGAAGAGACAGCTATCAACCCACACTTTCAGCATGAGGTAGGACTAGCAATTACCAGAATTCTGAAATGTGGATCTTGTAAACCTAGGGTTGCTCTAGGAAAACAAGTAAGATATGACACGTGTTCCAGATCAAAGATTAGAAAATAAAAGATTGCTGTATTAGTTATAGCACACAAATATGCAGTGAATAAGAAGTGTGAAATGACTGTGCTAACCGGCCGGGGTGGACGAGCGGTTCTTGGCGCTACAGTCTGGATCCGCGCGACCACTACGGTCGCAGGTTTGAATCCCACCTTGGGCATGGATGTGTGTGATGTCCTTAGGTTAGTCAGGTTTACGTAGTTCTAAGTTCTAGGGGACTGATGACCTCAGAAGTTAAATCCCATAGTGCTCAGAGCCATTTGATCCAACCATTGTTTGGCTGTGTTCAAAGCTATGTAGACTAGTTTAATTCCTGGTTTAAGTAATTCACATTATTTCATTGCTGTTTCCTGTTCTCATCCATTAATATCTCATTGTCAACAACTACTTTGTTACTTTACAACTTTCAACATGTTCACTATGGCTGACACAAAGGTCAATAACAGCTACTAACACCGTGCTTTTAAGTGTCATCCACAGTGAAAGTGCAAAACAAGAACATTTTTGCAATTTAATTGAAAGTCCTAATTCAGCTTCCTTTTTCAGGCATGTTTATTTTTAAATATTAAAACTGATCAGAATTTCATTACTAGATCACTAATTTTGAAATCTGGATGACATCATCCCAGCACTGTAACAAAATGTGCACCATACACAACAGGTTCAATGCAATCTCTCCTCTCCACAAATTTGCACCTCAGATGTGTTGTATGTCATATAATACTACAGTTAATTTTCCATATATCTGAGCAAAACCAGTTCTTGCGTGTCCAAGTTTATGTCATCTAGACATTGCACCTTTCCCTTAACATTAGTGTGCTTTACAATAAAATTTGTATGAAAAGTTTTCTGTGTAAATTACATATTCTACACCTACACTTAAAGCTAATGCTTGTATAACGCAGTGTGCCATTCAGGTGGTTTACTTGTGTGTCAATATAATTGTCAGGTTTGGTATGAAAGGGTTTCTTGAAATATATATTCCCACATAAATTTTTTAGTATCTATTCTCAGTTGCAAAATATATTACGCACTGTCCGTGCCATTTCAATGCAAAAATTTTAAACCATACTGGGGAATATACCAATAACACAGTTCCAGCACACCTCAGAAATTTGATTTTAGTTGCTTCAACCAATGAGAATTACAGACCAAGTCTTGCACTGCCCTGTTTTGTGTATTAACCCATTGGCTGGCATGAATGTGCCGGTGATCACAGCAGACTGCTCTGCTGGGGCCAGCAGTGATATGGTAACAACCAGGTATCAGCAATTTTACACTTTTATCGTACTGAGGAAAAATATTTACTTATATTTGATATTCCTTGCCATTTCCAGACTATTTTTGGGTGTGCAGTATTTTTAATTAAATGTCTTACAAAACCAAACGATGAAATGATTACAAAGTTATTCATGAATTCATATTTAACTGCGTAAAAGATAATTCCTGAAACAGTAATTAGCATTCTAGCTGTTCTTTTAGCCACAACTGTACAGATGCATATACTTCACATTCAGAGTTCCTAAATGCCTGCTTAACACATTGACTACCATGCTGCTCACAGCAGAGCAGGACACTTAAAGCTGTATGCTTAACCTGGTGGTGAAACATCCATTACTAGTCATGTCAGGGTCACGAAATGCAGAAGATAATCTCTCAGGGAGTACTATAATCTAAAAACGTAAAATTATAACTAAAAAGGTCATTTCCAATTATGTCTACCAAGCAAATTATGCTTTCAGTCAGTGATTTCTTTTGCCATAAATGACTAGTGAACGCACATGCCAGAGGATGGTAAATATTCGTACTTCGACTCTGACAAGAAGCAAAGCCATTAGAAACAGCTATGCACATAGTCCAATTTATGTTGAAATTATCACCTGGGTATTTTAATTAAATTTGGTCTACTATAAGCAACATGATAAAGGAATCAAAAGAAACATATACACACTCAATTAATTTCTTTATTAACAATGCTCGGATTTCCACATCACCATAGAGGTACCAAGCTTGATGCGTTACTCATTTTTTTACATGGCGAGATTCCCCAGTAGGCCTATA
Organism: Schistocerca serialis cubense; assembly: GCF_023864345.2. Lineage (NCBI taxonomy): Eukaryota > Metazoa > Arthropoda > Insecta > Orthoptera > Acrididae > Schistocerca > Schistocerca serialis. The sequence goes on along the minus strand of NC_064639.1, from coordinate 1,115,838,492 downwards.
AAGCATGAAACAAACAAAATCGCTTCATGACGTCATCAAATGGCTGAAAGCGTGACAGCGCTGCCTGGTGACGAGACCTGTAAACAACTCTGTTGATGTAATTGACATCACACGTTGGCTACAGTGTTTATACAGACTTGCCTTCAGCTGTTGTTTTGGAATGTCATATCAATCCAGATTGATTGAATGAAGCTTCCGTTAACAGAATAAAATGTAGAAAGACATGATTGATTGAAGCCAAGTGATTACAAATTATTGGCCGAAAGGCAGAGTGATTTATAGCGTATCACATATTACGCATTGCGGACAATGTGTCTAAATGTTTTTAACGCATTAACTGCAGCTTACTAATGTAGGCTTACTACCACTGAGACGTTTGCAGCACGAATTTGTCTTTGAACCCATACCAGCAGTAGCAAATGCGGAAAAACGAATCAAATATGGTAAAGGATGCGTAGTGGAATGCCCATTGCATTTTTCCAGTTTGTGTACGATATCTGTACGTAACATGCATCAAAACACGTCGGATGATTGTTCATTTTCTAATATATATTTTTTCGAGATGTCCTAGTAGGTTTATTTTTTTTATTATGAGAAATGCGTTAAATGTGGGAGAGTGCATTGAAATATGCCACAAACAAATATTAGGCAAAGACACACGTCTGTCTGTTACCACAACCTTTATTTCTCATTCGCTGTGTTCCACAACTGTCAACGAAATTATCGCTTTTCAACCTAATGTAGATCTCAGACTATGCTACAAATAAAGTTATGACTCCAGTCAAGGTTTCTAGGGAAAAGGGGGCGAAACCCAGTATAGTGCTCTTGCCCAGATATGTGCTCTTGCCCTGTGTGTGTTACTGATATGCTTAAATTCTGCTCGTTGTTTTTCTGTAAACAAACAGCTACATGCCAATCACATCTTCCTGTATGTAGTTTCTCAAAAATCCAGTTTATGTGATCTTAACATAAAAAGAGCTCAATGAGGGAATATTAACAGATCTAAGCAATACTGACATCTCCAAATTGTAAGACTGCTATAGATGGAAGTCACTGATTGTCAGAGTGTGTCAGTGAGACAAAACATTTGAAGTAAATCACGAAGCTTTAGGTTAGTTCAACTATTACTTCTTAATGTAGTAGGCAGTCACAATTTTCTTCCGCATTTTTATGTATATACATACTACACAAGCAACCAAATGGTACCGTTCCACTCGCAAATAGAGAGAGGAAAGAAAGGCTGTCTTATCACCCGAGCCCTGATTTCTCATGCCTTCTAAATTTTCTCAATAGTGTTATACAAAATAATACTCGCACATAGTTTGAAACTACTGGTAACCTATCTAGCATCTAGCCTCTGAGTTGCTTCAATGTGTTGCTTAAATCTGACCTGGATCTCAAACTTTGGAGCAGTACTAACGACTGTGTCACATAAGTGTTCTATACGGGTGGTCTAAGTGATCTTCCCCTCATTTCCAGTCACAAAACGTATTCATCTTCCCAGAGGAAGGAAGTAATGACCCTGAAAGCTAGAAATGGTTTTTTTATTCAAGTGCTGTTTATCTCTCATACTTTGTACAAAGCGTTACAGAATTTTACAATGAGTACTGGCAGCCCTACATATAATGGTAACATTAAAACCCTGTTAATCTGAACCTTAGTATTAACTATCATATGCATCCTTGGGTCAGAACAGTACGTTTAATTATAACTATAGAAGGAGAGGTTAATAAAATAAATTTTTACTTTGTATTTTATTAATATCTTAGGATTTTCAGTTTTCTGCCTGATGTCTAGCAGCAACCTCTTAAAGACTTTCAATCAGAATGTGAAATTCCATTCTGAATCGTAGGCAGGGATGTATAGTCTACATGGACATTGTTTTTCCTTCCAGTTTTTTGCAAGTTCATTTCACTGAACAGAGTAAAATTACCCCTATTATGAACAACAAATACTATTAGGGAGTAAATATCTTGACATGTAAGTGAAAGACTGCAAAGGCCCTGAAGAGACTTCTGTAAGAAGCTGCTTTATCGATTTTACACAATAATTTTACTCACATGGATCAAAAGTTCTGTTAGCTTGCCATATCAGATTTGAATAATATCGCAAGCTTTTCATAACAGCCTCCATCACCGTCGCCAGTAATGGTACTTGTATGTAATGGTATGGTGTACTGTAGCAGCACATTAGAAGTGTTTCAATTGAATTGATTCTGCATTATTTCTCTTCCCCATGTCCTTGACATTAATGCTACCAAGTTATGTTCTTGTACGGTAATTAGTTTCTATGCTATAACATGTTGAATATAGAAAGTTTAACTGTAACCAAGCAGTAGTTTTCTTTGATGACAATATCAGTTCCAGTGCACAACTGAATTTAAAAATCTGTCTTGTGGGGTGAAAATCCGTTACTGCTGCTATCTTGTGCTGACAATGAGACGACTTTCATAGAAATACTGAGTTATTTCTTTTGTAATATAGTTTCAAAGTTTTTGTAGTTGCTCACGATCTTTACACTTGCATGCAATGGGTGTAGCATCAGCATACAGAACTATCTTTGAATTTGAGGAGCAGTATTTTCTCATTTACACTAATCAACAAAAGAAAGTATCCCACTACAAATTCCTGGGTACCCTGTATTACATATCAGTAATGTTAGATCTGTGTGTGCCACTCGCCATTCTTAAGAGTGAAAACTGATTTGTGTTAGATAAGGTTTTAATAAACTGTGAACAATTATCAGCATAATTACCAGCCGTTTTCCCTTAGTATTTACTATCTCTCTCTACAAGCAACTGATAGAGATTAGCTAAAACAAATCTGTAATTTCAGATGGAGGTCTGTCTATATATAAAATTATGTTTCCTTTCCCATCTATAGCTTATCGCAGAAAGTTGAGTAACACCTTCAACACGTAGGAATTACATCTTTGAGCACCAATTATTGCCACTTTTTGCAACATCACCATAAGGTTTGATATCTCTACTGAAAGATGAGCAGAAATTCTTTGTTAATGGGTGCATAATAAGATTCTTTTTTGGTATACCAGTGCTCAGTAATAACTGAAACATCTGGTTTATTAAAACATGCCTCCCCCCATGAACCATGGACCTTGCCGTTAGTGGGGAGGCTTGCGTGACACAGCGATACAGATGGCCGCCGTACCGTAGGTGCAACCACAACGGAGGGGTATCTGTTGAGAGGCCAGACAAACATGTGGTTCCTGAAGAGGGGCAGCTGCCTTTTCAGTAGTTGCAGGGGCAACAGTCTGGATGATTGACTGATCTGGCCTTGTAACATTAACCAAAAAGGCCTTGCTGTACTGGTACTGCGAATGGCTGAAAGCAAGGGGAAACTACAGCCGTAAATTTTCCCGAGGAAATGCAGCTTTACTGTATGATTAAATGATGATGGCGTCCTCTTGGGTAAAATATTCCGGAGCTAAAATAGTCCCCCATTCGGATCTCCGGGCGGGGACTACTCAAGAGGACGTCGTTATCAGGAGAAAGAAAACTGGCGTTCTACAGATCGGAGCATGGAATGTCAGATCCCTTAATTGGGCAGGTAGGTTAGAAAATTTAAAAAATGAAATGGATAGGTTAAAGTTAGATATAATGGGAATTAGTGAAGTTCGGTGGCAGGAGGAACAAGACTTTTGGTCAGGTGATTACAGGGTTATAAATACAAAATCAAATAGGGGTAATGCAGGAGTAGGTTTAATAATGAATAAAAAAATTAGGAGTGCGGGTTAGCTACTACAAACAGCATAGTGAACGCATTATAGTGGCCAAGGTAGACACAAAGCCTATGCCTACGCCAGTAGTACAAGTTTATATGCCAACTAGCTCTGCAGATGATGAAGAAATTGATGAAATGTATGACGAGATAAAAGATATTATTCAGGTAGTGAAGGGAGACGAAAATTTAATAGTCATGGGTGACTGGAATTCGTCAATAGGAAAAGGGAGAGAAGGAAACGTAGTAGGTGAATATGGATTGGGGGGAAGAATTGAAAGAGGAAGCCGCCTTGTAGAATTTTGCACAGAGATTAACTTAGTCATAGCTAACACTTGGTTCAAGAATCATAAAAGAAGGTTGTATACCTGGAAGAATCCTGGAGATACTAAAAGGTATCAGATAGATTATATAATGGTAAGACAGAGATTTAGGAGCCAGGTTTTAAATTGCAAGACATTTCCAGGGGCAGATGTGGATTCTGACCACAACCTATTGGTTATGAACTGCAGATTGAAACTGAAGAAACTGCAAAAAGGTGGGAATTTAAGGAGATGGGACCTGGATAAACTGAAAGAACCAGAGGTTGTAGAGAGTTTCAGGGAGAGCGTAAGGGAACAATTGACAGGAATGGGGGAAAGAAATACAGTAGAAGAAGAATGGGTAGCTCTGAGGGATGAAGTAGTGAAGCCAGCAGAGGATCAAGTAGATAAAAGACGAGGGCTAACAGAAATCCTTGGGTAACAGAAGAAATATTCAATTTAATTGATGAAAGGAGAAAATATAAAAACGCAGTAAATGAAGCAGGCAAAAAGGAATACAAACGTCTCAAAAATGAGATCGACAGGAAATGCAAAATGGCTAAGCAGGGATGGCTAGAGGACATATGTAAGGATGTAGAGGCTTATCTCACTAGGGGTAAAATAGATACTGCCTACAGGAAAATTAAAGAGATCTTTGGAGAGAAGAGAACCACTTGTATGAATATCAAGAGCTCAGATGGCAACCCAGTTCTAATCAAAGAAGGGAAAGCAGAAAAGTGGAAGGAGTATATAGAGGGTTTATACAAGGGCGATGTACTTGAGGACAATATTGTGGAAATGGAAGAGGATGTAGATGACGATGAAATGGGAGATAAGATACTGCGTGAAGAGTTTGACACAGCACTGAAAGACCTGAGTCGAAACAAGGCCCCGGGAGTAGACAACATTCCATTAGAACTACTGATGGCCTTGGGAGAGCCAATCATGACAAAACTCTACCATCTGGTGAGAAAGATGTATGAGACAGGCGAATTACCCACAGACTTCAAGAAGAATATAATAATTCCAATCCCAAAGAAAGCAGGTGTTGACAGATGTGAAGATTACCGAACTATCAGTTTAATAAGTCCCAGCTCCAAAATACTAACGCGAATTCTTTACAGACGAATGGAAAAACTGGTAGAAGCGGACCTCGGGGAAGATCAGTTTTGATTCCGTAGAAATGTTGGAACACGTGAGGCAATACTAACCTTACGACTTATCTTAGAAGAAAGATTAAGAAAAGGCAAACCTACGTTTCTAGCATTTGTAGACTTAGAGAAAGCTTTTGACAACGTTAACTGGAATACTCTCTTTCAAATTCTGAAGGTGGCAGGGGTAAAATACAGGGAGCGAAAGGCTATTTACAATTTGTACAGAAACCAGATGGCAGTTATAAGAGTCGAGGGCCATGAAAGGGAAGCAGTGGTTGGGAAAGGAGTGAGGCAGGGTTGTAGCCTCTCCCCAAATGTTATTCAATCTGTATATTGAGCAAGCAGTAAAGGAAACAAACGAAAAATTCGGAATAGGTATTAAAATTCATGGAGAAGAAGTAAAAACTTTGAGGTTCGCTGATGAAATTGTAATTCTGTCAGAGACAGCAAAGGACTTGGAAGAGCAGTTGAACGGAATGGACAGTGTCTTGAAAGGAGGATATAAGATGAACATCAACAAAAGCAAAACGAGGATAATGGAATGTAGTCAAATTAAATCGGGTGATGCTGAGGGGATTAGATTAGGAAATGAGACACTTAAAGTAGTAAAGGAGTTTAGCTATTTGGTAAGCAAAATAACTGATGATGGTCGAAGTAGAGAGGATATAAAATGTAGACTGGCAATGGCAAGGAAATCGTTTCTGATGAAGAGAAATTTGTTAACATCGAGTATAGATTTAAGTGTCAGGAAGTCGTTTCTGAAAGTATTTGTATGGAGTGTAGCCATGTATGGATGTGAAACATGGACGATAACCGGTTTTGACAAGAAGAGAATAGAAGCTTTCGAAATGTGGTGCTACAGAAGAATGCTGTAGATGAGGTGGGTAGATCACGTAACTATTGAGGAGGCATTGAATAGGATTGAGGAGAAGAGAAGTCTGTGGCACAACTTGACTAGAAGAAGGGATCGGTTGGTAGGACATGTTTTGAGGCATCAAGGGATCACAAATTTAGCATTGGAGGGCAGCGTGGAGGGTAAAAATCGTAGAGGGAGACCAACAGATGAATACACTAAGCAGATTCAGAAGGATGTGGGATGCAGTAGGTACTGGGAGATGAAGAAGCTTGCACAGGATAGAGTAGCATGGAGAGCTGCATCAAACCAGTCTCAGGACTGAAGACCACAACAACAACATTATGTCCAAATCATTGTGCTTATTTCCTAGGCTCGTAAAGTTTTGGAGGATGATCTTGGTTTGCAGGTTGCATTGTATCCACATATTTATTTATTTATTTATTCTTTTGTAACCATAAATATCCCAATTAAGCAAATCAGATGTGCTTGTCAAACTGGGAAGAGGAAACAAAAAGGCCACACATATACAAAATAATAATAAAAGGAAAGATTCCAAAAGAGTTCCTGACGCAAAATGTAAAACTTAATTATTTTTGGATAAATCACTTCTTATATCCTTCATTCAAAAACTTAAGAAGGCTGTTAGTTTAGTGTCCTCAAGGTATAATGCTGTTTCATTGAGCATCGCAACAATCAAGTCTGAGATAGTAGTGTACTACGATACTACCTATGAAGAAATTGATGCACTGGGTGTGAAGTGCACAGTTTAGTCTACCCAGCAGAAGATGGCCCTGCACTGTTCCATACCATCATGAATATACCTATACATTAGTGATATATTCATCACTGACATAAAATTGAATAATCACATTTTTTCTTCAAGTTTCTGAAATGGCAGTTGATGAGATCATATCTGAAGAGACAGCTATCAACCCACACTTTCAACATGAGGTAGGACTAGCAATTACCAGAATTCTGAAATGTGGATCTTGTAAACCTAGAGTTGCTCTAGGAAAACAAGTAAGATGTGCCACGTGTTCCAGATCAAAGATGAGAAAATAAAAGGTTGCTGTATTAGTTATAGCAGACAAATATGCAGTGAATAAGAAGGGAGAAATGACTGTGTTCAACGGCCTGTGTGGACGAGCGGTTCTAGGAGCTACAGTCTGGAACCACGCGACCACTACGGTCGCAGGTTCGAATCCCGCCTTCGGCATGGATGTGTGTGATGTCCTTAGTTTAGTTAGGTTTACGTAGTTCTAAGTTCTAGGGGACTGATGACCTCAGAAGTTAAATCCCGTAGTGCTCAGAGCCATTTGAACCAACTATTATTTGGCTGTGTTCGAAGCTATGTAGACTTGTTTAATTCCTGGTTTAAGTAATTCGCATTATTTAATTGCTGTTTCCTGCTGTCATCCATTAATACTTCAATGTCAACAACTACTTCGTTACTTTAAAACTTTCAACATGTTCAGTGTGGCTGATACAAAGGTCAATAAGAGCTACTAACACAGTGCTTTTAAGTGTCATCTGCAGTGAATGTGCAAAACAAGAACATTTTTGCAATTTAATTGAAAGTCCTAATTCAGCTTCCTTTTTCAGGCATGTTTATTTTTAAATATTAAAACTGATCAGAATTTCATTACTAGACCACTAATTTTGAAATCTGGATGACATCATCCCAGCACTGTAACAAAATGTGCGCCATACACAACAGGTTCAATGCAATCTCTCCTCTCCACAAATTTGCACCTCAGATGTGTTGTATGTCATATAATACTACAGTTAATTTTCCATATATCTGAGCAAAACCAGTTCTTGCGTGTCCAAGTTTATGTCATCTAGACATTGCACCTTTCCCTTAACATTAGTGTGCTTTACAATAAAATTTGTATGAAAAGTTTTCTGTGTAAATTACATATTCTACACCTACACTTAAAGCTAATGCTTGTATAACGCAGTGTGCCATTCAGGTGGTTTACTTGTGTGTCAATATAATTGTCAGGTTTGGTATGAAAGGGTTTCTTGAAATATATATTCCCATATTAATTTTTTAGTATCTATTCTCAGTTGCAAAATATATTACGCACTGTCCGTGCCATTTCAATGCAAAAATTTTAAATCATACTGGGGAATATACCAATAACACAGTTCCTGCACACCTCAGAAATTTGATTTTAGTTGCTTCAACCAATGAGAATTACAGACCAAGTCTTGCACTGCCCTGTTTTGTGTATTAACCCGTTGGCTGGCATGAATGTGCCGGTGGTCACAGCAGACCGCTCTGCTGGGGCCAGCAGTGATGTGGTAACAACCAGGTATCAGCAATTTAACACTTTTACCCTACTGAGGAAAAATATTTACTTATATTTGATATTCCTTGCCATTTCCAGACTATTTTTGGGTGTGCAGTGTTTTTATTTAAATGTCTTACAAAACCAAATGATTAAATGACTATAAAGTTATTTATGAATTCATTTTTAGATACACATTTAACTGTGTAAAGGATAATTCCTGCTACAGTAATTAGCATTCTAGCTGTTCATTTTACCCACGACTGTACAGATGCATATACTTCACATTCAAAGTTCCTAAATGCCTGCTTAACACATTGAATACCATGCTGCTCACAGCAGAGCAGGACACTTAAAGCTGTATGCCTAACCTGGTGGTGAAACATCCATTACTAGTCGTGTCAGTGTCAAGAAATCCAGAAGATAATATCTCAGGGAGTACTATAATCTAAAAACGTAAAATTATAACTAAAAAGGTCATTTCCAATTATGTCCACCAAGCAAATTATGCTTTCGGTCAGTGATTTCTTTTGCCATAAATGACTAGTGAACGCACATGCCAGAGGATGGTAAATATTCGTACTTTGCCTCTGACAAGCAGCAAAGCCATTAGAAACAGCTATGCACATAGTCCAATTTATGTTGAAATTATCACCTGGAAATTTTAATTAAATTTGGTCTACTATAAGCAACATGATAAAGGAATCAAAAGAAACACACACACACTGAATTAATTTCTTTATTAACAATGCTCGGATTTCCACATCACCATAGAGGTACCAAGCTTGATGCGTTACTCGTTTTTTTACATGGCGAGTTTCCCGAGTAGGCCTATAAACCATGAAACAGATAAAAAGCTACTTCCCGCTGTCTTCTCTTCTTTGGATTTTCACTTCAGAAACTGAAACATCCATTACAAAAACAGATTACATCACCCACAAATCTGGATTCAGTCATTGCAATTCATACCTATTTTACTGTAAAAAAATACTGACTATGATGAATGATGTAATTTTGAACATTCAAAAGTTTTTTAATGTGCTGGTTACTGACGTTAGAATACAGTTACTAAACACTTTTTGATCAGGAAAAAGTTACGATGATTGTAACTTAAATACCGAACCCAATTGTTATGTGAATACGCCATTACCACAAATAATCCACATAGATGCATTGAAAGAAACTTAACTGAGTAACATGATGCATCAGAATACTATAGGCACAAAGAATGAAATTTCTGTAGATTTACCATACACTTTACTTTTCTTGAGCATTATAAGATTACTAACGGAAGTTACTTACCGTCCATTATCTGGAATATAAACTATCCTTTCTCCTCTGCAAACATCTGCTTTTGCAGCAAATATTATCAATTTTTTTCCGTGATTGAAAAGCTTTAACGCACACAAATCACAAAACCCGCCATTATACACACACACACACCCACAATGCATTAGCATGTCATGTTCAAAGAATATCGGCGTTTCGAAACCTACCAGCGATATTGGGTAGCGTGAGAGACGACGTCATGTCATGATGTGACGTCATTATTCCTCGGAGCCCGCGAGACCTTCTCTGTGTAGCTGTAGCAGTAAGTAGTGGCTAGTCTGCAGTCTGCTCTGGTCTGGTCTGGTGTATCGTGTGGCTGGCGGGTCGCGGTGCAGCGATGCCGGAGCCTGAGTATTATTGTATAAGGTAAAAAGCAGCCTCGCGCATATGTGGTAATATCATCTCAAGTCCCATGTTAATGTTTTTAACATCTCGTAATAATAATCTTTCTCATAAAAAGTAACTCTTAACAACCATTCACTTCCATTTAAAGAATTTACTAATATCTCCCATCCATGACAATCCCGATTGTTGCAAAAGAAAAATCAGTTGCTTCCTTTCATAAATTACAAATCTATCGGCCAGAATTGCACAGGGCTGTGCCAGAAAACATTATTTTAAAAGCAGATATATATGCGTTATCCGGCGACTTCATTGAGGTAACAATTTTTCTCTTTTTTATTCAGAATGATCTTTCAGGGCCATGACGCACCACTGCTGATGTCCAAAATTTACCAGATTAAATTCACAGTCAATTATTGAAAAGTTATAAGTGAGTGACAATTTAATTGAGAGGTTAGTTACATTGTATTATCACCAGGTTACTGTTTTTTTTTTTGTTGGGACGTTACACTGAATGTCAACGACATAATTTTAATTTTTTACTGTTGAGAGGTTTAGGAATTTTTCTGTTTTGAGGATACACTAAATGCGAATACTATTTATGTTAATATTTTCTGTTGGGAGGTTACGGAAATAAATTCTGTTTTGAGGTTACACTAAATTAGAATATTATTCATATTATTTATTATATTTTTGTGGGGAGGTTACAGAGTGCGTGTAGAATGCTCATTGGTCACTGATGCACATACAGTGGTCATGTTAGTGACGAGTCATCTCAAAGGCAGTTCGTATAAAGTTAGTCAGGTCTCCTCTATTTTCAGTTTGGAATAACTATTTACTTATATATAATTTGTGATAGTAAGCAATCGATGTGTAATATACAGAGTAAACAATAGTTCTACGGTTGAGCAGTTACTGCAAGCGACCGTATCCCGTTGATTCGAGTCCAACGCCAATCTCAGGCATTAGAGCAATTAACATTCATACTTATGACATCATTTAAGCGGACGAGGACATCGCACGATCCGGAAAATTTCCGTAATGTCTTCTTGGAAGGTACACCAAGTGCCGTGTGCCCTCTACCGTGTCTTCCAGGCTATAGGTGCTCTCCGCCATAGTGCGTTGAAGCTTAACGGCTCGTTAGTTGGTGCTCAGTCTAGTAATGCCGCACCGATTCGACTGCCATTTCGGTCATTTGGCGATCATGAGTATTGCGCGATGATATTGGAAGCGCAATAACACTAGCTATGCGGTAACGTTAACTGTAGTCTGCCACCTCCTTTTCGCTGCTTAAACCTAATTATCATGGTTCAGTATTTTCTCTCCGAACCGTTCTCGAGTTAAACTTGCGTATTTACAGGTCAATGCTTTCTCTACATGTCGTTCTGGTGAATGCGTCTATGTCAGCAGAGGCTGCCTTTCGTTAAGAGCACCTTGATATGTGCTTATCTTCATCTATTTCGCGACCATCAATCCTGATGTTAAGTTTCTCGCAGTCCTCATAACTGCGAGTACTCATTCCATTCGTCTTTCTTCGATTTACTCCCAGTCCATATTCTGGACTCATTAGACTGTTCAGTCCATTCAACGGGTCATCTAATTCTTCTGCGCTTTCACTGACGATAGCAATGTCATCAGCGAATCTTATCATTGATATCCACTCACCTTGCATTTTAATTCAACTCCTGAACATTTATTTTATTTTCATCATTGTTTCTTCGATGTATAGATTTAAAAGCAGGGCGAAAGATTACATCCTTGTTCTCGCTCTAATCCGGGCACTTTGTTCTTGGTCGTCCGCTCTTATTATTCCCTCTTGGCTCCTGTACATATTGTATATTATCTGTCTCTCCCTATAGCTTACCCCTATTTCTCACAGAATTTGGAACATCTTGACCGTTTTACACTGTCGAACACTTTTTCCAGGTCAACAAATCCTATGAAAGTGTCTTGATGTTTCTTTAGTCTTGCTTCCATTAACGACCACAGCGTCAGAATTGCCTCTCGGGTGCCTGTACGCTTCCTAAACCAAACTAATCGTCAATTTGGGTCCACTTCATCAAAACTGAGAAAATCCAAAAGGTTGTACAAATATCTGAATATTGTACATAACTTTGAAGTTAATCTATTTTATAAGTGTATCAACTGATATTAATACATATTTTAGCGCGTACGCAGTCATACCGGAAATACGTTTGTAAAACAAAATTATTATGTTCACTTTGCAAGAGTTGCACAAGTTTATGAACATTCCATGTAGTTGTGAAGTTAATCTGTTTCCTTGAAGTGGCAACTCCCTTTAGCACTGTTTTAGCACGTGCAAACTCTCTCATCAGAAATTCTGAAAGAAAAACATTTTTTAGTTTCAGTTCCATATCGTTTCACAAAAGAATTACGCAAATTAGATTTCTAATGTTGCACATAAATTGCGCTTCTGTGAGGGAATTTATTACTCTTCATATTTCTGGTGTG